>NC_046365.1:37918096-38283806 GCF_011125445.2 Fundulus heteroclitus | reverse complement strand
TACGATCAAAGGCACAGTGGTGAGGAAGACTGCTGCAGTCTTTTCAAGAGGAAGGCGGGTGGTGAGGAGACATCAGCGTCCCCCTTTAGACTTCAGAGCTGTCTGAACTGCCCCACACGCCTGCGGGGCCGTGGCTGTAGCCTGAGTAGGCGGACGAGGAGGAAGTGGCGTACGGAGGGAACTGAGCCTCCTTTTCCCTCCTCCTGCGCCTCAGCAGCAGGACGACGACGACGGCGACGAGGCAGGCGAGCAGGACCAGGCCTGCGATTCCCACCAAGGTGGGCAGGAAGGAGGTGTCGGTCGGCTCTTTCCCAGAGCTCTCCAGCAGGGGGCGTCCCAGCACGGGGTCACCGTGGGGCGACCAGGGTTGGCGCTGGCTCACCACCATGCGGTCGGAGCGGTCCAGGGCGATGTGCTGGATGTTGGTGCCCCGGTTGTTTTGGATGCCGATGTCCTGGGCCAGAGCGGGACCGGAGAGCAGCGGGGCGGCCCGGCGCCGCCGGCCGGCCGCGTCCGAGGCAGCAGCAGGAGGAGGAGGAGGAGGAGGAGGAGGAGGCCGCTCGAGCGAAGAGACGCTGTGCTGGAGGCGCTCGACGCTGCGCTTGCCGATGTGCCGGTTGGCGTTCTCTCTGGAGCGGAGGGTGTAGATGGTGTGGATGAACCATTCACGACCAGCAGCCACCTGAGGAAGAAGCACAGAGCATTCATCTCCCCTTCCAAAAAAAAAAAAAAGTTTAAAAACAAAACAACTGGACTTTTTTCCGAAGTTTGAAGACGTTTCGCTTCCCATCCAGAAAGCTTTCTCAATTCAAAATGTCTGAAATAATGTGGAGTTCCAAGCTTTATGTTATTGGCTATGCTGGTGAAGATTCTCAGTCATCCAGGTCATGGTCATTCAAAAAAAAGGTAAAAAACAAAGCAACTGGACTTGTTTTCCGTAGTTGAAGACGTTTCGCTTCCTCTCCAGGAAGCTTTTTTATTAGCTATATTAGCTACGTCCTCAGAACAAGACTGTGCTGTCCACCTACACCTAAAGGACAAAGGACACATTTTTAAGGACCAAAGTCTTCACATTTTGGACAAAGAAGACAGATGGTTTAAGCGGGGTGTGAAGAAGGCCATTTACGTTAAGAGAGGAAACAGAGGAGGAGGATCAGGTTTCAACTTTCAAAAACTTACAACACAGCTATAGCTTTGATTCATTCCAGTTTTCACCTCAATCCTCACCTCAATGCAGGCGATCACAACATCTCCCCTGTAAGCCCGGCTAATAACGACCCTAACGACTCCCCAGTGCTAAGGGTTGGACCGGTTTCAGTTCAATCTGCATGTTATCTAAGTCATAACAAGGCCTTTTTGAGCAAAAATATAAAGCTTGGAACTCCAACACTACTCAGCTTTCTGGATGGGAAGGGAAACGTCTTCACACCTTGGAAAAAAAGTCCAGTTGTTTTGTTTTTTTAACTTTTTTTTGGAATGATCATGACCTCAATGACTGAGAATCTTCACCAATTCATCTCCCCTGTTAACGGGCAGCTCTGCCCCGCATTTAATCATGCATTACTTTCAAACAGCCTGACTTCACTGTCGGGTTTCTAAAGCTCTCCTTTAGAACAGTCTCTGAGAAGGGCGTTTTGTCGCTTTACAGTCTGGGTTATGAAAATAAGCTGGACAGACATTTTACTGGCCTAAAAAAATGATACCAACAGTACATTAATTATCCTTAAAGAAGCAGGAAGAAAACAGACTTGGCAAAATGCCTCAGAGATGCATTACCCTTAAAGCAATCATCCACTATGCCACCAGGTTTCAGGAAAACACCTTGCTGGAGCTAGAATCGCTGTTTGCTTGGTTATTTTTTTATAAACTAAGCTAAAGAAATGGGAAAAAATCTGTGTTTTAGTGACAGCCTGCTGGTACCAACGAGCCTTGAGTTGTCATCTGAAAGCAGTTCTCTGCTGGATCTGATTTGTCTCCCCAAAAAAAAAGGGGGGGGGGGGTTCATCCTCAGAACCTTTTGTGTCTGACCAGGTTATAAATCTGAGTTAAGCAGCTTAACAAACCACAGAGATGAAGGAATGACCGTAAGAGAGACCGCTGATCAGGGCCGCTCCAGATGATCAGGGTTCTCCACAGAAACCACTCAGGACCGTTTGTGTCGGTCTGAGAGTCACTGACCTGGAAAAGCGGCGAAGAAGACAGCAGGAAGCCATCTGAACCGGGCTGCCTGACCAACGTTTGTGCTCCAGGGGCGTCCTGGGCCAGTTTGGCCTTGAAAGCAACGTCCCCAAACGCCGAAGCTTGAGTCTCTGGCTGGGCTTTGTCCTGCAGAACCACACGCGTCAGAACCGTACGAAGTGACACCAAACAAGTCTTCTGGAATACCTTGTATTTGTCGCAATCCTACCAGAATCTTGAATCTGTAGAGCAGAGACGGAGCATCTGCCAGGCAGCCATACTCCCTGTTTGTAGGGTTGTACTTGGGGACGTATCCATCCGCTCCGGTGCAGAGGAAAACCTTCTCAATGCTGCAGGAGAAGGAGTCGCCCAGGTTCTGGACGGGGTCTACCATAACGCGGCCGTAGATCGTAGAGCCTGGAACGAAGAGCCAGCAGACGTGTGAGATGATCTAAAAAGGCCCTGCAAAGTGGCTGTAATACCCTGTGACTCCGGTAGGTGGCGCTGGCGTCCAACCTTCTGAAAAAGCAGCATCGGTTCCTTCTCCAAAGCCCATGGAGCCGTCAGACAACCAGAGCTCTTTCTTAGACAGCAGGAACATCTGAGTGTTTAGACTGAACTCAGCCGCCACCGGGTCGCTCACCTGCAAGACAACACACCCAACAGCTGGTAATTCTGGGAGTAAATAAGGGTAAAATAAAAAAAGATTGATACAAACAATTAAATTGTTATTTTTTAGACTTATCATTAAAGATATTCCACTTTTTAGCACTGAATGAGGTGGAGGTTCTTCCATAATTGCCCCCATTGTTGAGCTCCTGGTTCACAAGAATCTGACATAAGCAGATTTTAACTCTTTTTAAAAAAAATATAAATTATGATTTTATTTCCTCACAAATAGGTTAGAAACATCCCGTTTTGTATTTGGCAATCTGTGATCAGAATGTAACTGAGTCCAGGTTTGACTTCTCTAAATACTGCAGTTTGGGTCAGCCTAACGTTGTCTGAACGGCAAAAATCAAACGTTTTTTTTTTTGTTTTTTTTACAGTATAATTTAGTTATTCTCAAACTATGTTTTAGTTATCTGTCAATAATCAAAGCGCAAGTTCAAACAATCTAGTTGTTTTAGATTTCGATGCAGTGTTGTGACATTTAAGAATCAAACCCATAGGGGTGGGGTTGCAAGACGTTTATTTTTTTTATCTATTCATTCATTTTAGTGCGTTTTAGACAAATGCACACATAAGTTCCTTTTTGTTTTCTGCTCCACTGAGTGAAGAGGAGAAAATGTATAAGGTGAGGAGATCATGTATGAAATGCCCACAATGACTTTACATAAGTACTGCCCTAAGAGGGACACAGTGGATTCTCTAATAATAAATATATAAATACATAAAATGAAATGACTGTTGTCATTTCAGCTTTTAACTTTCTGTTCTCTCTCTTTTTTCTTCATAGAAGGTACACCTGGCCCGACGTTCGGTTAACTGTGACATCATCCAGAGAAGACGGCTCACCCGCTATTACCATCTAATGTAGAACAGATTACTAGATCAATGTGTGCTTCTGTGCTTGTTTGTCTCTCTTGTTGTGTCTCTGTTCTGTCTTCTGTAACCCCAGTCGGTCGAGGCAGATGACCGTTCATACTGAGCCCGGTTCTGCCGGAGGTTTTCCTTCCCGTTAATGGGGAGTTTTTCTTCCCACTGTCGCTTCATGCATGCTCAGTGTGAGGGATTGCTGCAAAGCCATGTACAATGCAGATGACTCTTCCTGTGGCTCTACGCTTCCCCAGGAGTGAATGCTGCTTGTCGGGACTTTGATGCAATCAACTGGTTCCCTTATATAGGAAATTTATGACCAATCTGTATAATATGATTGATTTTGACTTTTTTCACTTTTGACGTATTTCATGAATTGGCGCTATAAAAATAAAATTGAATTGAATAAAAATAAAGATTCAAAAAGCTGTAACTCCCATCTCTATGTGAAGCAGAGCTATGGTGCCGACATCATGTACGCAACGCCACCCGCTTTCCATTCAAAACTGTTACTTTTATCTTGTTCCACCCGCTGACACAGTGGCACCCTGGGTGAAGAACCAGGTCAAAAACGGTTTCTAATGTGCGGCGCTCACGGTAGAAAGTCCTACCTGCTGGAAGCGGATGTCCATGTCAAAGGTGAGCGGCTCCCTCGGGTGGCAGACGGGAGGGATGCTGAACTCTCCGTTGGGTGACGCTATGCAGGGAGCCAGCTTCACCGTGTAGGTCCCAGAGTAGTCCCGCACCTGGAAGCCAGACGTTCAGGTTAGTGGATCGCTGGGGGGGGCATTAAGTCGCTTTGCATTTTTTAAAGAAAGAAGGACTCACGGCAAAATCTGAGACGAAACTCCACTGCTGCATGGGCTGGTTGTACGTGGGTTCAGTCCTGACCAAAGCCAGGGTGAAGGTCAGTCCGGGAATGTCGGCGCACATCACCATGGATGTCACACTGGTTCCTAAAGACAAACACGAACACGGCCGGCGTTATATCCAGTCTAAACAGCCAGCCGGTAATATTTATAGGGGCATTCTCAGAGCCACGGGCTTGCCAACTGTAAATGCTGCAGGGTCACGTCAACATTTGCTCCAATGACCTTTGGCCGTTTCCCGAGAGAAAGACCCTTGAGGCGGAACTCCGCAAATAGACGAAGAGTGGATGTTGGCCACAGAGTAACCCGATATGCACCTGCTCGCACAAAATTACCCCATGGAGCAATTTAGGGTACGAAGGCCGTGGACGCGGGCGCCAATCTCCTACCTGGATGAGACATGACAAACTGTCCCCTGAAGCGAGCCTCGGTCTTGAAGTTGACCACCAGGCGTCCCTCGTCGTTTATGCGCATGCTGGTGGGGTACATGGCTCCTGTAGGAACAGATAAAAACACAATGACGTTCCCATTCCAAAAAAGGTAAAAAAAATAGTGCTGTCAAACAATTAAAAATTTTAATCGCGATTAATCGCATAATGTCGATAGTTAACTCGAGATTAATCGCAAATTAATCGCATATTTTATCCTTTTATTTCTGAAAGTGTAATAGCCTGTTTGGGCATTTTAATATGCAATTTTGCAATAAATGACACTAATAAAATACATGCTTGTACAAAAAATATTTTTATTTTGTTATTTTCAAGCACTTTTCAGAATTGGAATGAAAACATCCTGGTGCCAAATGTTAAACTCTGGACTATAATGGCTATATGACTAATCATGACGCCCTGATGTTTACACAGTGTGTAAACAAATGTTTAAATAAATACCTGTTTTCATGCCGATATATTTTTTTGCCTCTTAAACAAAGATAGACATGGTATTCTGCACCAAGTAATCTACTTTCAGCAGTTATCACCGGTTATTGCTCCGTAAACTGCAGAAAATACGAGCAGAGTTGCTCTCTCTGCCTTTACTACCGTCGGCTCCTATGGCGGAGGGAGATTTCAGCTGGATACACTCAAATGTAGTGCAGGCAGGTCTCATAATAACCCCTATGTTGTCACCTATTTTAGAGCCCAAATAAGCGATTTCACTTTCAGAAACCTGCCCAAAAAAACCGCAACCCGTGACTCATGAAATTTAGAAGCGCTTTTAGAAAAAAGCCCAAAGTCGCATGTGTCCCAGGGTAAAAGAAACTTTGCGCTCACGCGCAGCGCGGGTGTGTTTTGCTACAGTTTTCTAGCACTCTTGAAACTACGGAAAGCGCCGAGGGTAAAAGAAACACAGTCCGGAAAGCGCGGCGGGGAAAAAACATTAGGGAACGGTGCTTGTGTTTTGACGCGCGATTAACGGCGACAAAAAAATTGTCGGCGTTAAAATGCCGTTAATAACGCGTTTAACTGACAGCACTAGTAAAAAACAAAGCAACTGGACTTGTTTACCGTAGTTGAAGACGTTTCGCTTCCTCTCCAGGAAGCTTTCTCAATTCAAAAAGTCTGGAGTAATATGGAGTAACAAGCTTTATACCATTGCCAAACAAAGGCCTTGTAACGGCTTAGATAACATGCAAATTCAACCGAAACAGGTCCACCCCTTAGTAATGGGCGGTCGTTAAAGCCAACATTGTTCCCACGTTTAGCTCTTCGTTATCTACGCGGAGGCTAGCAGAGGGCCGTGTGATGTACCTTGGAGTTCGGCTTCAGGCGGGCTGCCGACGCCGTCCTGCCACAGGATGGCCGTGTCGTACACGAAGGTGAGCTTGAGCTCCGACTGCAGGTCAAAGTGCTGCCAGCCTCCGACGGCAACGGGGGAGTGGAAGACGTAGGACACGAAGAGAGGGACGCGCAGCGTGACGTAGGACTGGACCAGGTTCAACACCTAAAAAAAATAAATCACGTTAGAGAAAATCCTGAAAAGTTCACTTTTAATCTCGTGTAAGTATTTTTCTGTGGTAGTGAAAAGAAAAGCACGCCTTGTTTCAGTTTTAGAGTATCAGAACATAAAAATGTCTTTTAAATCTCTGTAAACTGTACAAAACACATAGATTTTCTAACATGCTTTATCCCTATTGGGGTTGTGTGGGGGTGCTGGTGTCTATCACCAGCTGTCAATGGATGAAAGGCGGGGTTCACCCTACACAGGCCACCAGTCTATCGCAGACACACATACAGGACTGTCTCAGAAAATTAGAATATTGTAATAAAGTTCTTTATTTTCTATAATGCAATTAAAAAACATGAAATGTCATACATTCTGGATTCATTACAAATCAACTGAAATATCGCAAGCCTTTTATTGTTTTAATATCGCTGATTATGGCGTACAGCTGAAGTAAACTCAAAAATCCTATCTCAAAATATTAGAATATTTCCTCAGACCAAGTTAAAAAAATAATTATAACAGCAAAACAAAATCAAACATTTGAAAATGTCCATTAATGCGCTCAGTGCTTGGTTGGGAATCCTTTTGCACAGATTACTGCATCAATGTGGCGTGGCATGGAGGCAATCAGCCTGTGGCATTGCTGAGGTGTTATGGATGCCCAGGATGCTTCAATAGCGGCCTTTAGCTCATTTGCATTGTTGGCTCTGGTGTCTTTCAGCTTCTTCTTCACAATACCCCACAAATTCTCTATGGGGTTCAGGTCAGGGGAATTGGCAGGCCAATCAAGGACAGTAATGCCATGGTCAGTACACCAGTTACTGTGAGAATATTATGTCGTCTCTTAACCACTACCATACTTGTGATTTAGTTTACTGAACCAAGCTGAGTGTTTTTCAAGGCTCAGGAAACCCTGCAGTGTTTCGAGTTAATTAGACGATTCAAGTGATTAGTTGAATAGCCTACTAGTATACTTTTTCACGATATTCTAATATTTTGAGATAGGATATTTGAGTTTTCTTCAGCTGTAAGCCATAATCAGCGATATTAAAACAATAAAAGGCTTGAGATATTTCAGTTGATTTGTAATGAATCCAGAATGTATGACATTTCATGTTTTTTAATTGCATTACAGAAAATAAAGAACTTTATCACAATATTCTAATTTTCTGAGACAGTCCTGTACATGTAATTATTTATTCAGCTAAAATAAAGCCAACCCCCATGATTCTGTAGCTTGTAGAACCACCTGTAGCAGAGAAAACGTGAAGCACTTCTTTACCACGTTGCTTCCAATCATTGAGGTTTCAATCAGGTCGACATTTGGACTTTGACTAGGCCACCTTGACTCTCTCAGCCCTTCTGCTGTAGATTTACTGCTGTCGTTTGTCCGTTGTCCTGCTGACGACCCAGTTAGGCCCAAGCTTTAGCTGTTGGACAGTTGAGCTCAGATTTTAGTCTGGACTACTTTGGCATAAAGACAAGTTTATGGTTATCTCAATGGCAGCAAGCTTCTTGAGTCTTGTGGCTGCAGAAAAAAGGCCCAAATCATCATTCCTCCACTACTTTGCTTGACAGATGGCACGAGGTCTTTGCTTTGATAAGCTGTGTTTGGTGCTGCGTAGTAAGGCTGTACCTCTCTACTTTGGTCTCACGTTGTTCCAGAAGTCTCAATTATATTTCCTGTGTTCAAAATCAGAGGTTTGCATACACTGGGGTTTGATCGATTTGGGAAAGATGAGATTATATCACAGCAACGTGAGCTTCTGATTGGTTAATTGACAAGATTTGAGTAACCTGGGAGCACATTTCAAACTTCCTGCTTCCTTGGTTGACATCACTGAGAGAGCAAAGGCAATCAGCCAAAATATCAGGAAAAGAACAAGTCTGGTTCATCCCTGGTTAAAATGAACACACACCTGAAGGGGTTCATCTGTTCAAATGATTACATTCCAGTATAAAAAGCAGCGGGAGGTCCAGACGTCACACTGTTTTGGGAAGCAGACGGGTTCAGTTTGTGCGTTTCTGCACCGAAATGCGCTGCTGAGGCCAAAAGCCAAAAGACGTTGTGAAGATGCTGGCTGAAGCTGGTGAGAGACCGTCACTGTCCACGGAGAAACAAATCCCGTACCCGCATGGACTGAACAGCTGCTCAGAGAGGAAGAAGCCGCTATTCCACAGCAGGAGGTGTCCAAGAGCAGTCCTCAGGAAATACTACTCTGCAACTTCTAGATGCGTAACATCTCCAGCACACCTCAGTCAGATGGCTTAATTCCCTCCTCAGCTCTGCAGAGGTCTGGGAACATCAATTGATTCTAGTGTTGTGAAGAAGCGACGTTCTAAACGTTGCAGGATAGAAGCTCTCGAGGACTCGACTTACATGAGATTCCAATTTGTAAATGCATATAAGCACAACAGTGTAATTTTTAGAAAGCCGCCCTGTGGTTGCTGCACTGTGGTTGCACTGTTGCCTTTGCAGCAAGACGAACTGTTGCATGTTCTCCCTGTGCATGCGTGGGTTCTCTCCAGGTACTCTGGCTTCTAGTCAGTCCAAAAGCACGATTAAATAGTCTCTCTAATGCCGGACGTACACTGTACGATATTTTCAATCGTCGTACTCACATACAGCTCAAACCTCAGGGTTTAAAAGTTCACAGCTCTCCATTTCTGTTCTTACTGTACGGCCCGACGCTCTGATACAACCTGACTGCTCACACCGTACGTCCAAAAACCACACCTCAGACTCAGCGCCGTAGAGAGATGGCGCTTGTCAGACTCGTCTATCCAGAAGCCAAACGTAAACAGTAGAAGAAGAAAAACGTGGGAAGTGTCGATGCTCGCTGTTAAATATGAGGCTTACTAGAACGAAATGCGCTGCCTTGGTAATCCTACAAGTTGCTCCTCCATAGTGACTCCATGTCACACGTACCGCCGCCATGCTGCTCTCCTCCCCTATGTTTTCGTCTGAGAAGACGAAATATTTCCTTGTTTTCACATGCGCAGTGCGCGAGTCTGGGGGAAATCGGCTCATAGATTCTTGTAGCTCTGGTTCAACAGCAGGAGGCACTCACGATCACCTCAGGAGGGCCGACTGAATCTCAGACATGTCTGATTTTCATCCAATCATAAGATTCCTAATCAGGCGGTGGTTGTGAGAGGCTAATCGCCCCTCGTTACCCCCTGGATACGACACAACGCAGGTCGCATGATGCACCTGAAACTCGGCCCAATCAAAAAAAAAAGTGTTTTTTCACAGGGGCACTGAACAAAAAAACAAAACAACAAAAAAACAACAATAAAATGGCAATATTTAACTGTGTAATAATATTATGTGAGCCACTTGTGGCTCTGGAACTGCAGGTTTCAGACCCCTGATCTAGCAGTTGAAATCTTTGCCCCAAGCTCAATACAGCTAAAGCTAAATGAGAAACATCTTAAGTTTTAAATTATTTTTAAGTAGAGTAAAACTGTATAGCTAAAAAATAATAATAATATTGGTCAAAGTGACCAATCAGTTATGGTTTCTTTGCCATTGCAAATAATTATGAGAAGTGTATTTAATATCATGTCTTTAGTACAGGGGCCATAACAGGGGCCAGGACCATTTCTACAGGGGAATGGGCCCCTGTTGGCCCCTGTCTAGGACCGCCCCTGCTGGTGACCTATCCAGGGTGTTCCCCGCTTCTTTTCCAAGTAAGGCACCAGGACACCATAACCCCTCCGCCACCTAGCATGGATCAGTAGGAATAGATAACGGATGGATGTCCTGTGATTGGATCAAATTAAATATTAAAGAAAATCGTAACAGATGTAGGAAGAAGAGGAAATCTTGAAAGCCTGAGAACACAATCCCAGGTGTGAAGCCCAGCAGATACCCAATACACAGCTGACAGCACAAACAGTGTCACGGAGCACGGAGTGATTAAAGTCCACCTGTCCATCGGTGCCGATGGATCCCCCGCAGTCGTTCAGCAGCTCGGACATGTCGTAGTAGCTGGTGAACTCCCAGAGGCAGGCCTCCAGGTTGAGGTTCCTGTAGAAGCGCAGCGAATTGGCCGAACGCATGGCGGCGCTGTACTGGTACGGCGAGGTCTCCCCGATGATTTCAGGGTTCTTGGTGGCGTCTGTGATGAAGCCGTAACCCGTTTGGATCTCGTTGAAGTCCAGCAGGTTGGAGCAGCGGTGGTTCCCCACGCGTGTGCCATCCGGGCTCAGGGTGAGCTCAAAGTTGGACAGCGGTCTGGTGGAGATCACCGGCAGCATTCCTGGCGGAGGACAAGAGGCTCAACATGGATTCTCTAATACAATTTCAGCTATTGGGCCAAAATTGTTAAATGGAAAGCGCTCAAGGGCCAAAAAACGAATAAAAATAAATCTCGTAACCATGCCCACCAAAATGTTACCATTTTAAGAAAAGATATTAAACTGTATTTAGACTTAGACAAACTTTATTATCATTTTGTATGCACAGAGTGCGTACAGAACGAAATTTCATTTGCATACAGCTTAAGAATTTCAGTGAATTGCAGTGGATTCCAGAATAAAGTAACTTTGCAGGATAATAAAGTAACTTAGCAGGAACTTTAGCCTATTTTACCAAATGAATTCCAATCAGATTTTAATGCGCCAAAGTCTGCGTTTGAGTAAAAGTCGCCCTATTTACTATGAAATTAAAGCGAATGTAAAAAAAATTGTTTTTCAAAAGACAAATCGTTTGTGTTGTACCAAACATTCAATTAAACATTCAATTGTAAGATTTAACTTGCCTATAATAGATTTATAAGAGATTTTCTTTATTTCAGACACACAAGTATATAATAAAGACAGTATATGTCCATATAACATAAATTAAAACAGTCTGAAAAAGGGTGTATTGGCAGAAGCAATAAGCTTATAATGCCCACCCTGCAAAGCAAATTTACATTGGACTAGAAAGCAAAAAAAAAAGAAAAAAGAAAGAAGATAAAAAGATGGCCACCGTTTATAATACATACCAACGTATGATTTTAGGAAAAGTATTATTCTACAATATTAACATATTGCGGTGAAAAAAAAAAAGGTAACGCACCAAGTATCTAAGCTCTTAACTGCATTCACATGATTCATAATTTTAAATATGTTTTTAAACTTTTTTACTGTTGTACAGTCTTTTAGCTCCTGATCTAATTTGTTCCATACATCAACCCCAACAAAAGAAACACAACACATTTTTAGATTAAAAATAAAAAGTCTCCATCTGCAAAAAGCCACCAGCGCTGGTTGGCCAAATTCAGTTGGGGGGGACAGAAACAGCACAGGGGCCACAGCCTGCTCTGATACGATGCAACAACAATGCCCACGCAGGAAGAGACTCACCGTCCATGTGAGGCATGTTGACGGTCAGTTTGATGAGGTTTGGGAAGTCCGGATCGTCTGGACCCGTGTAGCGGATCTTGGCAGAGAACGGTTCTGCTCCAACAGTTCCCAGGACACGGGGCTGACACATTCCTGTGAAGAATCAAAGCCGGCCCACAACGGGTCAACTCACAGAGGCATCAGTGTGAACCGATGCACTCCTCCGCCGGTACCCACCCTCCTCTGTGCTGATCACAACGATGGGGCTGGACAGCTCTAAGCCGGCGTCTCCGTTGGCGTTGAAGGCTCTTGCCGCACACTGAACTCTGGAACCAGCTTGAAAGTAGATCGAATCCAAGGTGATGGACTTGGTGTTGGTGAAGAAGGTGTTGGTGTCCACCTCCCTCATGGGGCTGGTCACGCCGTCCGGTCCGGTGGGAGCGCTGATCAGCCAGCGGTACTGGGTCAGAGTGTCGTTGATGCTCTCCGCGGAGCAGATGGAGCCTGTTTTGTCAAAGTCGTGGTACTTTGGGTTGCAGGCCTGGAAACAAAAGAGGAAGAGATTTTGAGTCAGCTCCGAGATGACTGAAGGCGACGGACCAGAGGAAGCAGGGCGGTACCCACCGTCACGCACACCACAGGGTACCCGTTGGGCGGGCTGGGCCTGTCTCTGGTTCTGGCCGTGTCATCATACATGAGGAGGGACACCACATGAGGCACGGCGGGGAACGTGACGTCTGCAACGCTGTCCATCTCCTCGATGTACACGATGGCCTTGTTCATCTGCCGAGCGAAGGGAAAACGATCAGTGCAGCTTCTCTAACAGGTGATAACGGCAACGTTCAGATCATAATCGGCCTCCGTTCGTTCACTGAAGGCTTTTCTTTGGTTTGTGCTTCTCACGGTACGTCGGTCTGCTTTGTGAGTCTGAGTTTGTGCTCAGATCCATCTACCTCAAAGCAGACGGCCACCAATCAGGCTGCAGGTCTCTCATTATCCCTATAACTCCAAATGCATCATTTTCGATACAAATATTTAGATAAAAAAAATATATATAACAAAGTCAATATTTTTCCTGAACATATAATTTACAACATACAAATTAATATATATTACACTCCCTATATAAAAATGTAGAAAACATGAGGAAAATGTCCTAACGTATCAATTGCGGTACAAAGAAAATTTGAAAGCCTGACATTTTTTTAAATCAATCAAAAAAGATTATCCTTTTTTTTATAGATGACGTTTATATTACTATTACTATTACTTTACTATTACTTCTAGACGTTTCCTCACAATTACTCGCATCATTTTAAGGGATATTATTAAGGTGATCTATTTTCTCTCCACTTCTTACACCCGGCTTCTAGTGAAGAGATTTAATCTGCTCATTTCTTTTAAACCACACATATATTTATTTTCATTTTTCTCAAATGGGACTTTATGGTTATTTCATCACACTTAGTAGCGCTGGACGATATAGAAAAAAAAGCATATAGATAAAATAGAAATCATATTAATCGATATTGATAATTATCAACTAATATAAAACATTTTAAGTGCAGCCCTGGATATTTTATGCTGTTGCTTAGCGACCTATTTTTAGATACAGAAAACATAAACATTGAATTCAAACTCAACCCTTTATTCAAACAACTTTTTACCAAAACTGCAAGTTTTTGAAAAATTAAAAAGAAAACATGCTCTCTGAATGCCCTCAAGGGGGCGGGGCTTGGTTCCTGGGTCTGCGTTGTAATTGGTTGGAAGGATCTAACGATATAATATTAACCTACATGATAGAATGCAAAAGGAAGGAAAACTGTTATTCTATTGAACTTTTTATTGACTCTTTTTCCTATCATTGATATACGTCTATCGATCGATATAGTTATGCAATTATCATCCAGCCCTAACACTTAGATTATGTTTCTTTTCACATGCTGCCATATTAATTAATTGTGGTAATTAATTCTTAGGTTTATCACATTTTAACAAGCAAAAGGTTTGTTTGCCGTGACCAAATTGAATTCCCTACATTACATCATGCTGTTAGGCAACGGTTGTGTATCTCGTTCTGGACTCTGACTGGGTAGTTTAAACGTTTTCATCTAAAGCGTTATGTTGTTCCTGCTAGAAGGTGAACATTCCCAGCATTCCCAAGTCTTTCTCAGCCTCCAACAAGTTTTCTTCTATGTTTTTCTTCTTGGCCCTGCTGATGGAAAGCATCGGCACAGCATGACGCTCCACCGTCACGTTTTAACCTGGGCATGCTGTTCAGGGATATATGCAACGTCAGCGTTGTGCCACGCCTTCAGAATCAGGATCAAACATATGCACCAAGTTCATTGGCACTAACAAGGAGTTTGACTTTGGATTCCAACGCTTGCGTCGTGTAAAAAAAACAGGCAGACGTGTAACAGCAAGAAGAGCAGCAATCTACAATCTATTATAGAAAATACAATATTCAGGGGGAAAAGGTAAGAGCAGGACCCTTTTTCCTCCTCTTTTATATCTGTGTTGTTTCATTACATGAGTTGTGGCAAACTGGACACTTCCTTTAAAGTCAGATTTGTGGAACACGTAGCTAATTGTCTCCCACCTGAGCAGCGAATCTCTGCAGCTCCCCCAGAGTTACCACAGACATCTCAGCTGTGTCTCTGATTAAATGCTCCCCTGGCTCGGCCTGTCAGTTTATCTGGAGGTTTGTGGTTATGCCATGCTCTTCCCGTTTCCAGATGTTCGATTGAACAGAGCGAGACGTTTAAAGCCTGGATTATTATTTTATTAGATTTTTTTATTTGATTTTACAACCTAACTGTGCAGTTAGCTTGTCCACAACTTCATTCCTGACCGGTCTGCTGAGTACCTTGGTCTTCACGATGCGGTTTCTTCACCGACGCTCATGTGAAATCCAACCGAAACACTAAATTTGTAACGTGATAAAATTTGATTCCTCATTCCAACCAATTTTTTATTAAATTGATAATTTAACAGTATAAAGATTGGCTGAAATAATGGGCAGACATCAGCAGTTCTGTTTCTCTACTGGTTTAGCTCTGGAGGGACTCACTTTTCTTTTTTCTTTTCTTTTGTTAATCATCTTAAATGTCTCTAACTTTGGTCATTCTTAAAAATAATTTTACTACCTACACCCGTGAGAAAGTTTTTCAAATATTTAACTCAAGTCATAAAGTCTCTCCCCGTGTTTCAGGGGGTAATACGATTGTTTCTGCGCCCGATTTTAATTCTTATCCGTCTTTCAGACTCTTGACACCATCTGTAAGCGGATGAGAGCGTGCGGGATTCCACAGATTTAAAATAGAGATCACCGAGCTCTCCGTGGGATTTACAGTTTTAATTACAATATAATGAAGCACAAAACAATTTGGCGAGCGGCAAGCTATTTCTAACCTGAATGGCATGCGGCGACTGCAGCGCGTTTGGGTTCGAGTGTCCCAGTTCTGTTTATAGCTTTGTCTTCTGTTGGGCTGTGCAGGGACATTCCCCTCAGCATCTCATTCCAGAGGGAGACGCTTTTTAAAGGCCTGAGCTTGGGCTGTGCTGACAGCACCGCCAGCTGCCGCGTGCCTATTTTAACGCAGGCTGACACGGCGGGACGCGTGCTCTCGTGCGCACACACGCCCCGGATGAAGGCTGGTTTCTGTTTGTTGTCAGTGCGCCGGTGCTTTAACTCACCTGTACCTCAGCCACCATGTTGTCGTCAGGCTTCATGTGCACCGTGAAGGCCTCTCTCATCTCCCGCTGACCGTCGTACAGGATCTCGATTTCAACAAAACGTTCCTTGTCGCCTTCCTTGAAGTCCACGTCTTAAACACAGAGCGGAAGGTAAGCCGGCGATCAGCGGAGCGGCGTCCCTGCAGAAACCCAAACCGGGGCCCCTTACCCTCGGACAGCGGGTTGTAATCCTCTCCGGAGGTTGCAGAGCCGTCCTTCGTGTGCACCCTCACCACGGACAGTTTTGACGTGTCTCCAAATCGCAGGATGGGAATCTTCACTCTGGCCACCTCACCTTTGACCTGAGGTTCACGCACGCTGTATTTGATCTCAGAGAAACGAATGATGGGCTCTAAAAACAGACAACAAACACGTTAATGAGCTTATTTGTCCACACAAATCTATTGAGTTTAACTCATCATCACAGAAACACAGTGCTGTCCAGGTTTATCAGCACCTGTGGGAAAGAACGCTACGATGAATCCATCTTTTACTGGAGTAAGAGGATCTCAGAAGATCCATTTCATTTTAGTTTATGTATTCAATGAATATATGATTTTGAACAAAAGCACCAGAGGCATCATTATTAGTACTACTGCTTTAAATTGTTATTTTTTTCTTTGCAAATGGGATGGCATTAAGTTCCCTTCACTCTCAATTAACCACAGTTTGGAATAAGCTTGTTTATTTATATGAGATTTCTGGCTAAGACGGCAGCAAAGAAGCTCAGTTTCAAGGATGAAAGCAAAAGTTTTAAAAGATATAATAATTTTCAAGTCTTCTAATCCTTGAGTCCTTCAGTTTTGTACTTTAACATTCTTGCCAAGTTGCAGCACACAGAGAGAGAGAGAGAGAGAGAGAGAGAGAGAGAGAGAGAGAGAGAGAGAGAGAGAGAGAGAGAGAGAGAGAGAGAGAGAGAGAGAGAGAGAGAGAGATCTCCCCTTGTCAGTAGATTTTCTACAGGATTTCAGTCTGATTAATAATTTCTGCAACAATTTAGAAATAAATTGTGGATCATCATCTCGCTGACAGACCCAACAGTGACCTGATGTTCTTGGTAGGGCCAACAGATTTTTATGTGAAATGTCTTTGGATATGAAAAAAAAAAAAGAAAAGTTAATGATCCTGAGTAATCTAACAAGGTTGCAAAGGGGATTTAAAATAAAACCAGGCCCACAGCATCACAGACCCTCCACTGTACCTAACAGTGGGCACCAGTTTTCCTTTCACACGCTCATCCCTCGCTTCGCACCAACCCGGCCTGCGTGTTTGTTCCATGAGCAAAATAAAATTATTGGGGCAAAAAAGGCTTTTTTTTAAAATTATGTTGATGGTGTCTGTTGGGTGTTATTGAGAACGACCCTCACTTGCTGCTCTTTAATCTCCAATTTGCCATCCTCCTCAGTGTGTCGGGGCAAAACAAACTTGTAGCCGGCGGGTAAAGGAAGCTCCTGTGTCACCTCACATTCATACCCCAGGGGAACAGAAGGTTGCTCATCAGTTCCTAGAAAACCTGATCAACTTCAAAAAGAAAAGGTTTATACTTTTCATAAAACCTGTGAGTTTCGTGAGGTGCAAATCCCGCGGGCTCGTCGCCACAGCTTCCAGGGCCTTCAGCACTGTGGCTGATGGGGGGGGGGGGGGGGGGTCTCCTTTGCTCTGGGAGCCTTACAACCACTACTGAGCATTTTTCTAATGGATAAACCTTACAGACACAAGTGCACTCTTACAAACACCTACAGGTGCTTAAATCCAGGAGCTTACAGATTCACTTCTACACAGATAAAAACCCTATAATTAGCTTTAACTGTCCATATATACATCTTGTTGTTAAACAATGCTACGCATTTTTCAGTGATGTCATCAAGGCGTTGGTTATTTGTACCTGTAATACTTTATGGTTTTGCTGTTCTTTTGTAGCTCTCTTTGCAGGTGTAGAAACAGACTCAGAGGATCTCTCTTTTTCCTTTCCTCTATTTTTAGGCCCCTTTTCTCCCTTTTAGCATTTTGTCTCATCTTTTTCTCTTCCTTTCTGTCTCTCTTCTACTTTTCCGTTTCTGCGTCCATTGAACTTCAAATAATCCCAAAATAATATCTAACAAAGTTTTTTTTTTTTTTACATGTATATCAAGCAGAGCACTATGGCAAACGCAGTAATGCGCCACTCTCTCAGGATTTTTCTACATTTTCGGTGTGAAATTGTTACTGCAGATTAATCTGAATTTATTGTAAGGCTGTTGGTACATCCTCGACCAGATGTGCCATCACCAAAAGTGAGAAATGGATATGGCTGTTTTCAGATTGGGTAAAATTACACACCTTGGTCATATTTCCTTGCTAAATTTCAGTGTGATAAATAAAATCTAGAGCAAAGCTTTACCAAAACAGATGATTTAACATCTGAAATAATAATTTCATTCTGGGGAGCACGTACTGTCTTTCTCATCCGTGATGGTGACCAGCGCGTCCTTCTGCTCCCCGATGGAGGCGCCATACGGGGACACGCTCTTCGGACTCCCCAGCACCAAGCGAAACTCCTCATCTTCCTCGTGGACGGCGTCTTCCATCAGGCCGACCACACACGGCTTCTCCGACTCACCTGACGTGTGAGAAAACATTTCAATAACGGGAGAGTTGACAGCGAGGACGGGTGAGGTGTGTGTCGGGGCTCAGTGCACCTGGCAGAAAGGTGATGATGGAGGCGTCGGTGTTCGGCCTCTCGCTGTAGTCCATCATGACCTGAGCAGAGCCCTGCCGGGTGTAGCAGCGCACTGTGGATCTGAGGCTGATGTCTCCACTGCGATACACCGTGGCTGTCACTTCGCCGTCAGATTCATCCACCTTGTAGCTGCCCTCCTTAAACTGAACCTTTGGCACTGAAAGCAAAACAATCATCATACGTTGAGCCAGAAATAATGACTGTAGGTCCCTGAATGTTTGGGTCGATGTCCTGAGGGCCAGCTCAGCAGATACGCTGCTCATGTCCATTATGAGACGCATGGACTAACCTCGACTGTCATTAACTATCAGGATGAAACCCGTAGACCCATTGTTAGACCTTTGGCTGGAGCATTGGGTCCTGGGTTCCTTTAGGTGCATTATAATGCAAAAATTTTATAATTATAATGAAAAATTTTCTGGATAATCATTTAAAAATGTTTAACATAATGTTTGTACTGATTGTTGTGTTGTTGAATAGTGGATTTGGATGTTAAGTTTAACTGTTAATTAACATGGCATCATATGAAAAATAATAACAACTGAAAGCTATTTATATTTATAAAATAAATATTTATGACTAATATTGAAAAGTAGAGATTTGTATATTTAAATAAATGTAATTGTGTAATTGTAAATATTTATTTGAAATGTATTTTAAAGTTAAAGAACTTAAGTTAGTTACTTGTTCATTTAACTTTGATAACTTTGTGGGTTTGATTCACAGTGGTTTGCTTTGTATTGTTTATATAGTTTACCATTTCCTTGGTAGTTTAAGTGGAATTAATTTAAGTAAATTAACTTATGGATTTATAATTGTTTAATTTTCTTCTTTTGGGCTTGTTTAAAGGTTTTTACCTGCTTCTGGACCAATTTTGCACATGTCCTGACATTCACCAAATGTCTGCACACATTAAAAAAGAACTTGACAAAAAGAGCTTGACATATGTCGTGGGTATTTATATATATATATATATATATATATATATATATATATATATATATATATATATATATATATATATATATATATATATATATAAAAATATATATATAAAAATATATATATATATATATATATATATATATATTTATTTATATATATATATATATATATATATATATACATACACACACATACATGACTCCTAACAGGAAGAGAAATCTGCAGAAACTTACTGAGGGTTTATTATTAAACATAAAAAAGTTTAACATTTATTTACAGTTATTTTTAATGACATTAGAAATAAAACTAATGTTGATTACACGTGCCAGGATTGAGTATTTTAATTATTTAATAATAGACACAAAATGACTTAAAATATACTGAATGTATTACTTGTGTTTATTCTATTCTAATTATTATTATTATCATTATAAATACAAGTACTATCTAAAATCAAGCCTTTTTTTTTTAGACTGCTGATTTTTCAGATCGACATTAGAACTTCTCCACTCACAGTCAGTGACCGTGTCGTTGATGGTGATGGTCGTCTTGCTCGGTTCTCCTAAAACGGCGTTCATGGGCATCCTCAGCACGAGGTCAAAGGTCTCGGGCCCCTCCAGTCTAGGCTGACCCAGGTCGTCCAAGATGGTCACCCTAAATGTCTGCATGGTCACTCCGGGCGCAAAGTCCAGGTTGCGACTAATGCCGACATAGTCGAGTCCAGCTAAGAGACACAGGGAGGAAGGTGGCGTTATTATTCTGACCGGCAGTCGTGGGTTTTATTTTATCAGCCTGCCTCCGTTACCTTCTGCAGAGACAGGATCGCTCTTCCTGGAGCGAACGGTGACCGAGGCGGTCTTGGACAGGTCGGTGCCTGTCCTCCAGACCTTCACCTCCACGTAGCCTGAGCTCTCCTCCGCTACATATTCAGGCTCTTCAAAGTACACCGAAGGCTCTGTAGGACAGCAGACACAGCGGTCGGTCAAACAGTGAAGTTATTTTACATGACATACACCAGACTTTTCCTAATAAAATACACCTTTTCTGTTTTGTCCATCCAAAAGTGAAACAAAAACACATTTTTAACCAGGGCTGGACACTGGGACGTTCACTGGAGTACATTCTAGTCGCTGTGCTGTGTACTTTTACGAAGCATAGACCAGCATGGTTAAACTGTGTGATTTTTTTGCTTGGGCTCAGAAAGAGAGCCGTCATTCATCTTCTCCTCTCTTCCCTCAGCATTCCTGCCTCGCTCATCCGCGTCCAGACAGCCCCGTCTGAACTCCAGGCCAAAGAGCCGAGGACACACCTGAACACGGAGGCGTGCGCTTGTACATGCAGGCAGGAGGATGTGGAGGGATGTTCCTGCTTTGTGCTGATCGGGGAACCCGATAAGAAGCACGGTCAGGTAGACCGGGGGGGCAACAAAGAGACAGGGGAAGAATTCAGAGCGCTGGAAGAAAATGTCCATTAATCTCTCGTCACTTTTGCATAAAGCGGGGTTTTTCATCGCCCTGTGTCCGGTGATGGCTCTTAGAAAATAACTGAAAGATGGGCAGATTCATAGCGGCAGCCTTTAAGCAGGAACGAGAACAAGGTGAAGGAAACGGGAAACAAATATTTTTGTTAACATCCTTATTTTTCTTGTCATTAATGTGAACTGGATTTAGGGCTGTCAGGTTGTGGAAAGACTTTTGATGTTGGTGCATCACAGCTTTCTCTGCTATTATCCTCCTCTCTGTGCACGGTGGCAAGACAAACCTTCATCCAGCCTCGTTTATCGCAGCTGCAGTTATTGTGGTTCCTGTAAACCAGACCTCTCAACTTTTATGGAAAGCTAAGAGAGAGATTATGTTCCTTTTCGTCTGTAGTGGAGATGTTTTGCTTTTGTTAAAAAGTGAAAAAGGAGTGTCAACACTTTATTGTCCAGTTAGTGGGTTAAACAGAATAAAAACACACAACTGTTCTCCCTTGATTGTTTCAACATACCCAGGTTGCCTAATATGAGGAGGATTACATCTGTTTAAACTCCATTCACAACATAAACGCTCAGTATTGCACCTTCTCAACGAGTAAACGGCTCTGTGGTTGTTCCCAGATTCCTGACGAATATACAGTTTGTTCTAATTGTCGTTCATCTCCAGAAATCCTGTCTGCTGCAACCAAAACTCCACCTTTCTGAGTCCATTCAGCTGTCTGCTTTATTCTTTTAAAATATATTTAGTTTCTAGATACTAAGAAACTAAATATGGATCCGCATGAATGGATGCAAGCAAACAGACCCCAAATGTACAAATAATCACTGAATAAAGTAATAAAGTAGTTTTAAGTTCTTCCCAGTATTATTACACTCCTTTTTTTAAAGAATGGAGAAATGCTTTTATACAGAAAACAACGTAATTATTGCTTTGATTTTGAATACAGGCATATTTTTAAAAAGCAGCAGATTATTTGGTGTCACTTTCTGACTTATGAAGCACGACACAGAAGCACTTTATTAAAATGTAATTTTCTCTCGGCTTAACCATCGTGAGATGTCGCTAAGGGACAACGGCCATCGTGTCACATTGTATTTCTATCTCAAAGGAACAGAAAGTGAGAAATTACTGATTAAAAGGAAAAGTATGTATTTAAACTACGGCGACCTTGGTATGACTCTGACTTTCTATCTGCGAGTTATAAAAATCTCCTGTTTCATGGAGATTAAAGGTTTTTAAAACCTTTAATCCCCCATGCTTTGAGATAAGCCTGGCCATGTTTGAAGCCAATTTGTCGTAATCTCTGGGTTGAGTTGGTAAAAATAGGATGTATAATGTTGTTTTTTTATGTTCTATCTACCACTTTTCATAGCTTCACACCAAACTGTTCCAGAGGCTTGCAGTTTCGTGGGGGGGCTGTGTAAAAATATTAAAATTTCAGTTTGTTCACGACCCTTAAAACACCCAAAAATTAACAATGACTCGTCTGCAAAAGATTTATGCAAAGTCCAAAATCAGACTTTGAAAAATCCTCAGTGGGATCAATGGGAAACCATTGATCATGATCGCTCAAACGAAAGTCTGCTCAAACATAAAGCAACGAGGATCAGCAGATTTTGTGACAAATTAAACATGCATCAAAGAGTTTCAGCTGGCCCAGCAATGCACCGACTGCCTCTAGGTCAAACGTTGCTAGAGATGCATGGATTCTGCTGTTCGCTGCAGCACAGAACAACAGAATCCATGCATACGGGATCGAGTTGTTGCCCTTCTGGACGAGCGGCAGCATTGGGACGTCTTCTGCACCTCTCTGCATGTATTCAGAACGCAGGCAGGCCAGACGGAGGCAAACGATTGCCAACACGGCAGCCTGGGGATCAGTGGGAGGACGTGTCAGACAAATACAGGAACAATGGAGGCTTGGAGCTGGCAGGAACCCAAACCTGAAGTTTACTCAGGCGGACAGATGCCGTAACCCGTTGACACACATGTGCAGATTTACGGCGTTATTTCAGGACCCACCAAGAAGGAGAACCACAATAAAGTTTCAGACAGAGGTGTCCTCTCTTGTTTTTCACGTGTCTGGGAACAAACAGGACTTGTTGAAACCTGACACTTTAATTATATTCAGATGTAGTGCAGCTAATTACTTGAAGCGAGTGCTGGGAAACAGAGAGAAAGAGAGAGAATATATGAAAGAAGAGTCAGAAAACCTCAAAACAGTGAGTTCCCAGATTCCAACAAGCGGATGGGACAGAAGGAAAACATGACTGTCACATGGACAATGGTCCCCCTTACTGCACCACCTGTCTGCTTATAGGCTTGTGAACAAAAGGAGGGCCTCAGTATTCCTGTAATGATGGCATGGGGGTCCCTTCTTATCTGGGAGGTGACACTGTCTGTTTAACGTAACACCTGTCTGCTGTTACCTTGTAACCATTCAGGCGGAGAGGTGAGCAGCGAGGCTCATGCATGGCGGGAGTAATGGGGGATGAGGATGCTGCTAACCCAAAATCCAAAAGTTACACTGAGAAAAAGGAACTGAAGGTAAGTACAGTTTTCTTGAAATGAGTGTATTTGCCCTTGATTTTAGCGGGTACATAAGATTATCTGCATGTATTTTGACCCATAAAATAAGATAATTAAATGTACTGCACTTAAAAAGGGGTGATGGAGATGAGTTGATCTTATTTTGCAAAAATCTTATTGCATTGGCAGATCATTTAAATGTGTGTTCAAATCAAGGACAAATTTTATTTACTCTTAGTTCCGTTTTTTGCAGTGTAATGCTTTGGTTGCTACCACCTCTCAGATACCAGAATGAATACATTAAATATTAAAAGGTTGTTGTCCATCCCTGCAGCTCTGTTACCTCAGCACATGACTGCATTCCTTCAGACTCTCTGGAAGAAATATATTTTGTTTTGTAATGTTAAATCCAGTTAGAGAAGTCAGAAAAATATATATTTTAGTGGTTCGCAAAGGTTTTGAACCATCTTGACTTTCTTCATGTTTTTCTTTCACGCAGACTGAAATTTTTAAAAACAAATTTTTAGGATTTCTTGATCAGTAGCTAAACAGAATTTGTTATTTCAAGTTTTTATTTGGTCTTTTTTTCCACTCATGTTTTACCAGTCCTTTTACCAGAACTAAAATTTGGAAGGTGGAAATGTAGAGGATGGAAGAAAAAATGGATCTGAAAACAATATCTACAAGAATTAAGAAAAAATATTCAGAAACCTGACTGAGGACCAGGGAGATCCTTCTGCTGACCTTCGTTACTTTTAACAGCTGCTCCTTGGGAATCACCTTTTAGGTGCTAAAACACTTTTTCATGTCTGCATTCCTCAAGATTTAAGATATGCAACTCAAGAAAATGGGGATGAGGTTTGCCTTTTTGACATACTGCTGGAAATAAAGTGCCTAAAAACCCAAGATGAAATCGTTCTTTGCTAAGTTGTTCTTTTTGGGAACAAAATTGACTATTGTTTTTACGAATAATAAATGGGTCAAAAGTGAGATGTTTAACAAGCAAACAAAGAAAAAGAAACATTATTTTGAAAATAGCCAGATACTAAAATGAAAAGTCAAGATCACGGCTCAAGAAAGCCCCAAGAAAAGATGGTTGGATTGTTGGAAAGGTTGATGAAATGTTACCTAATGCCACAATAAAAGATTTCAAGAGGGATAAAATGTAAGACAATGCTGCGTGTATGCTTGGGCCAGTTACCCGTATCAAGATATACCAATGTTTTAAAAAGATACAGTTTCAAAAACCACACAAAAAATCCATAATGTGGTTCCTACCACCTAAATATCTTTTTTTTTAGAGATGCCAGAGTGACCAGAGTTTTCTTCAGCTATGTAGGGCATAGAGTAATGCAGCAATACCCTGCCTTCACTTGTTGCTGCACACTGCCAGCCAGCTGGCTGAGAGAAAGCTACTACACATTCTCTCTGCTTACAAAAAAAATGAAATAAAGTTGTTTGGAAAGGGGTGTTCATGTCTCTTAAAGTAAAGGAGTGACACCCATCACTCTTATTAAGGTATTGCTGTGTTAAAATTGCAGTTTGCAAACTATGTGCGAGCTAACAGCTAGGCTAATTTACCAGCTAATATTCTTCTTCTGCTTCTTCTTCGTGGAGTTTATTTGGCAGGTGGTAAAAAAAAAACAAAAGATGCGCATTACCACCACCTACTGATATGGAGTGTGGTACAGAATGATTGTCGTTTGATCCTACTTAATTTCTTGCTATCCTTAAATTCCATTAATAAACTTTGTGATTTTAAAAAAAACTTAATCATACTTATAATAATTTTACTTTCTGAATCTTTCTGCAATTTGTTTACTACATAATTTTTTTCTTGAATCTTTTCTAAAACATTTCTCTTCTTACTTTTTCATATTTCTCACATTCTAATATAACATCTTCTATTGTTTCTTTTTCTCCACAATCTTCCCATCATGCTGTATCATGTTTATTTATCATAAATAAATATAAATGAATCATTAAGTCCTGTGAAGCCAAACCTTAATCTTATTAATTTATGTTCTCTCCTGTTTCTACCAGCTAATCGTTTTTTGCATACCAAACACGTTTAAGTACTAATCATTTCAAAAAGGTGTTTATACCAAACTTATGCTTATATCCATATGTAAAAATCTAATTATCTTGTTTTATTTTTCTTTAAATACAATAAAAATGTTTTTACTCAACACAAACCATGGGAATCTCATACCAGCTCATGCCTAGCCAAAAAAAAAACAGGATTTTTTGTATTTTAGAAGAACTGAAAAACAGTTTTAAAACTTAATGGGTGCAGAAGAGATCCTCCACTCACCATCATCGATGTCGGCTAAAATTGTGACTTTAGCGGATGGGAAACTTGTTCCCAGCTGGCCGCCCATCGGCATACTGAGGCTGACGTTGAAGCTCTCCTCTTCCTCGTACAGGGAGTCGTCGATAACGATGATGCGGCACACCTTTTCTCTCTCGTCCTTGTCGAAGCGCAGCACGCTGGTGTGGTCCTCAGGACGGGTGATGTAGTCAGAGTAGGAGAGGACAGCGGCTGGTATGGTGCCGGTGGCCGTGCCTGTGGAGCAATAAACTTTTTTTCCCAGCTGGATGTACTTTAAGGATCAGATAATTGAAAGTCTTTAAAAGCGGCAAAGCAGTAAATAAAGTCCACAAACAGTTTGCAAACAGGTTTATCTCACCTTGCTGGGTGAAACAAACCACCATGAGTTCCTGGCTGGCATCTCCTGAACGCCTGACCGGCACCAGCAGCTCCCCGATATCCTCCTCTATCTTGAATTCAGCTTGTGGAATAAACACCTTCGATTCTGTTTGGGAAAAAGAAAACGGCAAAAACCAATTAACAAAGGTATACATAAAAAAACAAGTAAAACTGTCTTCAACATGTCAGATTTCTACCATCTCCAGGATCTATAATCTCCACTGTTGCAGTATCAGGGTACTCCAGCACCGCCATGACCGGGTCGGACAGCTGAATCTCAAAGTTCTCGGAGGTCTCAAACTCCTTGTCGGTGAAGATCTTCACCCTCCAGGTCGCTGTCGTCTGGCCGGGGTTGAACTGGACCTGCTTCTGGGCTTTGCCACGGAAGTCCTTGTCCTTCTCAGCGGTGCCATCCTTGGTTCCGATACCTAAAAGATAGAGGAATCCGCTGAACTGTAGGAAACAGATTTAGGCACTCAGAATCCTTTATACGAATAAATCAATGCAACCCAAACTGAGACAGAGCGGATAGGGAGGAGGTTTTACCACCACAAGATCCTTGCAGGATTTCCTTCTATAAGTTTTTATCATCCACATGCAGGGTCCAGTCAGATGAGGTTTGCTGATGGAAACATCTTACCTGCTCTCAGTTAGGTCTGGTCACTTTGCCTTTTTGCCACTTTATACATTTGCAGTTTTCATTTTCTCATACCCAACTACTGATTAAAATTAATGTTTATTAATCTGCTTCTAGTTTTCTGCAAGGAAGCTAAAAGTTACAATTGAATTTCTATATGAATGACGTCTCTCAGCAGCTAAACTTGTGTAGAACTGGCTACATGGTTGGTGATACTATTATTAATCATTTTATGTATGCTGATGACCTAGTGGTTTTTAGTGCAAGTTCAGCTGGTCTTCAGAAGATGCTTAATGTCTGTTCAGCATATGGCGAATTACTTGATGTCAAATTCAACCCATCAAAAAGTATCATCTTGATTTACTGCACTAAGGAGGACAAAAATAGAGTATTTCCCAATTTTACTATAGTGCAGTAAAATACTCATCTATAATCTGGAGACATTGGTATGCTTGCCTTTTGAACGGCTAGGAATCTTTTTTTATTGTACTTTTTATTCTTTTATTCGTTTTTGTAATTTGGACCTTGAGTCTGTAATAAAATCTATCTATCTATCTATCTATCTATCTATCTATCTATCTATCTATCTATCTATCTATCTATCTATCTATCTATCTATCTATCTATCTATCTATCTATCTATCTATCTATCTATCTATCTATCTATCTATCTATCTATCTATCTATCTATCTATCTATCTATCTATCTATCTATCTATCTATCTATCTATCTATCTATCTATCTATCTATCTATCTATCTAATAAAATCTATCTTACACAACTCTGGTTAATATTTTCTCCCACCACCATGCTTTGTGCCTCAGCCAACTGGTCCAAATGAGGATTAAAAGAACCAGAATCAATGGAAGTACAGGAAAAAGAACATAAAACCCATTTTCCTCCTCTAGGCTTGTTTCATATCCCCTTCACAGGCCCTATATGTAAAGTCATTTTCCACTACTTACAGTCAACTGTAAAGAAAATGCCTTCTAAGCCTCTTTCACCTATTATCTACCACCAGAATGTCGCTCAAAGTAATTTTATTTTGAACAGGGGTCATAATCTTCTGTATATCTCTGTAAGGTTATTATGGGGTGCTTGACATCATAACAGAAAGGAATAGCACCAGTTTAACTCTCAGGTGAGGTATGGAAAGAGGAAAAACGTGAAGACCAGACTTAGGTGTGACAGCATCTTGTGGAGATGCTGGAGGGTGACTTGAGGTGGGTTGTACATGCAGGGAACCTCTCAAACATCTCACAGCTCAAAGTGGGCAGTGGCCTTAGAGACGTACCCCCCAGTGAGTCATGGCAGATTCACACTGAGCCTGGTTCTGGTTCTGCTGGAGGTTCTCCTCCCTGTTAAAGGGGAGTTTTCCTCTCCACTGTCGCTTCATGCATGCTCAGTATGAGGGATTGCTGCAAAGCCATCAACAATGCAGACGACTGTCCACTGTGGCTCTACGCTCTTTCAGGAGGAGTGAATTCCGTAGAGAGGAAACTGAATTGAACTGAACTGAATGGTAAGGTTTCTTTACTTACGGCACTTTGAATTGTCTTGTGAGCGTAAAGTGCAATATAAATAAACTTGCCTAGCCTAGAATACACATTTTGGTGTGTATTTTCTACTCTTTAACGCTACAAGCTACAGCAAAGTTCATTTGTGCATTTCAGATGCAGGAGCCTTTCACTAGGAGAGCTTTCCCAAGCTTATCTCAGAGGCAACCAGCTTCATGTCAGCAGTAGGGTTTAAGCGTTTTTGGAGACTTCTTTCAGCATCTTGTTTGTTTTCAGGGTGAACTTGGTAAGACAACCAGACCTGAGAGGCTTAGAAGTTGTGTTGATTGTCCTCCACTATTTTAAGGGAGCACTGGCTGGTTTTGAAGCATTTTGAAACCCTTTACCCGACTCATAAGCCGCTACAGTCCTTATTCTAAAGATCTAGTTATTTGGATATCAGAATGGTGTTTACTCTTACTTCAACAGTCAGGAGCAATATATTAAATGTTTTAGCAGGCCAAAGGTCATTCAAAATGTTGGGTAATAATGTTTTAATGATCCTAAGTGGTTTTAGCTATTTTAAGCAGGAATAAAGGTAGGGTTGCTCTAATCAATTCTTTATTAGAAATAGATTTTTTATTACATTATTCACAATTTTTTAATTAGTCTTTTTTCCACTTTTCATAGTCTATATGTTATTTATAGTATGTTAATTTCCCCAACTTTGATAAAACATATGTCAAATAAGACGTCTAAAAAATGTTTCCGCTTTCATCGCTGACCTCTAATATAATGACTGAAAGTGAATCTTTCTAAAGGATTAGATTGATTTGATTGTATATTTCTGAATATGAATTGGATCTGTTTCTCCTTTTAAAGGGACATTTGCTGTGAATTGTTACTGTATGAATAAACTGAAATAAACTGAACATTTAACTGTATGAGAACAACAGAGAAACCAAACAATTTTCACACAGTTGAATTACCACAGCAAGTAAAAAAGTAAAAATTTTACCTAGCACGTTTCTCAGACAGCATTCACAATGTTTTTCACAGTAAAATGCAAAAAAATAAAATAAATTAAAAAAACATTTAAAAAAGAAACTTTAAAGTACACCAAGAGTCAGTACTTACTGACAAAAGAGGTTTCACCCAGGTAGCCTCTGCGTTTCAGCGTCACCTCCAGGAATTTGGCATCTTCATCCACTAAGTAGTATTCCCGCTCCAGAGAGATCCAGGCCCAGTTAAGACGGAACGGCTGCGGCTTGAGTTTGTTTCCACCTGCAGAGGGATGAAAGGGCCTCAATTCAAAGCTCCTTTCTACTGTGCCACAATCTACTTTGTTCTCAATGCGAGTCGGTGAAGCGCGTAAACTGCAATCCGCAGAGAGCTCAGAGATAACAGATATCAAAGAGTCTGTTTCATTTCAGCGGGGAAACACGATAAGTTAATGCCGAGGTTTCCTGAAACTGATCTTAAATCCGGCTCAAGAACTTCTGCAATATGTGTATGTTTTCCAAAGTGCATTTTAATAGTTTAATTAGATCAGTTGTATCCGTGAACTTATTATACACTTCTGAAGAGCAGCAGTTAACTCTGAGGTAAATGAAAGAAAAAAATTAGTCGTTCTGCTGTGGTGACAGAGCATCAAAGCTGTTGAAATTAATTTGTGATTCTGAGAACACTACAAAAACGGATCTAAAAAATAAGTAACATTTTCTTAAAATCAGTGTATTTGTCCTTGATTAGGTAAATAAGACTATCTGCCAATGGAATATGGAGTATTTTGACCCCTAATATAAGATAATTAGATATATTGCACGTGAGAATAAGATGCTGAAGATGAGCTGTTCCTGTTTTAAGTGCAAAAATCTTATTCCATTTATTTCATTAGCAGATCATCTTATTTAGCTGCTCAAATCAAGGAGAAATACACTCGTTACAAGAATATGTTGCTTATTTTTTGTTACGTTTTTGCAGTGAAACAAGCAGCAACGATCCTTCTGCTGTCTGTCATCAAAATGTCAGCGTCACTCAGCGCGCATCAGTTACTGCCCATCAGAAATCAGCTGACGGTATCATCTCAGCTCTGACTCGCTCTGACCGGTGATTAGCGAGTGGGAAACAGGTCATGCTAACAGGTGTGGAAGTTGTTACTGAGTGAAGAAGACTCGGTTGGCTCTTTCTGAATTTATATAGCACCTAAAGCTTTTTGCACTGCAGCCACATTCACCCATTGGCAGACGTTCATACGCGGATATGCAGATCAGTGGGTAACTTGGGGTTACATGCCTTGCCCAGGGGCACATCAACATGTGATAAATGGATGCTGGAATGAAGCCCACAGCCTTCTGCTTACAGCATGACTGAGCCACAGTGGCCCACATATGCCTGCAGTATATCTGTGTGTGACCGTGTTCCTTTAGTTCTTGAGTGCATGAAACGGAGAGGAATATATATTGTTTTTAGCTTCTATGGCTAATAGCTGCCATCCTTGCTCATTAATCAAACATAATGAGCAAACCCCAGTGATTATTCAGCTTGCAGCTGCAACCTACTGCATTAAGGTTTGACTTTATTCCCAGATTGAGGTTCCAAGACAAACTGAACGCAGCGTAATCCATCCAAACCGCCTCCACACTCCCTGTATAAATGAAGCAGCTGTGTAATCTCTCTGTCTCTGTATGTTTATAACTAATGTGTTTGCCAAACAGTAAGAATCTTTGACGTAGACCATTTATAGCAGAGGTCACAGATTGTTTTTAAAAACTAAAGTCCAACTCTGTTAAAATTTTAACTGGATTCAACTGGAGCGGACAGTTTTTCTGATGGTTTTTAAGGCCAGATTGGTAACCTCCAACACATCCTCTCAGGTTTTTTTTATTGTTGAATTTGCATTCATTCTCTTGAGCTATGACATATGTAGTATATGTGACAGAAGCCAGTTAAAAACCTTGTCTAATATCAACAGTTAGACAGTTGAAACTCGGACAGACTTGGGCGTTTTCACATGACGAAATGGTGGCCGACAGGTGCAAATGCCTACAAAACCACTGAACGTGCCACAAATGTCCAAACGCGCTGAAAGAGAAAAATGCTGCCAAACTACCAAACACGACAGCAAATTTTAAAATAGCAACAAACTCCCCCTGAAAGCAGAAGCACACCAGACCACTAGGGGCAGTCAACCATCACATTAAAATTATACCAGGCCCTAGGGGTGGACGATAATTCAATAATGATATATATAGATTGATAGACGTATGGTTCAATATCAAAAACAGGGGTCAATAAAAAGTTCAATAAAAACAACAGTGCAGTCTAGCCTATCGTGTGGGTTCACACTACAGTCATTACATCCTCTCAACCAATCACAAACCCAGGAAAGCTCCATCAGCCTTCAGAGAGTTCAGAAAGCACGTGTTCTTTTTTTCTTTTTTAACACTTACAGTTTTCCTAAAAAGTTGGTTGGATAAAGGGTTGTGTTTGAATCCATTTGTTTAAAATTAGGTCATTAAGCAACAGCAAAAATGGGCAGGTCTGCACTTAAAATCTATATTTTTATTTTTGTTGATAATGATCGATATCGATCAATATGATTTCTATTTTATGGATATGCTTTTATTCTATATCGTCCAGCCCTACCAGGCCCTCAGTAACGACATTATGGTGATGCCAGAAAGAAAACGCACGTTTTCATTCATGTCTTTTTACAACACGTGGCCGTAACCTTTTACAATATTATAGAACATCAGCATATTTACGAAGGTAACATCAGCATGCTTGTCTTTACTGCTCCCCCTAGTGGTCTGGCTCACTTCGGGTTTATTTAGAATGAGTATGCAATATCTCTTCTTTTTTTTTTTTTACTTGGTGTTGTTTTTGGTACTTGCAGCATTTTTTTTAATTCTGCCTCCATTTTCAGTTTTCTTCCGCAGTGTTTCTCTGATGCATTTGTTCTGTTTTTGGAATTTGCAATCATTCATGTGTCTACGGTGCATTTGGCTGTCTGTGTTTAGCTGTTTTGCTGCACAATTGCACCCGTCTGCCACCATAGGACAATGAAAACGGATTTGGGAATAGATCCGAACCGCCTTCCCTGATTCCTGACATTCACTCTACTAGAATTGTGTGACCAGCGCTTGAAATCCAGATCCAAAATGAACTCTGCAAGGAAAAAAGTCAAATATCCAGTCAGAAATATGCCAGAAACGTGTTGCTGGCTTTAAAAAGTCAGGTGGATTGTTTTACAGGTAACTTTACCAGTTTGGTTCCGCGTCCACCCGTTTCTTTATGCAAAACAAATATCGCTCCACAAGTAATATCGAAAAGCTCTGATCCACAACCTTCAAACTACTCCTTAATCCACACTATCTCATGACTCGAATAATCCCTCTAACTGTCAGATCAGTTTAGTTCATTGCCTCAGAGTTGCATACTTTAGGAATACTTAAGATCACAGGTTTCTCCTGTGTAATTGGAATTTTTACTCAAACAGCAGTTCCTTAAGAGCTGATCCTGCAGTAAGATGAGCCTGGTGTGGTGGCCCGTGACATGTGACGGCAAAAGGGTCAGACTTAGCAGATTCTTCTCCCAGTTCTGATCAAGGCGGTTTGAAAAGGAGTTTTTCACTGAGAGTCGCTCCGACAGCGCGCCTACTGACCTAAATCTGTTCAAGATCCAAAAGAGGGAGAGGGGGAAGCTGTTTGGCAACATGCTGAGAAAGCTGGAAAGCTTCACGTTGCGTGATACAAGTGTCAGAAATCATGAAGTGAACCTAAAATTAGACCTGTTAAAAAATAAAATAAAAATAAAAGTGAAGAAAAATGAGCAATGCAGGGAAGCCTCACAATAAACCAACACTGAGTTCAGTTTTGCTTCAGTGACAAAGAAAGAGGCCACAGCTTTTATGCTATGTGACTGGAGGGAATGAGAAGAGGGGGCTGGGAGGAAGGAGGGGGGGGGGCATTTCCTCAAACTCACATTTCAACTCTAAACCAGCCAGAGTAACAATAGATGCAGAACAGCAGACATGCAGAAAGAAGCATGACCAGATCCAGTCATTCCAAAGAGGTCACTCACTATATATTTGATTTATCATGGTTATTAGTTAATAAGATGCTGTATGAAATTAGAAATTTAAATTAGAAACTCATTATAAGTAAAAAAAAAAAAAAAATTCAGAGCAGTTAAACCAATCCAAAAGATGATAGTAAGAAATGTTACTTTTCTGTTGACGTAGAATTGGTCGTATTCAGCTGGAGAATATCCACAAAATCGCTGGTATGCCATCAGATTTTTCTGTCAGTTATTTTACCTCTATTTCTTTGTTTGTATTGTTATTGTTTGTATTATTATTATTATTATTATTATTATTATTATTATTATTATTATTATATCACATATGCATCAACGTATTAACATCCATGTTGACACAGAATGTGATAACCTTAGTGTAGCCTTTAAAACTATCCTAGATTCAATTGGTTTTGCTCAAAATGTGCATAAACCGACGCACTCTTGGCTCCATACTTTAGACCTTGTGCTGACATATGGCATTGATTGTGAAGAATTAACAGTATTTCCTCACAACCCTGTCCTATCTGATCATTTTTTAATAACATTTGAGTTTAATCTAACTGAGTTCTCCACCTCCAAAAGAGGGTTCCATTATAGTAGATCTTTATCGGATAATGCTGTATCAAAACTTAAAGAGTCTGTCCCCTTTTTAATATCCTCCGTATTGCAGAAATGCCCTGTAGATGGCAGCAATGTTGTTTCTTCCAATTCACAAATAGATGTCTTTGTAAACGGTATGACTTCGTCATTGCGTTCTGCATTAGACAATGTAGCTCCCTTGAAAAAGAAGGTGATTATTCACAGGAAGCTGGCTCCTTGGTTTAATTCAGAGCTGCGTTCCTTAAAGCACAATGTTAGGAAATTGGAGAGAAAATGGCGCTCTACACACCAAGAGGAATCCTACTTAATCTGGAAGAACAGTCTATTGTTGTATAACAAGACCCTTCGCAGAGTTAGAGCAGCATATTTTTCATCATTAATTGAGGAGAATAAGAATAATCCTAGATTTCTCTTCAGTACAGTTGCCAAACTTACCCAGAGCCACAGCTCTGTTGATCCATCCATTCCCTTAGCTCTTAGCAGTAATGATTTTATGGGATTCTTCATAAATAAAATTGATTCCATTAAAAATAAAATAATTGGCATCCTCCCAAACATGATTACCTCATCCTCAGTAAGTGAGGCAGCATTGGAGGAATCCTTAGAACCTGCGCAGTGTCTGAACTGTTTAAAAGCAGTAGAGCTTTCTGAGCTATCTAAAATTTTAGCTTCATCTAAACCTTCTACCTGTATGTTAGACCCAATCCCAACCAAGTTGTTTAAGGAGGTATTCCCTCTGATCAGTGGTCCTATTTTAGACATGATTAATCTATCCTTGGTAAATGGATATGTACCACAGGCTTTTAAAGTAGCTGTTATTAAACCTTTACTTAAGAAACCATCTCTTGATCAAGATGAGTTAGTACATTACAGACCTATATCTAATCTTCTTTTCTTATCTAAAATTCTTGAGAAAGTAGTTGCTAATCAACTATGTGAACATTTACAAAGTAATGACCTACTTGAGGAGTTTCAGTCAGGCTTCAGAGCTCATCATAGCACTGAAACAGCTCTGGTGAAGGTCACCAATGATATTCTCATGGCCTCAGATAATGGACTTGTGTCTATACTTGTCCTGTTAGATCTCAGTGCTGCATTTGATACAGTTGATCACAATATTCTCCTACAAAGACTTGAGCATACTGTAGGGATTAAGGGAAAAGCATTAGGCTGGTTTAAATCTTATCTGTTGGACAGATTCCAGTTTGTTCATGTTAATAATAAATCTTCCTCAAACTCTAGGGTCACTTGTGGAGTACCACAGGGTTCAGTCCTTGGACCAATTCTATTTACTATATATATGCTTCCGATTGGCAAAATTATCAGACAGCATGGGATTAATTTCCACTGTTATGCTGATGACACTCAGCTATATTTATCCATAAATCCTGATGAATCCAATCAGTTACTTCGACTGCAGTCATGTCTTGATGACATCAAAAACTGGATGACTTTAAATTTCCTGCATTTAAATTCTGACAAGACAGAAGTTGTAATCTTTGGGCCAGAGTCTTCAAAAAATAAAGTTCTTAATCAATCCCTTAATCTGGATGGCATTAACTTGGCCTCTGGTAATAAAGTTAAAAATCTTGGTGTTGTTTTCGACCAAGACATGTCATTTAAATCTCATATTAAACAGGTTTCCAGAGTTTCCTTTTTTCACCTCCGGAATATCGCCAAAATTAGAAACATTCTGTCCAGGAGTGATGCTGAAAAACTAGTCCATACATTTGTTACTTCAAGGCTGGACTATTGTAATTCTTTACTATCAGGAAGTCCACAAAATGCAGTTCGAAGTCTTCAGCTGATTCAAAATGCTGCGGCAAGAGTTCTGATGAAAATCAACAAGAGGGATCATATTTCTCCTGTTTTAGCTTCCCTTCATTGGCTTCCTGTTAAATCAAGAATAGAATTTAAAATTCTCCTTCTAACGTATAAAGCCCTTAATAATCAAGCTCCATCATATATCAGAGCTCTGATTACCCCGTATGTTCCTAACAGAGCACTTCGCTCTCAGACTGCAGGTCTGCTGGTGGTTCCTAGAGTCTCTAAAAGTAGAATGGGAGGCAGATCCTTTAGCTATCAGGCTCCTCTCCTGTGGAACCAACTCCCAGTTTTGGTCCGTGAGTCAGACACCCTATCTATTTTTAAGACTAATGTTAAAACTTTCCTTTTTGACAAAGCTTATAGTTAGAGTGGCTCATACCCTGAGCTATCTCTATAGTTGTGCTGTGATAGGCCTAGGCTGCTGGAGGACATCAGGGTCTAATTTTCTCACTCTACTGATTTCTACTGTTCTTCAGTCTACTGTTCTCCAGTTTTGCATTGTATTACATTGAAATGACTGTCGTCATTTCAGCTTTTAACTTTTGCTCTCTCTCTTTTTCTTCATGGTAGGTACACCTGGTCTGGCGTTCTGTTAACTGTGACATCATCCAGAGAAGACGGCTCACCCGCTACTACCATCTAATGTAGAACAGATTACTAGATCAATGTGTGCTTCTGTGCTTTTTTGTCTCTCTTGTTGTGTCTCTGCTCTGTCTTCTCCAACTCCCAGTCGGTCGAGGCAGATGACCGTTCATACTGAGCCCGGTTCTGCCGGAGGTTTTTCCTTCCCGTTAATGGGTGGTTTTTCTTCCCACTGTCGCTTCATGCTTGCTCAGTATGAGGGATTGCAGCAAAGCCATGTACAATGCAGATGACTCTTCCCCAGGAGTGAATGCTGCTTGTCGGGACTTTGATGCAATCAACTGGTTTCCTTATATAGGACATTTTTGACCAATCTGTATAATCTGACCCAATCTGTATAATATGATTGAACTTGACTTTGTAAAGTGCCTTGAGATGACATGTTTCATGATTTGGCGCTATATAAATAAAATTGAATTGAATTGAATTGAATGTGTAATTTCAACTATTAATTTGTTAATAGTGGGGGATCCTATTGAGAAAAAACACATTAATTAAGCTCCGTGCTTTAGATTTGTTTCGTCTCCAATTGGAAGAATGAAACAAACGCACTTATTAGTATTATGAAGGTGTGATGTATGACACGAGGACATTTTCTCTGTTATCTGGTGATGCACCTTTGACTTGTAATAATTATAAAAACATCCTCATCAGGGAATGAGCACCTGCATTCCAGCATCAGGCACTAACCGAACAGAGAGACAAACAGAGAGTCTTTGAGGAGCTCCAGCTATCTGATTGTTTCCGTGCCGAGCTTCAGAGAGCCGACTGCTGACCCCGTTTGAAGCTTTGCCAGCGGCTATCATCGGGGATTACTGGACGAACATGGCGAAGACAAAAAGCTGCTTCCGGTTTGGCGTCAAGTGATCATGAAGGTTTCGCTTTCAGCTTTAAGTAGGGGGAAATAAAACAAAGGAGTTTTTATGAATCGGCAGCATGATACTACAGGGAATTTTTATGAAGTTAAACACTTTACTGCGCAGACGTCACTTCCAACTCATGATGTACGGAAATGACCAAGTTTAAAGTCATCGCTAATTTCTTGTGTACTTTATTCCAAAGACACACCTTGTTTCATTCTTTATGTGATCTTAATGGATAGTTTTCCTTACTTTCTGGAGGTCTGTCAGTGTTTTATTTGGAGATGACTGCTGGAGGTTTTTCCTTCCCGCTAATGGGTGGTTTTTCTTTCCACTGTCGCTTCATGCTTGCTCAGTATGAGGGATTGCAGCAAAGCCATTGACGATGCAGACGACTCTTCCATGTTTCATGAATTGGCACTATATAAATAAAATTGAATTGTATTGAATTGAATTCTGGTTGTTTTCTTCTCAGATCCACCCCAATTTTCACTCTCGACCATGACAGGTTATTGGCCTCCATTACAGTTGGTGTCATTGTAGAAGCGGACCCTTGTTGGATTGTTAAACATCTACCTGCACCTGACAGGTGAGAGTGGCGGTTTCTGAAAGATCTCTGGCTCTCTTTAGGCTGGGATTTCAGTAAAACGATTTAATTTAATTTAATCCTTTTTACAATATATTTAACATAAATCTAAGATCGTCCTTACCTGGCATTGTATCCCAGATCTTTACCCCTTTACAGCCCCATGGGTTTACTTTCTTTGCTGATGAGTCAATTAGAGTTTGGGTTAGTTTGGAGATTAAGTTTTTGAGGTCATCTGTGAGTAAAATTGTGAACAAACAGCACCGGAGCCTGAATCGGAGAAGCAACAAGGAGGGCCGTGGTAACGCGAGAAGATCTGCAGGAGATCTACCCCTCTGGAGTGAAAATTTGTTTGACAGAACAACTATTAATCTTGTATTATACAAATCTGAACTTTATGGTAAATAGACAGAGTTGATATGGCTCTTTCCTGGTCATTCAATTCAATGTGCTTTAAACCAAAATATCATTCTCCTAATCAGACTGTAAAATGACTGCTCTACCCACTGAGCCTCAGTATGGAAAGACAGCTGCAGCAAAGCCTGTGTTGAAAGAAAACCATGTAGGAAACACAGCAAACATGTGGAAATATGTGAGACATTTGGCAAAAACATGTTTGGGAGCCAGATGATACATTCAATTCCCTTGAATTTCATTTTATTTATATAGAATTGAATTGAAAGCATACTCTAATTTACTGAATATGACTATATAAGTAATTTCCCTCTGGGATTATTAAAGTTTGTCTGATTCTGATTCTGATATATAGTGGTTCAAACGCATCCAATAAAAACCAGGGCCTGTGTCAGAGTTAAAGACCTTCTTTGAATGTGCTTAAAAACACAGCAATGCAAGATAATTCTCAGATCAAATGTAAACCAATTGTCTGTTCTTATTTCTTGCTATTGATCGATAGGTTGATGAATTAAGTAGAAGTCACTATGTAGTGATTCAATTCAATTCAGTTTTATTTATATAGCACCAATTGACAACACAGGTCATTTAAAGGCATTTTACAAAGTCAAATTCAATCAAATCCTCCAGATTTGTCAGAAAGTTTCCTCTCTAAGGAAACCCAACAGGTTGCATCAAGTCTTGACAAGCAGCATTCACTCCTCCTGAAAGAGCGTGTAGGATAACAATTCCTTTATTGTGCCACAATGGGGGAAATTCGAGTGTGACAGCGGCAAAGACAGACAGTTACACACAACTACCAGCAATGAAAAAGAAGAAGAAAAAAGACCAAACTAGTCTAATCTAAAGTTAGTTCTGAAGAAACGCCATGAATAGAAGATAAAACAGTAAGGACCATAGTAAGTATTGCACGATTATTGATATTTCATGCTAAAAATAAAATTAAATATTCAAATTTAACAGTGGAAAACTCCAGCCTGTTTACAGAACACATGATAATATAATATGCAATAGGGCATTCCTCAAATGACGGCAAATTTCTAAATGTAGACGCATGCGTCGCAGCCATCTTGTGGTCGTACAAGCAGAGCGGTAAAGCTTGAATAGTTTACTTGTTTAAGTCAAATAGTGAACAGATCTGTCCTGAATATCTCCTCAACAGACAATAATATGGCAGCAACAAAACACGGCTGCTACGTTGGTATCTGCCGGAGTGACTCTTGATATGATGATCGTGATCATGTGAAGGGAGTTTTGTTTCAGTGATTTTCCAAAAAACCCGAAGGATTGGAGAGAAACGTCAGTGTTGGATACGAGCTTGTAACCGGGGGGACTTTACTGTGGAATCTAACCGAAGACACCTAAATGTGGTCTCTACATTTCCTCGGTGGTAAGGAGCCAACACCTGAACGTCCACACCTGAAACCAGCGACTGCAGCATCTGTGCAGGTAGGCGACGTTTATGTGGCTTTTTCTCAGCGGCTTTAAAACTTCTTACGATCCATGAGGGCAGTTCATGTGAGCTTCAGTGATGCATTTAGTCCGCTTATTATCAGCGACTTTGGGCTGATAATCTAAAGTCGGTGGTAACTTTCATGAGTCGGCGGTTGCGGTTTCTTGGGGTTTGTTTCTGAACGTGCAGTTGCTTTATTGGACTTCTCTTTTTTCTGGTTATGGCGCCGTGTAGCAAAAGAGCAGGTGCTCAACAGCCATTCTATCTTCTGTCTCCCACCACCTGCACTGGGTCCAGAGGGCATCCCAGGACAAAGCTGGCCCTCTTAATGAGTTTATCCAGCCGTTTCTTCACACCTAAAGATCGGCTGCTGCTCCAACAGACACCGTAGAAGACGGCTGGTGCCACCACAGAGTCAAAGAAGGTCTTCAGAACTTCTTGCACTCCAAAACACTTCACTGTGTAGCCACAGTGGACAGTCGTCTGCATTGTCAATGTTTTTTCAGCAATCCCTCATAACGAAGCATGCATGTAGCGACAGTGGAGACGAAAACTCCTATCCATATAACCTCAAACTCAAATCCTCAAATAGAGGAAAAATTTGTCTGTAGATGTCCAAAGCTGGTACGGACATGCCCCAATTATTCACCACTTTCTGTGGGTTTATTATTCACAATACCAGTAAAATATACTGAACTATGTGTTGCAATGGAATAAAATATGATTAAAAAAAACAACTGTGGCTCTTTTGGGATCATTTTGTTGGTGTGGTTGGTATGGACTGTTAATAAAAATCCCAATTCTAGGTCTGCCAGTATCAATTGTTGATGAAATAAGGTACCAAAAGGTCTACTAATGTTTTTCAAGCAGCAGAGTTAATAGGTCAGAGTTAAGGATTTGAAGGATCGAACACTGGACTGAAAATGTGGCCAAAAGAAGAACTTTTACTACATACTGAAAGACTTTAGAAAGCTTAAGGGAGCTACATATAAAAAAACCCTGAAAAGCTTTAAAGTCCTACCCTCTAAAACCTAAACGATAACAAGTAGAAAATGCATCAAGTTTTTCCCTCCTTTCTCCTTCTTTCCCGCCAGACCGTGAGGAGCAGAGTGACAGCTGAGCTCAGATTCCTCATCCTCCCTCCGTGTAGCCCTTCCTCCCTGTGCCGGCTTTGTTCCCCCGGTGGGGGACGAACAACTGAGAGGGACAGCAGGCCACAGTGTGGGTGGGCCAGAGCCACCACCATGGCATGCTTCCCTGCCTGCTTCCACATTGTTCAGAAACAGAGTAGGAGTGGGGAATCTTCCTGCTCCGGCACCTTTTGTGCACGCTGTCAGACAGCGAGCTGGAAGCTGGCATGAGCCATGACAAATCGAGAAATAATCGGGACGCCAGACTTCCCACGGTGGCGCAGACGGACGTAAAAACCTCCCCAAAATGAAAACCTGAGCGACGCTGGGAAAAGCACGTGCAAACACCAGCCTTTCAAACGTGCGAGGCATGGATTTAGATCCCACCGATGGTCTGATTTACGGCGCTTTTTAAGATCCTCTCACCATATTAGACCGGCTATCAAACCCAATACCCACAGTAGCTGCTGGGCTCAGCTCACATTTCCATTAGCTTTCAAACTGACCATCCTCATAATTTCTGCTGGGATGAAACGCAGTAATTTTACTGCACTTTTCTTGAGTAATATTATGAAGAAGTACCACTACCCATGAGTAATATTCTGGTCACACTACCGAACGAGTACCATCTCTGAATACAGAACAGAGTTGTTTTAACCAAAAATGCATCAGAGAGACACGCCTACAGTTTTTGCTAAAGTGAGATGTTAAGCATTGTTGTTTTAATGTTATTTTCTGTCTGCTGAACTTATTGAGCCATCTGAAGGTTTAGAGAGCATACAGTAAACATTAGGGGTGAAACAATACATCTATCCACATCGATATATCGATTGAAAGTGCAACAATCCATTGTATCAATGCAAAATGAAAATATCGTGTTAACAATCCTCATTTTTATTTCTATCTATCTATCTATCTATCTATCTATCTATCTATCTATCTATCTATCTATCTATCTATCTATCTATCTATCTATCTATCTATCTATCTATCTGATCAGACAGTATTATTTCTAAACTGTTGCATATATATATATATATATATATATATATATATATAGTCGTTCTCTGATGTTCTTTTAATGAAACAATATTAGGTAGGTTGGACAACACGGAAGAAATAGCAGCATCAATGTTAACGTTTGCTTCCTCGATGCGAGCCGCCATTGTCTAAATCAAAACAGTCTCACATCACGGTCGCTTCTCCACTACGTCACATCTATGAAACTCCAGCCCTGCGTCCTGATTGGCCAGACAATAAAATTGGTTGGGGAAATCACTCTCTATGGTAGAGGTCCCAGATGTATGTGAGTGAAGCTAGGCGGAGCGAAATACAGTTGGCAAGAGTCAGGTTAGCGTTTGCATTCTCTAAAGTTGGAAAGGAGAACATTAAAGTTTCTGCACTTCAAATCAGATCCTCGAGACAAACGTTTGGACACAGGTTGGTTTTCCAGCAGGACAAGGAATCCAAATACATATCAAAACAGGTTTTTGGAAAGCAGGTTAACGTTTTGCTTCTGGTTAAGTCCTTTAAAAATCTGTTGAACAGAACCAATAAAATCAAGTGAATTCCAGCGATTCTGCTGGAAAGAGTGATTTAATATCCAACTAGAGTTATGCCAGAAGCTTGACAGCAACAGAAATCAGCTGATCAATCTGTGATTTATAAGGGATTTATAAGGGACACTTAACCTAATGTTTGAGTGGCTGTATTTGGATTTTTGATTAATACTTTATGCCAATGATAAATCAAAGAAAATCCACAACCAAATCTTTAAGAGCCCATCAATAATATAACCATAATGTTCATGACGAAGATATGTAAACCTCTGACTGCAACTTTATATGCAGTACGACCAATCACTAGGCGTGGAAAGGGGAGAATATTGGAGAGAAAATAACAAAAACTTTGGAAGTTTTTCCATTTTGAATTAAAAATCCACTACAATTATTCAGAATCAGCTAATTTAAAACAAGTTCCAGTGAAATGGCAAATGATTGTTGAAGTAACTCTAGTGACGACACAGCAGGATCAAACCCGGTCCTTCCAGTACTGCTGCTGGTGCCAAACATAGATGCAGTGAGATATTGGGTCAGGCCAGAGATATCGCTGGAGAGGAAGGTCAACATGATGCTCTGACGTCCATCAGCATGATGCAAGGAGCAGCAACCTGCTAAGAATATCCTCGTCAAGCAACAAGCATCACCTCTCTGCATTTCCTCATCAATCATCCTGCTCGTATAAATAATGCGGGAGTTCCAGGCAGCTATGCGCTGAATTTCAGCGTCACACGTTCAAAGTGTGATCTGGTTGATCAAAGAGCTGCCAGATGACGATTTGCAGGCTAAACATCTTAATCTCAAAAGGATTAGTCAGTCCTTTTTTTTGGTCAAAGTCTGTATTTTTGCTTCACCAAGTGTCTCATAAAGCTCAAACTATAATCCAAATAATTTAACTTTCCCAAGGCAGTTATGTGAAACTAAAAAAATTTTCACAAAAATGATGAATGCTTCAACAGCCAAACGAACGGAGATCTTCATGTGGGCCCCAAATGAAAGCCAAGGTAAGTCGGTGAGAGCTCGGCCAGGCACTGCAACAGCTTTGCCATATGAGAGCAGATAATAATAACCGCTGAAGCCATACATCATAGCCCCACGCCCTAAAAGCCCCGCAAGCACCATAAATCACGGCTGAAGAAAAGGGACAGAAACACAAGAGAGTCTAAGGGATTTTTTTTTTTTTAAAGGTTCAGGAAATTCCCACAAATATTAAAACGGGAGATGTGGGATAATAGCGAACAAACCAGAAAAGGAGCTTAGCGGCGCCCTTAAGGGTACCACTAAAGGGAAAGTGAGAACAGAGCGGAGTTTTGTGGAGGAGGACTGAGAGGCCTTGGCTTCCAGGAGTCACGGGGGGGCCCCGACTGTGGCACCATCAGTCACTAAATCTCCTGTGACTGTTGACGCGACTGACACCTAAGATCCCCAAACACAGTTAGGAAGTATAACACAGTCATGTCAGTCAGCATGGAACCCTAAAGCGTAGGAATATGCCGAACGAACTGAGGAAAACGACAAAAACACCCAAATTAAGCGAACACATTTTCCTCCCTGCCTCAGTTCCTTCGTCCTGATGGAGAACACGCACCTCCGCTGTGGGATTTATCAGGCGATGTGATTGGGTTGGATTTCCAGGGGGGTTAACAGCAGAGTGACCGCAGACCTTCTCACTTACACACCTGTCTGCTTGGGGAGCCACTTCACTGCAGGCCCGCTCTCTCCGTCTGTGGTTCTGGAGTCTGGAGCCTCGCAGGAAGTGCATTCCCCCGGCCGGCGCTCTATGATCGTTTACCACTAGACACACCAAAGACTCCCTGATCCCTCAGCCCAGTTGTTGCTACTGAAAAAAAATGCACCCTTAACTATTGAGGGAATGTACAAGTTAATATTGGTGTCTTTTCTGTTTTCTTGCCTAGTGTGTTTAATTAAAATGACTGTGTTTAATTAATATTGTGCAAAAGGATTTAATTAGTTTATTTTGGGGATGCACAGAGAAACCAGCTGACAGACTTAATGTCATCCAGCTGCACATTCACGCACGTTCATTTGAGCAAACTCTTTTTACTCAAGTCTCTGAGTAAAAACTGAAGACAAAATAGAAACGTTATAAGCAAAGGTATTTGTTATTATTGATAAATGTAGCGGCAAACCATAAAAGACGTTTTATATGTACAACAAAAGTGATATGTAAGACAACAGCTGGTGATTAAAATTGGAATATTGTTAACTTGATCAGACCCGACCGGTGACTGGCTGGTTGGAAACCAAAAAAAAATCCAATCGGTTTCTGATCAGTTAATGCACAAATATGCAAAACTGGCTACAAAAATCAGTCAAATTCGTATAATGGCTCCGTTCAGTGAAGGAGAAAGGAAATTTGTATTTGCACAAAAGGTAAAGGAAAGATGGCAGAAACGGTGGGAAGGGCAGGTGAGCCTTATAATTTTTATAATATCAAATTTTTTTTTGATGTAATGAGAAAGACAGGACGAAATAGAAAAATGGAATTAACCATATCCAGATTAAGCTTTGGTTAAATAATACATTAATTAAATTGGTACGTGACTTTCTAGACATCAAATTGCAACTGGACAAACAAGGCCAATTAGTACCCTTTAAAGAAAGAGCCTAAACAAACGTATTAAACTTATTTGAATACTGTACAGTACAAGAACCCAGTGGGTCGAGGCAGATGAGCGTTCACACTGAGCCTGGTTCTGGTTCTGCTGGAGGTTCTCCTCCCTGTTAAAGGGGAGTTTTCCTCTCCACTGTCGCTTCATGCATGCTGAGTATGAGGGATTGCTGCAAAGCCATCAACAATGCAGACGACTGTCCACTGTGGCTCTACGCTCTTTCAGGAGGAGTGAATGCTGCTTGGAGAGACTTGATGCAACCTGCTGGGTTTCCTTAGAGAGGAAACTTTCTGACCACTCTGTCTGATTTATGATTTGATTGAATTTGACTTTGTAAAGAGCCTTGAGATGACATGTGTTGTTAATTGCCGTTATATAATTTTTTTTTACTGAAATGAATTACTACATAGTGACTGCTACTTAATTCATCAACAGCAAGAAATAAGAACAGACAACCAGTTTCATTGGATCTAAGATTAATGGCGATGGGGAAGTATAAAAATTATCTTCCTTTGCTGGAAATAAATTGTGTTTTTAAGCACTTTTAAAGGTTTTTTTAAACTCTGACACAGGGCCTGGTTTTCATTGGATGCCTTTGAACCACTATGCTGTCATATTCAGTAAATTAGAGCATTCTTTCCAATGAGGCATCTTTGTCCGATTAAAAAACACCTTTTAAAAATAATAACCTTTAAGCAAGTATTAAACATGGTTTTCATGACGACCACATTATGTAATTTTGTTTTTTTCTTTTTATCTGTCTGATGTGATATCTTAAATGTCACCTTAAGCAGATAATCATCCTAATTAATAGAAATAAAGGCTTAAAACCGACATTTATCTACATAATGTGTTTCACTTAGGTGAATATAGCTGCTGAAATTAATTATTTTTCAATTATATTTAATAGTATTTTATTTAAAATGACTGTATTTTTTGTATTTTAAATACCACCTGTTTCAGTTTTGGGGGAAAAAGAGATTTTGGTGGCTTATGCACACCTTGAACACCAGAGACGCTGACTTGAGTCATTCTTCTGAGCTGTTGCTTAAATTTAGCAGAGATGAGATGTTATATTTACTTTCAATTTTAACCACAGAGAGGGAACTGTTATCTGGACACTGAGGGACAGCTGCCACCATTCCTCTCCAAAAGCTTTAAATATTCTGTAACAATCGTTCGGCTTTTTTTTTTTGACCCCTTTCATGCTTTCCAAGAAGTTACATTTAGTCTATAAAAAATTTACCATAATTAAATGTTGCAATGACATTTCATCCCCTCAGTCTACAAGTTTCCTTCACCTCTGGGGGACATTTTAATTTGCCCAGGGCTTGTCAGAACTGAACACACAAACAGGTTGTGTATCCACTTGTAAAAATGAGGTATTTATTGCTTTGGGATCTCTCTGTTTGGAGGCCTGGAGGGAGAGTCTGACCTTCTGCAGGGGAGTTATTGCTTTCCCAGCAGACAGATGGACCAACCCAACAGGAACTAGAGTTTGTGGTGGAGGTCACTGCCATTACTAGATGAAGAGGTGAGGTTTAACATTCTAGTTACTTCACGAGAACGCCTCATTTACTCAAAACAAACCAGAAACAAGCAGTTCTGTTCACATTTACTTTAGCTACGATTGCTGTGCAAACAGAAAAGTGAAATGATTCAGGATGAAATGTAGTTACTTCCTGTATCTTTGCAGCTTTTAAAGCAAAGTTGTTAGATTTGTGAGGAAGGAGTCATCACAGATCACAGAGAAAAACATGCAGAAACTTCTCCAACCATAAAAAAATAAGACACAAGCTAACTAAAGCCCCATTTACACTACCCTTGTTAAACCGATCCGAGTCGAGACCAGTCCGAGCTTGGATCAATTAACCAAGCCGAGCCTCGTTCTGACGACCGTTTATACACCACACTATCCCTGTTCCTTGATTGCTCCTCGCCTCCTAGTGACGATCTGCGGTACTACTGCTCTCTGGAATTGAAGGCGGGACAAAGCAAATCAAAACAGCGGCGCCCGTAACATTCAGGATGTTATGGTTGGACAGAGTCGGCTTTTGGGACGTGGATAAGACAAACAAACGTCTAATAAGGATTTACAGACGCAGGAAACAATAACAGACACCGAGGTTCATCACACTGCTAAGCAGAATCATCTCTGGAAATCGTGTGGGACGGTAAGGAAGCTAGTATTATTATGAATGTCTAAAATTTGTCTGAATGGAGTGTGAATCGGGACGTGCAGCCAGACACGGCGGAAAAACCTCGGACAGTCAGCTGACTGTAAGGGGATGAGGCGGTCTGCTCATGCGCTCTTCGTTATCATATAACCGGGACAGAAAAAACCAGGCCGAGACCACACCAGGAACTGGTCTGCATTTAGCGCGGTCCAGTTATGTCTAGCTCGGTTCAGTTCAGTCTGCTGACCATTTACACTCAAGACTTATCTCGGTTACCGAGCTCGGACTGGTGTCGGCTCGGTTAAAAAAGGTTAGTGTAAACGGGGTATAAGCTTATGCCACTAAACCACCAGAGGCTTCCTATAAATGCTCAAATTTTAACACTATAGATCAAAAAGTTTTACTTTAGTCATTGTGAAGAAGAATACAGATTAAATTTGATTTGACAGCTTGGATAAATTGAAAGGTTTTACTTTTTTTATTCAAATTTGTTGGCAAGTTCACTTTGCAAAGGTGGAAAATAACATTCTTCATTGTGTAGGAGCTCGTTTTTCCCCCCGTAAATACATCTAAGCTAATAATCCACCATAGCTTTCAAGTTCAGCCAAGTCCCCTCACCCAGATACAATCACATCGGTATTGAAACACTATTAAAAGGTGGGTACATTTTAAACAGAAGGAGGGGCCCCCAATCTAATTCTGCTCAAGGCCCCACACAACCTTGGGCCAGCCCAGAACGTTTTTATTCAACTTTGTGTCCCTGTGACATTGGTACGCTTTTTATTAAATTAGTTTGAAAAAAGCAATTCTGCTGAAATTATTTCCACAGTTCTTTTAAGTTTATTCAACAAGTTTTTGTAATAAAATGATTTAACGGCTTTTAGGATTGAAATCAAAACGTTGTTTTAACAAAAGATGTAGAAACTGAACACAGAGCCTGACAATTTAAGAGTCTTCTAAACCTCTCTTTCATTTTAGGCTGCTGAACATCACTAGGCAAAAAAATCTCTATTTCAAAAGGGATTAAAATATGTGTCAGCTGAACTATATTGAAAGATAAAATATTCAGAAAATCATATACTAATAAGACAAATATTATAATCTAGAGAAATAAACTAGCATGTAAGCAGCTCAATTAATTTCTGAGATCTGGGTTGTTAAAGAATACAGAAATAAAATATGTCGGGATAAAATGGTAATGGGTGAGAGCTGCACATGCATTTGTTAAACCTGAATAGCATTTACAGCCATCACCGTTTTCAAGAAATGTAGAAAAAACAATAAACATGTTTTTTTGTGTATTATGTTTTCAGATATTTGAGACAGAACACCTTTAAAAGTGAAGCAAACAGCTGCAAAGCTTCTCTTATTTAAGCAAAGTTAATTTTTACAAATGCTTGTAAGTCAAAAATTTAAATCTGAATTTAAGATAGTCCTGGAATCTCCTTCTGTTTCATAATTTATAAAGTTTAAGATACATGACGAGGTTGACCGGCTTCATAGATTAAATAGGATGAAACGTTTGTTAGCTGAAGGCCAAAGTGGGGGGATTATCTGCGGTGCAAATCTCTTCTGACCTGGAGTTTTACCCTCAAACACAAACAGCTCACCTGTTGAGATTTATTGGGAGATAGTCTGACCATTAGCATGCTGAGCAGCTGCAGGCTCAGGCATGTCCGGGATGCAGCCACATCCATCCTCTGTGACTTTTTAACCCTTTCCAGGAGTAATCCACCAGCTGGAGACATACTGGATCTTTGGGTGCAATCTCATGAGGGAAACTGGTTTTATGGCTGGATTTTTATTGCTAGGTTAACATTTTTGTTCTTTGTTAAAAAAAAAAGAAGCTTTAAAACTATTTAGCCTATTTATAATGTGTAACACAGCCTGGTCTGATGTTACTTCTGCATTTCTCCCAGCTAACACTTAAGTCAAAAGAGTCTGAGGCTGGTCATTTTTTTTCCATTGCCACTTAAACTGTTTGTCACCAAAATGCATTATTTGGTTCCTTCATATTTGCTTTAAAAGCTAGTGAGTGATCAGCAGGAGTTAAATTATTAATATTTTTTTAAGCTGGCATCCGTAATCCTATAACTCCAAATGTAAAAATATTTTTGAGACCTCTACCTCTTCAACAAAGTCAGTATTTCTCTGAACACACAATTTACACCATACAAATAAACATATATTTTACACAACCTATATAAAAATACTGAAAACATTAGGAACATTTATTTTTTTTGGTCTAACGTATCAATTACGATACAAAGAAAATACTGTATATTCTTCAGTGATGGTATCAAGGCGTTGGTTGTTTGTACCTGTAACACTTTATCGGCTGGTTTTGCTGTTCTTTTATATCTCTCTTTGCAGGTGTAGAAGCAGACTCCCTTTCCTCTCCTCTTTTTTTCACATTTTCTCCATTTTAGCATTTTCTCTCATCTGTTTCTCTCCTTTTTTCTCATCTTCTACCTTCCCATTTCAGTGTCCATTGAGCATGAAATAGTCCCAATATAAAATTCTAATAAAATTTCTTGCATATATCATACATAAATATATATAAATCAAGCGTAGCACTACGGTAACAGCGGTAAGGCTCCACTTGTGAAAGTAAAAACTGTTGGGCTCTTTTTGGCATCAAGACAACAATTGTTATTGACACATTGCCAGACAGGACACAAAAAACAAAAAATAAAGAAGATTTGAAAGCCTGACGTAAAGCATAATTTTTTTTTTTTTTTAATATGAGGTTTCCTCATAATTGCCTGTATCAGACTTTATTAATGAGTCCACTGGCCAAAACAGGGTTCAGGACCACAATCAACAAAATTGGGTGGAAAAATTTATTTTCCAATCATGTGAAAATACAAAGATTTCAGCCTTTTTATGATTGTTTTATGGAGACGTGAACAGCGGCTGATGCTGCATGAGCTCAAAAAATAAATCTTGTTGGGATTGCACGGTGGAGCAGTTGGTAGCGCTGTTGCCTCCATTTGTCTCAATTTCTTTTTTTACAGCAAAAGGTTAGATATTGATGGTTTTAAAATGTAACTTGTTGAGCTTACGTTCAAACCCAACTAATACCAACTGATTTGCAATATAAATAAAAAAATATTTTTCAAACTGTGTATCCACTTCCAGAAACACACAAATGTTGGACTTGTCTTCACGGCTTACACGATTCTCTTACGGTGAACAAAATTTGTCACACATCACCTTCAGCTCCTGCACTTATTTGATAAATGTAGTTTATTCTCTATAGTGCAATCAACAATAAACATTTACACAACCAAAACAGAAACCTCTCCATCTTAAAATGATCTGCTCTGGGTTTAAACGCTTCACCGGCATTTTAAGTGTGACATTTCAAAGCATTGAGAAGCTCCCGGAGGAAAACAAGCCTTTTGTCCGTGGACATGGAAGCCCATGGGAGTCTTTCCCTTTTACAAACCCACAGTAAGAGCTTGCTTCAGGTCTCCTCTGACCCCTGTCCTTTGAACCTGCAACCCTCTGCGGTGCTACAAACAGAGGCGGCGCTCTGGCCCTGGTGTCAGTCATGGCCAGCTGCCCAAAGCCTTTGTGATGCAAACACTTGTGACTGACAGAGAGCAGAACTTTTCTTTTTAGATTTTTAGCAGCTATGGGTGAAAGGATATGGACAACTTTCTGACGAATAATTCCTATCAGATCCCTATTTGGTGTAGCTGCTGATATTTAAAACAATTTGTGGTTCTTACCGTTGTCCTCGACGGTGAAATAGAAGATATCGCTGGTGGCGTTGCTCCCATCTAACAGCACGTAACAGATCTTCATGTCGTTGATTTCAGCTGTTGTTGCGATGAACAGAGGGAGACAAACATTTGGATGAAATGACGACGTTTCTGTGCGACAAACACTTTTACAAAGTTTTCAGATCTGATTTGGCCAAAAGAAACATGTATGTCTGTCACTTTAAAACTGACCGTGTTAAAGTATCAATAGTATCAGCATCACTACCATAAATAAACATAACATTTCTGTTGTGAAATTTACTGTAGTTGTATATATTTTTATGTGGTCCTGATACTATGACTTTCTTTCACTATGTGCTAGTAAATCAGTCTCATGCTCTAACATTACATAACAGAGCAAATGAAGACAATTTGTCATGTTGTTTCTGTATAAATTGGGAATAGTTTTTTTTTTCATAGTCTTAGATAGCATCCACCATGTTCCTTTTAATACAAGTAGGAAATATGATGATCAGTCATGTGATTTTAAACATTTTTAAAGAGGAGTTATTATCTCGTAATGTGCAAATTAATTATTTTATTTAAAAATGACATCAAAAGAAGTTTTTTTTCCCTCAGATTTCAACTATTTTACTGAAGTGACTATGAAGAAACACGTTTGTTGTCACGTTTTGCCTCATTGGTGCAGGGTTTGACCTTATCGACTTTATTTTTGCTTTTAACTTAACCGGTCTGTGGCTGAGGGCAAAATTATTGCACCTGAAAATAAACAAAATAGCAAAAACAGGCAAATAACTTTTTATATTTCTGAGGTTTTTTTTATGAATCTAATCAAAGGCATAAAATAAATTAGAGGAATGAAAATATAATGAAAAGTCAGAAGTGAATGCTGCTTGTCAAGACTTGATGCAATCAACTGGGTTCCCTTAAATAGGAACTTTTTTGACCAATCTGTATAATCTGACCCAATCTGTATAATCTGATTGAATTTGACTTTGGAAAGAGCCTTGTGATGACATGTTTCATGAATTGGCGCTATATAAATAAAATTGAATTGAATTGAACATTTCAATTCAAAGCAAGCTACAAAATCAGAAGCAATCTTTAAAAACCTTAAATTAAATTTGAACATTTTCCAGGTTAAGATTAGCAAGAAAAAGAGAAGAGAGTATGAAAAACCACTTGTATCTACAACTAAATTTCATTATTCCACCTTTTGAATGATGAACATATGAATTTCACTGCTTTTCATGTTAAATGAATATGTGAAACATTTATTTTACCATGATTTCAGATCTTGTTAATCTTCTTAATGCATCAGGGGTTCTTTTCTACAGATAAATTGTCTACAGGTTAACATGTTTTTGTACACAGTTGATGCTGTTTTGTGGTGATTTGAGTGAATCTACAAAAAAAAAAAAATCTGTGTTTGATAACAGAAGGGATCAACATGTCAAATGAAAATCCAGGAATTTTGCTTCAAAAGTATGAACTTGTGTGAACTCTAAAAACGGTCATCTGGGGAAACATTGGGGAGATTTTTTTGGTGATATTTGTGGGCATAAATTTGTTATTATTATACATCTTTTTTTAAGTTAGCCATGTAAAACCCAAGGCAAACTAAAAGTAGAAATTGCAATGTGATACTGAACTTTTACTCTTCAATAAGACGTGGCTTTAAACGTGGCATTTGTTTTTAAAGAATATAATATTTAAGGGGTGTACCCCGCCTCTCGCCTGGTGAATGCTGGAGATAGTCACCAGCAACCCCCGCAATCCCATCAGGGATTAAGCGGGTCAGAAAATGGATGGATGGATGGATAATATCTAAGTAATTTAGGGGGTAATAATAAAATTCAGCTCTTTAAACTTTGAAAACAACATTTTGTGAAATTAGTGCTGTTCAGTTTTGGTCCTCAGGGGTCGATGTCCTGCACGTTTTAGGTGTGTCCGTGCTCCAACACTGACAAAAATGGCTGAATGAGCTCTTCAGCAAACTATCAAGTTCAGCAGGAGCCTGGTAATGACTCCTTCATTTTTCTTGGATGTGTTGAAGCTGGAAAACATCTAAAATGTGCAAAAAAAACACTGACACTGACCCTCTGGGTTGAATTTAGACATTGTTAAATAATTTTGTGGCATGCTTACCTTGAGTGAAGGTCTTGATGCTATGATTGCCCAGCTCCATATTCATGATGAAACCATGCAACGGGGCCTCAGACACAGTGTACTTCAGGACCTTCTGGGGACTGTCTCTGTCCTCCGATCTCAGGACCTTGCTGGTGAAAACGAAGCCCAGGTGTCCCATTTGGAGGACTTTCAGCGAAGCAGCAGCTTTATTGACCACAATCTGGGGAACGCCATTGTCCACTGTGTTGATGTGGATGGTCATCGTTTGAGGCCTGCGTGTCTCGTACACGGTGTCAGGAAAAACATAAAAGTCCGTGTGAGTGCCGTCGGTGACTATGAAAGAAAAGCTGTCCTCGTTGGTCTCTGTGCCATCGTGCTTGTAGCTAATGAGGTTCTCGTTAAGGTCCTGCTTGGTGAAGGCCGTAATCGGCCGGGTGTTGTTGAAAAGCAGCTGGCCGTGCACGGGTACCTGCGTGACTGTGAAACGCAGCAGGCTGTCGGGCGTGTCGCGATCCTCAGCCGTTAGCTCAAATGGCGTAATCAGCTTGGTTTCTCCCTCCTCCACAACCAACTTGTGCACAGTGACGACAGGTTTCTTGTTATCTACGTCAGTGATGGACACTCTGAAGGTCCGGAAGACGGGATTGTAACCATCTGTCACCTCAAACTCGAAGCTGTCCATCTTGACCTCATCGTCCGAGGTGTGGATGTAGTAGATCTTATTGCCAGCCAGCTGCAGCTGGGTGAAGGTTGATATGGGAACACCTGGGAGGTCAGTGCACTCTAAATGCCCCCGACTGGGCGCTCTTGTAATGCTAAAGCTGAGATACTCATCAGGACTGTTGATGTCAGATGTGCTAAGGAGGTCGGTGGTGAGAGTTACTTTCCCCCCTTCCTTCAGTGTCACGCCTTTGTTGATTACATCTGGGAAAACCATGTCAATACTGCCAATGTTGATGTAAAAGTAGCGATCAATCAGCGGGTTGATGCCATCTGTGACGTCAAACTTCAGCAGGTCACGGATGCCCTCCTGGCCTGTGTGTACGTACTGAATGAGCTGCTTGTCTATTTCATCCTGTGTGAAATTCATCCCCAGGGTTACGTTTCCCAAAACGTCACCGAATTTGCTTATACGCTGAAGGTAGCCCTGCCCGGGACCGTATCGCACGACGTACGTCAATTCTTTGTCTTCAGAGTCAAGGTCTGTCGCTTTCAAAGCCCTGTTACCGATCACCTTCGTCTCCCCAATCTCAACATCAAGGCCGTCGTTTATAGCCATTCTTGGTGTCTCATCGTCGACAGGAATGACCACGATGAGAACCGTTTTCTCAACGGCGTGTTTCCCATCAGACAGCCTGACCTCAAAGCTGTCTTCTTTGGTCTCAGAGTCATCGTGTTCATAGACAATGTTGGCTGCTTCTTTGATCTGTTCTAAGCTGAACCTTTCCACAGGGATGGTGCCAGTGCTTAGCTGCTGGATTATTGCACCGTGCTGTGGGTTTTTGATTATTTCAAAGAACAGCTCGTCCTCAGGGATGTCAGCGTCGGCCGCGTTCAGAAACGGCGTGTCAATAGCAATGTTCATGCCTTCCATTACCACAAACTCTCGTGTGAAAATCTCCGGTTTCTCGTCGTTGGCTGGGATAACGACAATGTTAAGGAAGTGGCGTTCGGAGAAGTTGATGCCATCAGAGCAGCGGAAGGTGAACTGATCCTCCACAGGTTCAACTCCTTTGTGGATGCTCTGGACATAGTAGATGTGACCAAGCGCAATGTCTTTAATGGTAAACGCCGTGATGGCAGTACCGGCTCTTGATTTCTCAGACCCCGTGGCTGGGGAGATGTTTTCCACGTAACCAGATCTTGGTTGGACGATAATGGTGCATAGGATGTCATCATTGTTGGTGTCAACATCCTCAGCTTGAATGTGACTTATGGTAATGACATTTTTCTCTCCTTCCACCACAACAAATTGCCCCCCAACTCTGACGACAGGTGGAATGCTGTCAACTGGAAGGATGGTCACATGAACAGTCACACCCTGGACTTTGTTGCCACCCACAACCCACTGATCAGACATATCGGACAGAGTTAGGTTGAAGGAGTCGTGTACTTTGACTGGACCGATTTCACCAGAAGTATGAGTATACACGACCAGTCCGTTGATGACGTCTTCCTGGGTGAACCTCTCAGCTGGAGCGCCGTTGACGAGTATTTCACCCAGCCTTGGAGGTTCCTCGACGATGAAAGTAAGCATGAGGTCATCCGTGTCTTTATCGCGTCCTTGAATGATGTTGCTGGTGATCTCCGTGGCACCGTTCTCCAACACGTCGATCGCAGCTCCCAACACGCCGGCCGGGAGCATGATGGTCGGGGTCTCGTCGTCGACTGGCTCTATGGTGACCCTGAGAGAAATGGGCACCTCATGGAAACCATCACTCACTGCAATTTCGATTGTATCGCTGAGGGATTCCTCTCCACCATGGATGTAAGTCAAGCGACCATTTGTGATATCTTCGAGAATGAACGTCTCGCCGTTGGACATATATATACCTAGATATTGCAGCTGTCCATATTTAGGAGCCTGGGTCAAAGTGAAGATGATATTTTCATCGTCTGTATCAGTGTCAGTGGCATACAGCTCCTTACTGGTTATTATAAAAGTGCTTGTTTCCTTGACAGTAAATCCTGTGTTGATAATTTCGGGGGGTTTATTGTCAACTGGCTGGAGAAATATTGTAAATAATCCATCTGCTGAGTTACCAGCTGTGTCTTCCACAGTGAATGTGAACTGAGCTACTTTTGGAGTGATCCCCAGTTCCTGGTCTGGAGGCTTGTAAGCTACTTTGTGGTGATTAACCTGGGCTTGTGTAAACTCTGTAAGTACAGTGTCAGGACTGTCAGTGAGTACAATCGTCCCCAAGGCGGCTGGATTGTTCTCGTCCGTATCAGTAGGCACTTTAGTGATTGTGTATTTCAGATCTCTGTCTTCTGAATCTAGATCAGTGTAGCACAAGAATTTCTTTCGGAAAAATGTGAGCTCATATTCCTGGACGGTCATATGAAGCGTTGTGCCTGGGAACAGCTCTGGGGGGAGGTCATCAACGGGAAGGATTTTAACGGTGAACCTGTGCTCGCCTGACTGATTAGGAGGATCGTTGTCATCCTGGACACGAAACACAAAGTGATCTGTCGCTGTGGTGGTGCTGTGAGGCCCGATGTGACGATAAAACAGCTTTCCATCGAGAATGTCCTTCTGAGACCACTCAGTGACCACCTGCTCAAACATCTCATCCGTCTCGCTGAACTTCCACTGCGAAGGGTCAGTGGGTGGCTCAACTTGCCTGAGCAGGAGCTCCCCCATGGTGGAGAACGGCGCTTCAAGGATGAATCTTATGAACGAGTCCTCCGAGTCGATATCTGTGGCACTCAGGATGAAGGGGGAGATCTGCATCATTTCATTCTTGAACAGCACCAGACCAGTGTTGGCGTTGATTATAGGCGGCTCGTCATCAGTGGGAACAATAGTGATGGGAAACAAAAATTCCACTTTATTTCTTCCATCGGTCATTCTTAAAATAATGTTATCGCTGTAGGTGTCGCTGCCGTCATGCTGGTACACCACAATGCCAGCGTCTAAATCGGACGGCGTGAAGAATTTCCTCCGCGCCCCGAGCACGGTCAGGTCTCCGTGTTTCAGACCATCCACAACAGTGATCCTTACGTCGTCCAGGTTATCTTCGTCGCTGATTTCCAAATTCTGTGAGCTGGACAGAGCTCGGGATTGCCCTTCGAACAATAGCTGACCGGTATTCTTGGTTGCAACCGGAGCTAAGGTGTTCATAGGTTTCACCACTATCATAAAAGCAAATGGCTCAGACACAGCACCGTCAGAATCAACAATTTCAAACTCCAGCTGGAAAATCCTCTCTTGGTCCGAGTCCTCCGAGGGTGGCTTGTATGCTATTTTCAAATCTCTGATGTCCCTCTGGTTGAAGGAGGTGATGGGGAGGTTCTGATCGTCCGTGCTGATTATATAACCCTGCTGAGGGCTCAGAGGCGAAGTAATGTTGAAAATCAAATCGTCCGGGTCAGATTCAACATCTTCAGCGGCCAGCATGTCGCTCGAAATGGCCGTCATCACAAACTGATCGACCTCCATCATCATCATGGCTACAAAGCTGGGTTTGGGAGCAGTGTTCTCCGCCCCCTCTCTGATTCTGACCATTGTCTGGAAGTGCTCCTGCATTATTGTGTTGCCCTCAGTGTCCTGCAGCTCTACCATCATCGGAATATAGTCTCTGTTTGGTGACTTGGTTTTAGCAGTGTGTTTGTAGCGAATACCCATATTTACAAACTTATCGCAGTCGACCAGTTGGCCACTGGGAGGGCCGTTCAAAAGTGTGCCATACCTGGGGAGACCTCCAGCGCCGACCAGCGTGGCGGTCTTACACTGCGTGACGCCGTCCTCGAAGGAAAACTCCAGAGCCTTTTTGTCAATTGGGCTGCTGTCCCCATTAAGTTTCTCCACATTGAGGGGCATATTCCTGAGGATGATCTCGAGCTGCTGGAAAACCACCTCCACCTCCAGCATGAATGGGACGATAACTGTGTCTGTGTGGGAATCATAGCGAAGCTGCAGTTTTACACGATCCCTGCTGGGGCTCCTAGATCCAAAATGAGTGTATTTCACTTCGTTGGCTCCAAAAGAACAGGGAAACCTTTTTGGGGTCAACACCCCGGGTTTCTGGGTCAGCGGGTCGTTGTCCAGAACTGTTATGTGGCAGCGGTCACCGGGCTGCACTTCTGTAATCAGGTCATTCACAGGGTCCAAAAACACTGACCTCCCAAAAGGCACCCTGATCCCATTGTTAGCGATGATGATGTCGTCTTCATTGGGTCCAGACTTGTGGTAATGGAGGTGACTGGTATCAAACGGCTCTGAAAGCACTGAAACAGGGCATGAGCTGAGACACAGAGTCAAGAGTAAGCACCTAAGAAATTCCACCTTTCTGCAAAGTTGGGAACTTTGCAGAAAACCAGCCATGTCCCCTGCTAGTTGTCCTGCGGTTAATTTATGCCACAGATTCCTCCTCTGCATGAAACAAACAAAAAAAAGCATGAAAAAGGAAACTTCTTCCTGATTGTCTGTGCCTTTGGATCAGTCTCTGTGTGTCTGTGTGGCCACACAGAGGCACGAGTGTGGTGAAGGCTGGAGGGCTGTGCAGGTAAGAATGAAACTGTAGACAGTGACAGGCAGCGACTCCTCCTTCTGTCAGCACAGGGAGGGAGCCTCCGGCCCCCATGGCTAATTTAAGAAAGACCATTGGACAAGCCTGAAAAAGACCCGCTCCAACCAACACTAAACCCCTTCCCCTCCTTTCCCCAAAAGGGTGATGGGAGAAAAAAATAAATAGATAAACCCAATAAAGCAACTTTATTGGAATCTGTACCGTAAATCAAAATTCAAAATTTGAATTTAAATTTAGAAAATGTTTGTTCATGAAAAATATACTTTTCATGTACCATGATCTAATCCAAATATTAACTCCACACATTGAAATGGTTCATTTTGATTTTCTGTTTTTTTTTTAATCACAAACTAATGTAAAACACAAGAACTTATTTGCATCTGATGTGCGTTGTTCAAGTGGAAAGCACCAGTGCCCTCTAATGGGTTAATGCATCTGAACTGGAGGAATAAAGCAGGAAAACACACATTTACTTAATAAATATTTGCACAGTGTGGCAAAGTTCCTCATCAGTTTATTTCATTTGTTTCTGTAAACACTTTTTTTATGTATCTTGATTCCCCTCTGGGATCAGACACAACTGCTAAAAGGCGTGAAGGTGGATTTAAACCTGCAACTGTCAATCAGAAATACCTTTCAAAAGGTCTATTTGCACCAAGATTACATCACTTTGAAGCAGTTTTCTACAAGAAGAGAAAACTGCTATTCTGTCTCGAAAAGATTAGATCATGTTGTACAGATAAGGAACAACACTGCATCATGAACAATCAAAGTGAGACTGCAGTGATTTGATTTCTGAATCAAACTGTCAACATGATTATTAGTTGAACACTGATCTTCTTTTTTTTGCCATCACTTTAATGCCAAACATTTTTCAAAGATAAGTAAAGCACCTTGCAAAAAAAAAAAAAAAAAAAAAAATCTCTTCCATATATGTTTGCATTAAAGCCACAATTTCTAATGTGCTTTTTGGGTTTGTCTGAAAATAGGGCATGCATTTGTACTTTAAAGGAGCTATAAGTAACCTCTGACACCTTGTGGCTCAAATCAGTACAACAGCTTGCCAATCACAACAATCTAACATGCCATTTTTAAACGGTGTGTTGCTGTTCTGAGATTTTTACTTACACAGGACAGGTATATTATGTTGTATTCTGTTCTATTTCTGGTCCGCTTCTCTTACTGGCTGCTGTTCTTTTGCCAAGATAAAAATACTAAATGCTGCACTCTGTGCTGGGACCACTGGGAGATCTTATATGATTGGCTGAGGAACCAGGAAGTAAACACAAGCTACACACTGCGCTGAAATAGATCCAGACCGTACCTCTACGTTTGAAAGGAGAAAAACGTGACTAAGACATTGTTGATGAAGAGGAATGATTGTTTATAGGGGATGCTGCTTCCATCCAGGGTGACAAATGAGAATGACTTAGGTTGATTTTACAGTAAATATCTTACTTATAGCTCTTTTAACACTGATAACTTTTTAAAAAGCATTACTTTAGAAGTCACTGATTAATAAATAATCAGTGATTTCCGTTTATGTAATTCTATCTCGTTATAAATGCAGGAGTTGTGTGAAGACCTCGGAGGTTTGTTAGAGAAGATTATTGAACAACAGCATCATGACGACCTAGAAACACAGTAAACGGGTCATGGAGAAACCTGTATAGAAATTAAAAGACGATAAGGTCATAAATCAACATCCCCAAGCTTTGAACATCTCACTAGGTTTTGTTTAATCCATCTTCTGAACATGGAAAGAGTTCGGCACAACTGCAAAGCTCCAAAGACATGGTGGTCTAGCTGAACATAGCATTAGTCAGTGAGGCAGCCGAGAGGTTCACAGCAACTCTGGAGGAGCTGCAGAGACCCACAGCTCAGGTGGAAGACTCTGTTAACAGGACAACTATTGGTTGGCCAATAGCACTTTTCCGTACTTTGAATTGTCTTGTTATTGAAATGTGCTTTACAAATAAACTTGTCTTGCCTTGCCTTGTGCAATCACAATCTGGCCTTTTATTGATGGGACAGCAACAATTGTTGAACAACAGCCACACAAGCAATATAGGGGTTCCTGTTGAACACATTGTGTAAACTGTGGAAAAAGCTGCTTTTGTCAGATGAGATCAAGCTGAATGTTTTGGATAACATCCTAAATGTTAGATGTTTCCTGATGGTGAAGCACCGATGATTACACACAGCTGTGTGCTAATGTGAGGGACCAAGCGACCAGTGAAAGAAAGCATAAAAGACACGGGAAAAATGTCTTCAGAGTGGGTCTTTTATTCCACCCAAAAAGAGTCCCACAAATGACAAACTATTTTGGGTAACGGTCCCATAAAAGAGTCCAGTTAAATCGTAACTTTACTCAAAAACAACTTCAAGAAGATTAGCTGAGCAAACTTAACTCAAACTGACCTAACACAAAAACACGGACGTTTTCCTTACATAATTCAATTAAATTAAATACAATTTTATTTATATAGTGCCAATTCATGAAACATGTCATCTTAAGGCACTTTCCAAAGTCAAATTTAATCAGATCCTCCAGATTGGTCAAAGAGTTTCCTCTCTAAGGAAACCCAGCAGGTTGCATCAAGTCTCTCCAAGCAGCATTCACTCCTCCTGAAAGAGCGTAGAGCCACAGTGGACAGTCGTCTGCATTGTTGATGGCTTTGCAGCAATCCCTCATACTGAGCATGCATGAACCGACAGTGATTGTTGCCTATTGTCGGCAGAACTATTAAGAATACATTGGATTTACATTTTTAATGTGTTTAACTGCAAAACAAATCAGTTGAATTTGTGGACTGTTTCAATAATGTGTGGCCGGTGCTATCACAGCTGGTCAATCAAATAAATCCCATTAGAGTACAATAAAGTTTGTAATTCCAGACTCACATAAATGATGTGAGACAGCGCAAGATAATTAATTTTTTTGGAGGGTGATTCATGTGTAAAATACAAAACAACTTTGGGGCAAAGTTTCAAAGGTCTTAATTATTTGCTATAGTTGTCCTATGACTGGTAAGATTACTCCTCAACATTTGTACTCCTGTGTTTAATCTTTTACTGAACAGAAAGGGGGATAAATCAACTAAGCTACAAAGTCATGATAGAAACCATACACATTTAAATGGGTTTTTATGAATTTCCTGTGTCCAGTGTTTTTGGGGTGCACCTAGTTTTTCACCAGCTTTCTCGCTGAATAAGAACATATTTGATGTGTATTGATGATGACATATTTTAATGTTTGTTACTGGTCCTCACAACCAGTGACCGTGTTTATGATGTTTTTATGTTTTCATGATGTAAAGAAATGTGCTACATAGATAAACTTGACCTGATCTGTTGTGTGTTATTTTCCTCCTGAAAATTAACTAAAATGATGCCCTTTTTAGATTTATCCTAATCAAGGGATTTTGAAATAATTGACGTCAGAGTCGCTGATGAAACCCACACCTTGATACCTAAATTATGTTTGCCCTGAGTTCGGTGCAGCCATTCTTTAAAAAGCACGTCCTATTGTCATGGGTACGGCCCACAACACTGTATTTTAGCTCTTGCACATTACTTTGTTGACAGTTTTCCTTTATTTTGTCTGTTTTGTCCGGTCAAAGGATTTTTAGCCTTTGCCATGCTGAGGAGTAACTTTTTTCTGGATGTCCACACATGATTAACATAATCCCTAATAGGATTAGGACAATTGATTTTGGACCTGCAACAGTTTTGAATTTAGTCCCCAGAGTGTGTTTGTTATTAGTTTGATATCCTATTACCTTTTGTTCACTTTGATGTTTAAAAAAAGTTCAGGAATAAAGCTCAAGAACGCTTTATCTGTCGTAGATACCAACAAAGTCTTTCCGGTGAGGTTCTGTACTCCTGGCCAAGGTCATGTTAAGATAAAAATAAAGAGGAACCTTTTATGGATTGTCATCACAGTTGAGTCTGATCCTCATTCTCATGCTTCAGTCTCCGTCGCTGACCTGTTTCTTGATTACAGTGAATGCTTCTTTGATATTTAAATTATTGAACAAACCAATAAATGAGGGAAAAAAAAGCCTTTAACCTATCCATCTCGTGCATGTATGCAGGCTGGAAGTCTTGTGTGTGGAGAATTTTAATTTAAAACATCTCAGAATCTCAGAATAACAAATCATAAATGAGGATCAAACGCTTATTGGGTCGTTTTTTTTGGGGGCAACAACTCAGCAATCTGCCTAGATGTGTGGGCCAGATAGCACAGAAGCTGTTTTTATTCAGGCATGCCGTGTCACATTTTTCAGCGCATCCTCTAAATAAATCCTGCCCTCCTCGCTTGTCCGTCCAAAAATACACGTGGGCCACTTACCAAATGGTGTAACTACAGAAACAAACCAGCGCTCTCCAGAGATTCGCTTACATTTCTCCCTTTAGGAAGGAGGAGCAGAAAACGAGGGCCTGTGGACTCAGCTGCCGACTCCTCCGTCTGAAATTAGGTGTTAAATAAAAGAAAGCACGGTCGCGTCTGTTTGTGTGGGCTGGCGGCTGTGTGAGCCTGTTGTCGGGCTAAAGGGTGACATTAACACAGCCATTAGGTTTCCTTTTAATTCAGACATGAAAGACAAGACACGCCTTTAATGAGAGTCCAAGGTAAACAGACAGAGATGCTGGTTGGAAGCCAGGCCCAGACGCCCAGGATCAACTCCTCATCCAGGGGAAAGCTCCTGATGACAGCAGCCGCTAATGATCTCATGATGGATGGAATACAAAGACTAGCAGATCCGGCCCCACGGACAGAAGGCACAATTTGTTTTGCTTTCACGTCGTGCCTTCGCTTCCTCTGTCTGCTTCAGCCTGTTAATTGGTTCAATAAGCTGCACTCGTTCAGTGCGTTTATCATCCTGTCATGCCTTCACAACGTTCACTCACTCACAAATCGATTCGCAGACTGGTAGGCAAAGGCGCACTGACATGTGGTAGGCGAGAGCTGGAGTCAAACTCACAACTTTCTGATTGTAAGGCAACTGTTCTGCCCACCGAGCAACAGCTGTCCGCTTATTCTTGTTTTTTTTCTTCTTGTTAATGATTCATTTAAAATTTTTTTTTTTTTTTTGCAAATGTTTTTGTCCAGTTTGGTTTGGTTTTGGTAACAGTGGCAGCCTGTTAAAAGAGGGCCAGGAGCTAAATTGTAAGCCTTTTACTATTTTACTATTTTACTATTCATATATATGTATGTTCGACATGGCATTCCTTGTCATTTACAGTTTAAATTATGTTTGTAATGTCTCTCTTCCTCCTAATAAAAATATTAACACAAAAAAAATGTAAATGGTAGCAGCAGTTTAATTTATTTTTTTGCATGTTTTCAGAGGACATCAGACACTCAGCAAAGCCATATATAGAGTTTAAAATGTTCTTCACAGATGTGTGAATTTGAGTTTATGTTTCCACTGTGATGTGAGATTAAATAGATCAGGAAAAATCAAAATTTATGTTGTTACTTTTTGACTTAATGCAGAATGCTGACTTTTATTTTTCTATAAATGTCTCGTGTGGATTAAAATAAATAAATAAATAAAAGAGGGTGCCGGCCCTTTAAAATTGCAGGAATAAAGGAAAGACGAAGTTAACAGATTACAAACTAAAACTAAATGTCTGGTGAATGCTGAAAAATCCAAAGTCAGATACGTTTCATGTGAGAACAGGTGTGATAGTTAGTTTTAGAGTTTATTTGAATATTTTTTTGCATAGGACTAAATACATACATTTAAATGGCGGTGAGGTTGTATGCATATTACTTTTTTGCTTAATGTGACTTCATGCTGGACTCCAATTTATCCTCCTCTGTGTGGAGCTCTCTGCGCCATTGGCCAATTAGCACTTTGTGTTTCATTCTTCATACAAATCAGATTCATTTCTGATACTTTTCAGTCAAAGTCACACACCTGACAGCTCAGAGAACGTCAGACAGCAACAGAGTTTATTGTTTTGTTGAAATCTCCAACCTCTAGTGCCCAACCCCAGCCGCCACTGGTCCAGTTTCATTTTACTGTAGTTTTCTTTTTAACATGGGTAACCTGTATAGTCTTACTTTGATTGTTATCAGTGTGGTGGTAACAATCTTTATCCACCTTAAATTTTTTACCTTTAAAGTGGAAACATTCATTTTATTACATGGTATATCACAGGGGTCTGTAACCTGTGGATCTTTGGACTTTCCACAGAAGCCCTTAATAACTTTGGCTACAAATTATATTTTTTATTATGGTATTTAAATGTAATAATGATAATAGATGTAGGTTTTAGCAGTTTTGTCTTGGAATAATTGCTTTTAATTTTCGCAAAAGAATGATGCTAAAAGTGCCAGTAATATTTAATTTTAAATCAATATTTTTACTTTTATGCTGGAAACTATGATTTTTTTTCCATCATGATCCACAAATATCAACATCTCGTCCATCCTCTTTTTTTAAACCTCAAAATAGACATTAAAGGGAGTTTCTTTAACGATGACAACATATTTTCTACAGCAGATCTTTATCAAAAATTATAACTTGTTTTTTTTTTTCAAAAGGCCAGGTAACATTTGCGGCTCTGAACGAGTTTAATTCAACTTGACTGTAGGAAAAATGACTCTTTGGACTGTAAACGTTGCAGGCCCCTGACCTAGCATAATAGCATGAGGCAAAGTAAAATCTTTATGGATGATTATTCCTCCCAGCAACAACCTTGCCTCACTCTGAAAATTATAATAAATAAAATGTAAGTTTTTTTTATTTAAGGATAGTTTAAATTAGATTATATATTATATGTTTGGCTGATTTGATCAGATAAGCTAAGCCTCTGACCAAGATGCTTCCTGGGGCTCTGTCCGTCCGTCCGTCCATCCATCCATCCATCCATCCATCCATCCATCCATCCATCCATCCATCCATCCATCCATCCATCCATCCATCCATCCATCCATCCATCCATCCATCCATCCATCCATCCATCCATCCATCCATCCATCCATCCATCCATCCATCCATCCATCCATCCATCCGTTACTGAGGCAAAGTAAACAGGCCAATTTATATCCAGTTGTATCAAATCAACCTAATTCACAGCTAATTTCATATCAGTCCCATCCAATAATAAATAAGCAATGTCCAATTCAGCAGATCAAAAAGACAATTTTGCAAACTGGTGAAATCAGACGATAACATCACATTTTTTGCTTCGTTGAGCTCTGTCTTTCAAGCATGTGGCGATGGTGAGGAGAAAGGACTCAGTTTTAACAGGAAGACGCCTCCAGCTGTGACCATCCAGATGTGTTTCTTATCACAATCACCTTCAGTGGAAAACAATCCCCACCATAAGACTCACCTGGAAAGTCGCCTTCAAAGAGAAACTGCCTGCGTGGCCTAAATCCCAACGTCTTGTCAGGGTTCAGCCCCGATAATACTGTTGGAACCTGATACTTGATATTATCTTGTTTGAAAAAAAAAATTACATTTTCATCTGGCTGTTCTGGGCTAAAAAATAAAATAAAAAAGTACTAATAAACATTTAATAATAATAATGAAGTCATTGCAGTCAATAACTCGTATAGCTCACCATCACATCCCCAATAGGCATGCAAGAACCGACAAATCAGGAAAAAAATTATCTCTGAATAACATTTTTAAAGCTTTCTTTTAATATGCCACTGCAATATAATTTTAATGTGTTTTTTTTCATTACTTATGGTTTCACCATGTAAGGCTCTTTTGTTGCAATGCTGCTGAAATATGCTGTGCATACAAACTTGCTATGCTTTGAATGGTGTTTTTAAAATGAAAGCCAAACTAATCGACCTTCTAGAATCAATTAAAACATTCGTGTTTTTGGACTGAAGGAGGCCAGAGTACCCAGGGAGAACCCATGCGTGCACAGGGAGAACATGCCAACTCCATGCAGAAAGACTCCGGCATTCAAACCCAGAACCTCCTCGCTGAAAGTCAGCGTTGCTAACAACAGCACCGCCGCCGCTAACGGTCATATTGACATGTTTATGCATCAAGAGCCAAACTTTTCTGATTAAAGGTTACACAGCTGGATAAAATAAGAAGCTCAAACAAATTCTATAAAAGATCGTCTTGACGTCAGAGCAGGAGGCTCACCCACGATAAACTCTGTGCCTCCTCAGAATAGCCGAATAAGATTCCCCCTGACATTCTCTGTGCGCCACTTTCTAGCATTCAAATCATCCGGGCTGTTGTAAATATACTTCAGGTATAAATAGAGGACACTGAGACCTCTGGATCCAGTTTCGAGGAAGAAGAGGTTTGTGTTCTGCTGCAGCGAGGGGTTTGTTGCAGCGCATTCATGACTGCGGTCAGGTCTAAAGCGCTCCTGCCGTCACGGCTGCACCGCAGGCTCAGTGCAGCGTTTCATCTGCTTAATGGCGGATTAAACTCTTCTGCGCACACCTTGATATATGCTATCGCTTGTCTTTAAACTGGAGCAGAAGTTCGTGGAAACGAGCTGTATTTAGTCGCTGGATCGCTCCCAAAAACCGGGGAAGTCATCACTCTTTATAAGGCTCATAAATTTATAGAGGAAGCGTATGTTAACTGAGCTTTATAGTGTGATAAATTGTGAACTTGCCCATGAATATACACATATATAGCATAAATAAACCAGTGGAATCTACATGACCCACCAACTTATCGCTGCTCACGTATTGTGCATTGCTAAGATGTTCACATATTTCTTTTAATGTTTACAACCACAAACCTAAATGCGTTTTTATTGGTATTTTATGTGATAGACAAACACAAAGTAGTGCAGGATTGTAAAATGGGACAAAAAGAGAATGTACGGTTCGCAAAATGTTTTAAAAATAGAAATCTGAAAAGGTGTGGCATGCATTTCTAATCGTAAACTTGATAAGTCTGAAAAGGGCCTTTTGTTGCAGTGAAATCTGCATGTCTACACACTTTGCCTATCGAGAAACTAACGTCTCCTTCACAAAACGACTCAAGCTCAGTCAGATTGCACAGCACAGCTGTTTAATATGGTTGAATTACCAAGACTTGTTATTTTAACACATGATTACTTTGATTTAAATCCTCACAGCGTTGGCTGTATGTTAAAGGCTATTATCCTGCTGGAAGATGAAGCTCCTAACTAGTGTGCAGCCTCGAAAAGTTTATTTTTTTTCAAGAAAAGATCAGTATTTAGCTCCATTCATCTTTATATCAACCCTCCTGAGGAATATGGAGGTGATGTGTTCATTTAGTCTCCTACCTCAGGTAGAGGTCATGATCTCCAGGTGTTTGGGTCTTGATTTTCTTTTGTGTAAAGGCAAAACTCTTTCTTTGCTGTTATGTTCCTTAGGGTGTGCTTTCTTTAGTTATTTCCTTATTCTCATTATTCTTAGGTGTTTGAGTTTTTTGGATTCTTGTGTTTTTTCCTGTTTACATTTGTTTTAGTTTCCATTTTAGCTCATACTTTTGTGGCTGATGTTCTTGGTTCAGTATCCGGCATTTTATATTATTTCTGTGAGATTCCTTCCATGTGTTTTGCCGCAGATCCTGTTCATTGCCCTCCTCCCATCACTTCATGTCTTTTTTTTTTTTTGGTCTCAGTTGTGCCTTAACTCCCCCCGATGTCCTTCACCTGTTTCTGCCTCACCTTTCTCCACACCTCTCCTGTATTTTAACTCCCTGGTTATAATTTCTCATCGCTGGTCTCTTCCATTTGATACTATCCTCCCAGTCGCTCCCTTGTTCTGCCTGATTTAGCTTTTTTTCTTTCCTCCTCATGTCTGCTGTTAAGTTTTGCTTTTTTATCTTGAATGAAATCCAGATTTTTATCACGTGGCTTCCAGGTTCCAGTCTGCATTTTGTTCCTGCGAAAACCTCACAGAGCACGACAACAGAGTTTTAATGTTGCCAAAAAAGTTCAGTTGGGGTCACCTTTACCTGCACGCTAGGCATGTGTCCTGCAAATTGCAAAAGGACCTTTCTTTCAACAAAGGCTTTCTTTTTACCACTTTTTATAAAGTCTAGACTTGTGGAGTCCAAAACTGACCGCTGCGGCTCTCTGCATCTCCACCACAGTAACCATGGCTTTTCCACTTTACAATGTTGTTTTTTTTTTTTTTTTTTTTTTTACTAGAGAAGAGAAAAACAACATGAGCAAATTTTAACAGAGGCATTTATTAGTCATATTAAACTGAAATTGACATATACATCCTATTATCAAAAAAAGAATCGAAATATTGCAAACGCACTTTTAACAGCAGTCCCCACTTTCTCATAATTTTATTTAAAAAAGGCTCTAAATGGCTTTGGCACACATACAACACACATCTGTATGTGAATGGGAACTTGTTGGAAATGTTAATTATACAAACCACCTACAGAGGTCAGAATATATGTCTGAGTCAAAATTAAAATAAAGTTAATCATGAGATAACTGGCTTTAAAAAAAATTATGTATGAATTTGGGGTGTGATTCACTAAAAGACTGTCCAGTTTTTTTTTTATTTATTTATGAAACACAAGGAGCCTGCAACCTTCACACGTTTAAATAGTTTAAATGGTTGAATTAGCTTCCCAACACGTCATGAAGTTCTGCAGAGGCCCGTTAGTGACAGATTAACTGGATTCAGGGACGTAATAAAAGTGTTTAGACCCTATTCTGGTAGAAGCAGAGATTAACTATCCTGATTTAATTGTAAATTTGATGCAACTAATGGAAAACTTCACGTGCTCCACTGGACTGAACAGCTTCTTTCTGTGCTTTTTTTCCTTAATGCATTTAGGGGGAAACATTATTTATCAAAGGATCACCAGATACAGTGTGTTCCTTCTAAATCAAAACCAGAGATAAATATAGTGCAACAATAGCCGCTACAAACGGACACAGATTAGCTCTTGTGAATCAGGCTTTCAGAAGCTAAACATAATAATGAAATCTAACTTAAAAAATACACTATCTATCAAACCCAGAGTCATCAGTGACCTGGATTTTCTGCAGAGTCTTGGCTGAAGTGTCCATATCCTCTGCAGTCACTCTGGCTTCTTCTGCAACCTGAAAGAGCAAAAAACAAAAGGACAAAACTATGAACTCAAAGCGTCCTCTCCCACAGCCACATGTTCTACACTCACCTGCTTTTTCCTCCTTCAACCTCCGATTTAACCAAAATATATGAAGCCTCAGGCATGTCCCACGTACAAAGTGAAACATTTGTTCGAGTATAACAGACATAATGTTAGGATTTTGGTGTGTTTGTCTCCTTGTACGAGTGAGTTCCTGTTTCAGAGAAGATCTCTGCTGGAGCTCTGGATCCTGCACACCTGGGGCAAATCTCCTGATCAGGCTGGCTGGTGCTTAAAAGGAGCTGCAGGATCATCAGTCTTTGCCGGATGATCACTTATGCCGGTATTCCCAGCTAGTTCTCTTGTGTCTTGTTATGTGGACTTTGCGCCTTTATTCCTGTGTTTCAGACCCTTTTTTTGACGATTGCTTGTTCAGTTCAAATAAATTTTATTTATTTAGCGCCAATTCAAGAAACATCAGTATTATACGAGTTAGTTTGTCTTCCGAGCACCCAGGATGGACCTGCACCAGGTTCTATTTACGGTTGGGACATTACAAGTTGCCTACCTAGCTGCGTATCAGAGTATGAATGTGTGCGTGGAAAAGTGCTATATAAGTTCAGTTCATTTACTATTTACTGAGTAATCAACTACTTTTAGCTCTTTTATTTTTCTGAACAGAAAAGTTTTATCTGGAGCCCCGACAGTTTTGCTTCCCGACGTATTTCCGCCACTCACCAATGTTTTTGCTCGTTTACATGACGCTTTTTTATTCTAATTGGCCCTTTAGTCAGATTACATTTATCCATGTAAACGTAGCTATTGTTTTGTTTGTTTTTTTTCTTTATATTTAAGGATTGGCTAATCACCTGGGAATGAATCATTAGTGCTGGATAATCAGTAGCTTTTGCACACAGAAGCAGCGGATACTCATATGGGAAAATGTTTTGCTTCTCACTTTTTAAATCTGTCTTTCAGCTTGAACACACATTCTTTAATTGAATTATTTTATAACTGGATGTTTAGAATTGCTTGATACTACTTACACCACCCTCTGTTATAGTTGTTATTTCCTCTTTGTGCAGAGGTCCTTGTTAAACATCGTGGTGTGGACAATACATCATTTTAACCAGCCTCACATCCAGCTCTGCAGAGACTTGCTTTGCAGCAAACAAAGAATGTGAAGCAGATGACTCTGACATCAAGGCAACAGTATTCTTCCCCCATCATTGGGAACCCTATAATTAGGACTGTCTGACCACCAATGGCCTTTAGAAAGGCCCAACCCAGAACCTCTGCAGCCCCCAGAGGTGAAGAAGAGGAGGGAGATAAATGTTGAAGCTTTGATAAGGATCTATGGAAAGGTTAACCTTTTATACCAGCATGACAGATTATACCAATCTGAGAGATGTGAGACATTGGTTTAGCTCTCATACTGTAGTTAGATGACTCTTATGTTTTTACCTCACCCATTTCAGAGTAAGGTAAAAGGTTTTTCTTGACATTGAATAGTAAAATGTTATGCTTCCCCAGCTTCCAAATTGTCCCACCTCAACTGTAATGATGAGTGTCTTAACTGTTGTCTGATCAGAAATAAGATTTTTCTTGTTTTGATGAATTTGGCGTCAGTTATGTGTCAAAAAGAGTTTAGATGATTTATAGAGGCCTCAAAATTATGACTGATATTTTTGAGTCATGTTATCACATAATTACAAAAATAAAACTTCTTAATATGCTGTATTAAGAGGACGAGTGTAGAGTAGACGGTGGGATGTTGATAATGTCAACTTTGTCTTTATACAGTCTGTATAAAGAGTGATAAATGCCCATAGGTATTTAATCAAGGCCGTTAAGAGTTTTTAAAAAGATAATGACATTTTAATCTATCCAGAAATGGATAGCAAACCAATGTAGTGAGAATGAAACAGCTGTAATGTGTTCCCCTCTGGGAGTGTGAGTCAAAAGAAGAGCTGCTGCGTTCTGAAAAAGTTGGAGGCGACTAAAGGATAACAAGAATATAATTTAAAATTCTCCTTCTCACATATAAAGCCCTTAATAATCAAGCTCCATCATATATCAGAGCTGATTACCCCGTACGTTCCTCGCTCTCAGACTGCAGGTCTGCTGGTGGTTCCTAGAGTCTCTAAAAGTAGAATGGGAGGCAGATCCTTTAGCTATCAGGCTCCTCTCCTGTGGAACCAACTCCCAGTTTTGGTCCGTGAGGCAGACACCCTGTCTACTTTTAAGACTAATCTTAAAACGTTCCTTTTTGACAAAGCTTATAGTTAGATTGGCTCATGTTACTCTGAGCTACCTCTGTAGTTATGCTGCTATAGGCTTAGGCTGCTGGAGGACATCAGGGTCTATTTCTCTCACTCTGCTGAGTTCTCCTACTGTTCTCCAATTTACATTGATGGAATGTGGCTTTGGAAAGTGCCTTGAGATGACATGTTTCATGAATTGGGACTAAATAAATAACATTTAATTGAATTAAATAACTAGGGGTTGATTCTGGAACTGAGAAAAGCACAAACAGCCTTTCTCTGGGTCACAATAGATAAAAAAGACTTGACCTTAGTTAGAAGGCATAGATGATAAAAGCCAGACTGAACCAGAAAGATGATTTGTTTGTCATATTTTAAATCATCATTCAGTATAACCCCTAGGTTTTTTACATAATCACAGAAATTAGTCAGAACTCAACCGATGCCAAATAAAATTCATTGAGATTGTTTTTTTTTTATCTAAAATTCTGGCTTAGCCACTGGCAGGGATGCAGTAAAAGACACAATGCTGTGGATTACTGCATCCTGGCTATAATGTTAAAGAAATCTGCAAATCATCTGAGTTTTACATAAACAATGATGTAAGAGGAAGTTGTGAGGGAAACTGCAGTACCACTGCGGTCCAGCTGGTGGCGGCAAGACAACAGCATAGGTCAAACAGACAAAGGCGGAGAGGTCTTAGGGAATTTGTGGCTATTGTAATGTTTTTTGATAGAACCAAGAGGCTAAATGTATCAGGAAAAAGCTGAGGGCCTAAAACTGAACCTTGTGGCACGCCGTGCTAAAGAGGAGCAATAGAGGAGGAGAAATGAAACCTCACTGAGAAAAATGTCCTTTTTGCAACAGTAAAATACTTGCTCTAGTCTTGGCTCAAAAATACTAAGTTTCTCTTTAAGAGAAGCTTGAAGACCCAGTTTAACTGTACAGAAGTGCACATATAGCAGCACAACCTCAAACAAGCACATTTTTCCTCTTAGTCACATCAAGATAGCTTCTGTGTCTGCTTTTTTCATCAATATGTTTTTTTTAAAGATCCAAATAAAAATGTGTAAAACTTGGGCAGATATAGGCCAAAACGAAAGAAATTATATAGCGTTTTAAGACTTTTGCACTGTACTGTATCAATCTTAACCAATGGTTTTGGTGCAGATAGTACTTTTAACAGACTTTAATCAAACATTAACTAAAATTAAAAGTAAACAGTGTGGAAAGATTAAATATAGCTTAAGAATGCTAACTTTTAATGGTCTATTTTTGGTATTTACATATTGAAGGGTTAATGAGGTTATCGTAATCTCACATGTGTAATCAATGTTTCTTGACTTTGTATTTAGAAGTTGTCGTCGTTTTTCAAATTAAAGGTTCTAACTTGTCCGTCTGAGTTGCAAGTTTAAGTAAAGAGAGGGAGAGTCAGCTCTAGCAGCTGTTTTCTACCTCCAGCGTACAGGAAGCATCGGTCTGTGATTCCCGACAGAACCTCCCCTCTAAAAGCTGTCCAGGTGTAATCCTGATTTACCAGTTTTAACAACATCAAACCCAATGAGCAGGAAGTTTATCCTCACGGCCATCAGTGAAATTAGATTGTTTTAAAGAATATGAACCATTATCTTTAAGTCCTTATGTCTTCGTTTATAATAGTAAGTTAATGATTGATTGTTTTTATCTAATTTTAATATTTTCTTCCTTTAAAGGCTCCTATATTATTTTTCCTATTGCCACCATGACCTTAGTCTAAACCACCAGCGACATTCCTCTCCAGTAATGACCTCCACAAATAAAACAAGTGTTTTCTAGTAAAGCACCAATGTTGCCAAACCCATTAAATTCCTGCTTGTTGGTTTTTCACCTCCAGCTCTTGTTAGCTGTGAAATACTCACCCCAGACCACAGAGGCTGTTTCCTTCAACGTAAACCAGCAGACATGAAAGCTGGACTCTAACAGGAAAATAGCAGAGTAAGGAACAGGTCTAATTATACCGCTAGAGTTTATGACCTGTCAGCTCATGTCTATTATCTCCTGCTACAGCCTTTTATCTCCAGCTTGTGCGATCCGGTGTTTCGTGTATACTGTGATGTGGTAAATTTATGCACTTCAGAAAGGATTCTGGAGTAAGTCACACCTACTTTTGCATTTGCAACTTGGAAAATGATTGGTATTTTCACAAAGCTTAGCTCAGAGAGCAGCTTAACTATTAATAGCGTAACAACAGCGTGCTCTTCACTCTCTCTGTCCACAAACGAGCACCTCAGGCAGGCCTATCGGGGAAACTCCTGAGGTTTGGGGACAACAAAACTGTCCAGGACAGCAACGAGTCTGCACAGAGACAGCAGGTAGATCTGCTGGTCCACTGCTGCGGTCGGACCCACCCGGAGCTTAACCTGCTCACACTGCAAAAAGAGAACTAAAAATAAGTAAAATTTTCTTGAAATGAATGTATTTACCCTTGATTTGAGCAGGTAAATAAGATTATTTGTCAATGGAATGAGTATTTCTACCCCTAAAATAAGATAATTAGATATACTGCACTTGAAATAAGATGATGGAGATGAATTGTTCCTATTTTAAGTGCTAAAATATTATTCCATTGGCAAATAATCTTATTTACCTGCTCAAATCAAGGGAAAATACATTCATTTCAAGAAAATTTTACTTGTTTTTAGTTCTATTTTTGCAGTGCAAGACTGTGAAGATGATGGAGGACGTCCGGGGAACATTACCGCAACCAACCCTTTTACTGGAGAGGGACATTTGGCCTGACAAAACAACAAGCTGTTTATATCTTTTTAAATCAGATTCAGATAATGCAGCATTATTAACCAAATCAAATGGTTTATACAGTGATGTCATGGCCCCTGTAACGTCTCTTAATATCATTTATATTATTACATGGACTTTGAAATCACAGAGTTTGCCATCTGATGGGATCTGGTAGGATCTGAGAGGAGCCAGACCTAAAGAACCCTGGAACGTTTGTGGAGGATCTTTAAAGACGGCGCGTACGAGAGAAAATAAAATAAAATGTTCCTTACGTCGAAACCAAAATGAAACCGCACACGGTTTTTATGACAGTAGGAATAAGTTGGAGTTTTCCATATCTAAGGGCGATCGGGTTATTTTCTAACTATCACAGGTCTGGGTGTTGAAAATCACAGAAATAACCGGAATAACGAAGCCCGCCTTTAAGCTAGAACATTACCTACACTTTTACTTATCATAAAGAACCATTTACTGCTTTAAAACACCAGACTCCACTATAATGGCGACACTGTGGTGAAGCTGGTATATTTATTAGGCCCGAGCAGCGAAGCACTGCGAAGGCCTATTGTATCTGTACTGTTAATTATTATTATTATTATTATTATTATTATTCTGCCCCCCTAAAGAGGGGCCTTTTTGGGGGCTTTATCATTTTCAAAAACTCTCCAAACTTTGCAGATGCATGGTGACTATTTAAACATTTTGTATTTTAATTTATTTATCTTTTTGTTGTGAGAAAAGAGCCCAACTACTACCCTCCTCTCAGGTGTGAGCTTATCATCAGCTGTTGGGGGGCGGTGTGAATTCCTCCGCCCGGGGCGTTTATGAGCAGAGGGAAGGAGAAACACAGGTGCAGGCGTGGAGCGTACATCCTGGAGCACTCGATGATTGGACTGAGAAGGACCAAGTTACTACTCGCGGTACAAAAATCCCATCCGTCTGTGGCAAGCGGTTAGAGGAATGAAAGACCGGAGTCTGGCAGGGTTTACTATGTGCAGAACAGTAGAAGATTTGTTTTATTCCACTTCTCATCATTGTTTAGCATTAACAGGCCATCTTATCAACTGCATTTTGTTTTTTAAATCTTGACCAACTAGAAAAAACACAGAAAGGTACGCGGGAACGAATAAAATAGACACGCAAGAATATTTCCCCCACCTTAGTTGATTCAGTTTACATAGAGGAAAGGGAAAAGGAAGATGATTACGCTTATCTAATCTCACCCTAATAGTATCAACTACAATATCTGATTAATGAAGATATAGCAACCAAGTGACAGACACCTTCGCTACGCTAAATTTAAGATGCGCTTCCTCTTCGTGTTTCAATAAGACCACGTGTTTATGTATACCTCCTTTTTAAACTGTTCTATTTGTGGATATTTATCTAACGGCATTCTCACTTTATTCAAAGGAGCAACATTCACAGAGTTTGAATCCACACAAAGAAAAAAAAAGGTTAAAAATAAGCTCTAACGAGGCGTCGCCAGCAGGTCTGTAAAGCTGGGAACTCCTCACTACGTCAGACATTTTGAATTGAGAAAGCTTCCTGGATGGGAAGCGAAACGTCTTCAGCTCCTGAATAAAAGTCCAGTTGTTTTATTTTTTAACCCTTTTTGGATTTATCATGACCTAAAACATCTATTCCTAACAGTGCGTACATGGACAGCTGCACATTTAAAGCATATTTCCTTTCCTTTATCGGAAATTATTGAGAGTGGTGGTCTAGCGGTAAAAGAGCTGACTGTTTGCATCTAGGAGAGGTTGCTGGTTTGAAACTCAAGACCCTGAACCACAGATTGCTCCCTGCGCCTAATTGATGGGTTAAACCAGTGATTTTCCACCCTGGTCCTGTGTTTTAAACGTCTCAGCTTCTGCATACCTGAATCAAATGATTGCATGACCTCCTCAGCAGCCAGGAAGGAATGCAGAGGCTTGTTTATTTAGGGAAACACCTAAAGCAGGAAGGACAGTTGGTCCTGAAGACCAGGGTGGGAAATCACTGGGTGAAAACGCAGAGACAAATTTCCCCTCTGCGGGACAATAAAAGGAAACATTTACTTATTTATTATTTGAATATATTTAAAATATTACCAAGGAACTCTTTATTTTTTTTCATTTGGGTCGTTCAAATGAAAAATTCACACAATCAGCTAATTTCGACATTTTCACCTGTAGCTCTAAGTGAATTTGATTAGTCTCTGTGACCAACACTGTAAAATAGAGTTTATCGTGATTAAATTGTCCCAGACCTTAAATAAGGGGAAACCAGAAAACCTTCATTATGAGATGATAAAATTTTCAAATTAATACCTCCTCACTACTAAGAACCCTTCAAAAAAACAAAAAGAAAAGTTTTACGCTGTGTTTGATCGACGTTTATGTCGTTTATACGGTGTGTATTTTAAACCACCGGCTGACAGGCCATCGGTGTGATATACAATTTAGGGAAAAGCACAGGTTATAATTTTAGACTTAATGGTTATGAGTTTTCTATTTCTAACAGATTAATTCAGGACAGGAAGCTGTAACTCCAGCTGGCCGAATGTGGTTTGTTGACTTGAAGCCTATGGGGGTGGGGGGTGGGGGGGGGTTGCCTTTTTATGAGCACTTTAACTGGCTGAGCAGCTGAAGCTCAACATCCATCAGCTGCTGTCTTACCTCGTCTCTGAGGGACAGCAGGGATACGTGTCTCACACCGGACAGTTGACACGGACGTCCCACAGAGTGCTGCTCCTCTGCCGTTCTGTGAACAAATGAGAGACGTTTGCAAACTGATTACAGCAGGTCAAAGTGAGGGTTCCACTGAAAGGTGCCTAAAGTTTAGCAGAGATGGCGGCGTGAGTGCACGTCTGGTCCTGCTGTCAGCGGCGGTGTTCTCCTCTGCAGCAACGTGGCCTACAGCTGCTGCAGCCGGCCCTAAAGCAGTGGAGCTGCTGTACCAGCTGATCCCAGCAGTAAACCTGCAGCCTCATGGATGCCGATGTATGAGACGTGGTCCAGGATTAGTGTTTTCTGAGAGTAGGAGTAGTCCCGTACCTTCGTCCAGAGAGCAGGCAAAGATATTTGGGGAGAATCTGCAATATGTTGCATGCAAAATGTCCAGCACTGGTGTGGAATGTCTTGGGCAGACACAACTTTAAAGATATTTGTGTGTGGCCTAATGTACCCATGGGTTTCAATATTGACCACTGTGGTAATGTGTCTGTATGTCCCACTATCAACCCTAACATCAGCTCTCAAGTGCTGCCTCCTTGATCTTTGAAGCATCTACGGATCGGATGACCTTCACTCGCTGCTTTGACTGAAGGCTGTGGACCATTTGTCCATTAGATTCTCTGTTGCCCATTTCAAGGTCTGCCAGTTCCTTTCAAATCGAATCAAATTTTGATGTACATTTGCACCAAGTTGCTCTTAAATCATACCCTTCTTTCTCAGTGTTTTTTCTACCTATCTTGTCAGTGAGAGAATAAATAAGTCAGGCAGTTGTAGGCATGTGCAGTTTGTGTCTAAGTTATAATTTGTGGGAATAAAACGTTTTTTAAAGCGGTTTTTTGATTGTCCGAAGACTATGACTTGAACACCAACCTCCATTCTGACTGAAGCCAAAGTTGTTGTTGTTGTTGTTGTTCTCGTTTGTCTCCTTCAGAGACTCCACCGAAGTCTTGGTGGAGGCCGCCCCTTCATCATCAGTTTTTTCTTCCACAACAGGCTCCACGGGTGCAGAGGAACTCTGCTTGGCATCGTCCGACTTCGGTTTCTCTTCTGAGCTGTCCGGAGGTGGAGGAGCTCCAGCGGCAGCTTCTGCCGGAGCTGCTGCTGGAGCCTCGGACGGAGCCTCAGGTGGAGCTGCAGCCTCAGCGCTGGGTGCAGCAGCAGATACGGCCGCCTCTTCTGTACACAATCAGATATTCGTTTCATACATCAGTTAACAGGGATTTTCTTTTGGTTTTTTGACGTTGCTGTGAGAAATAAAGAAGAAATCAAATAATTTGCTGTGTCATCATGCAAAATTCTGGAAAGCCCTAACTGTTGCATAATATTCTCAGGTGATTTCTTTATTATTCAAAACTTCAGCGAAGTTGCAGGTTTAATGTTTGGATTCACACATTTTGTGCAGATCTGCTAAATAATGACTGCCTCTGGACCCGTACAGCCTGAAGCATTTTGTACCCAGGCAGCAATTCCCCTGTGTGGCGGTGTTTGTAGGGGGCCACGGGGCCGATAATGTGTGGACTGATTACTGGGTAGCTCCGAATAAGCCAGAGCCATGCAGCTGTTTGGAGTCTGTGGGAAAGTAGGGTTGCCCCATCATTATCTGGCCCAGTTTTTGGAGGAGGGAAAGCAGAGATGAGAGGAAGATGCTTGGTGATCAGGATCTTCAACTTTGTGCTAATTATTCTTTGTTTAACACAGGGGAATTTGTTCTTTATTTGTACACATCCCACAAACCACACTAACAACACAGTAGGAGCCGCACTGTGCTGATGGAGTCAATTTGTCTTCAGACAATTTCCAAAGGGGAAAGGCACATATTTTCTTGGTTTTCTAAAAAAAAAAAAAAAAGGTGCAATAGACTTAACTTGGAAAAGGAAAATGATGCTATAGTGACAGGCTAGAATGTTCTTCACAAATTAGTTATTACTTTGAACACAGACTCTGGCTACTTTTACGAAACACTTCAAGGTGGGATTAAGGCCTTTCTTTTTGCCAGTTCTATGTGTTTTGAGAAAAGATTGATGCAGTAAGGAGGGCTGAAGTCAGTGTTACGACAATGACTGGCTATGGGGGTTAGGGATAAATGCAGAAGTATCATTTTTAGGCGTAAATAAGACGAGAGAATACAGAGGTGAGAAATCTAATTTAAATATGAAGCATTTTCTGGGCTAACAAACACTGTCCTCCATTACTGTTTTGAAAAAAAAAAAAAAACAGCATGGGTAAACGGATGACTTAGATTTTATCTATAGTGTCTATGTCGATGACGCACCACCTCCACGTTGCTGGTTTTATTTAATTTTTTATCTCAGCTGTGCAAGATATTCATTTTACTCTTTAATACAATGTATTTATATATCGCCAATTCACAACACTTGTCGTCTGAAGGCACTTTACAAAAAAAAAGAAAAATTCTATTTCGATCTGATGATACAGACGTTTTCCAACTCAGCTACATACAGTCCAATTGATCTTATTTATCAAACAACAAAGTAAAGTTTAGCTTTGTTTATTATTCAAATAGCTTTAAAGTTTTCTATCTAAGGAAACCCAGAAGACTACATCAAGTTATCAACGTGCCACAGTCACGCCTGCATGAGCACGTAGCCACAGTGGACAGTCGCTTACATCGTGTCGTTAACTTTGCAGCAATCCCTCATACCACGGTTGTATGTAGCATGTAGTGGATACATCGCATCCACGTCACATGAATACTCAATGCTTTTTGATTTCTGGGCAGGGTAAAGAGGACTTTGCCTAAATTAGCTCATATATTCAAACGATATAATAACGAATAATGGCAATTACTTCATTTCCTCCCCCCCCCCCCCCAACAGCAGTTTTTTGCAATGACGATAAGTTTCCAGTACAGTCCTTTTATGCAAATGTTGTTGGTTAATTTTTGTGGAAGGAAAAACGTCACAACGCTGAAGTAATCATTTTGAGGAAGAAACACTCATTCTTCTGATGACAAAAAAAAAAAAAAAACATTCTTCCTGTTATTGCAGCTTTTTTACATTTATCCTAAGAGGATGGTTCGGAGGAGTAAATTTTCAATAAATCACCATTTAATTACAGTACACTGTTATAACAAAAGCAAGACATTGTCTGCCAGCGGTTTGGAACGATCACTAGTGAAAAATGAAAATTAAAGTAAAAAAAATGTTTTTTTCTTGTGGTGGATGATTTACTTTGACAGGAAACAAATCACTTAGTGGGTAACTCTCTAAAACCTACCACCAGCGGCCTCTGTTTAAACCCAGTTTGGCCCGGGGCAGAGTGACGCGCCCAGACACGACTACACCATTTTACCTTTAACATGCAAGCACCTCAGAGCAAGGCAGGAAGACTTTCTACACTTACAGCAGTTCTTTAATAAAGATTCTGCATATTGTTCTTTTTTAAATAGATCTTTCGATGAATCTAAAAAGTTGCATGAAGAAATATTTTAGCTTTTGTAACTTTACAGATTTCAAAAAATTCCACAGTTTTTACATTTTTACACGGAGGTTCAGCTTTGAAGAAAACTGCGTTATTTGGCACCAGGTGCCTCCCATAGACATCATATACGTAGACGCGTCATAGGGCGCAGGTTCGCACGTCAACGTCACCGCCATATTGTATGTGGCAGAAAAAAGTCGAGTTCTGTTATTGTGAACGTGAATCAGAAAAGATGCCTCACTCCTGTGCTACAATAAATACACACACACACGCATATATATATATATATATATATATATATATATATATATATATATATATATATATATATATATATATAATATATATATATATATCTATATATTAATATATATATATCATATCTATACTATATATGTGTGGTGTGTGTGTGTGTGTGTTTACTGTGTTATGAATATAAGGATAAATTTGTAAATCTAAACATTGTGGTCTTCATTATTTCATAAACCCGTGTCACATGTGAACCTTTAGGAACAGACTTTTTGGGTGAGTATTTAAAGAGGTAACATTAATAATATGAGGAAAAAAAGTCCTAAAGTAAAAATAAACTAACAAACACAAAAGTGATAATGTTATGATAACAACATCATATTATGAGAATTAAGGGGGAACATTTCCAGAATAATCACAGTTTGCAGAATTATTTCACTCCTGGAGTAATAGGGCCAGGTTAGATTATTTTAATTATTTTTATTCTTTAGGAGAATAAATTCAGGAGAATGAAGCTAAAGGGATACGAAAATAAACTTGTAATATTACAAAAAAGAAATACTACGAATACAAAGTATATTCAGAGATTAAAGTCCCTCTGATACTGTTTAAGTGACTGAGTAACTGCCGATTTGCCACATTTAAGATGGCGGACGCTCTGACGCATCGCAGCATAGGCAGAACCCGCCCAATGACGCGTCTACTCTTATATTATGTCTATGGTGCCTCCAGCTGAGCTTCTATCGCCATCGTGTGGTCAGCCTGAGTACTGCATCTCATTAACCCTTTCAACCTGGAAACCCTTTCATTACTTCTACCGTCTGTAACTCAGAAAACCACAAAATCAGTCTTTTCTTTGATATCAGAGGACAAGTAACAGTGACAGAGATGTTTCTACAGTTAAGGCCAAAAGCTTGGCCTTGACTGTAGAAACCACCCTGGACAGCTTGCCAGTCCATCACTGGACAGCATAGAGACACAGGACAAACAACCATGCATGCTCCTTAATGTTTATCTTAAACTCAAGTGGGTTCTTGGTCACAAGGCTGTTGATTAATTCTCTTTGCACTTATGCCCACCTGCTGCCAATGACAAGCAGGCTCTGCACTGGCGGCTGGATGCCTCCCGAGGAGATGGATCTAATACTTCTAATACGTCTTGAACTTCGTGAAACTACAGCTAAACCTCTCCCTATTCCTCCCGTTGCCATGTTGTTTGCAGCAGTTTCCTTCTAGTGTGTCATTTTGATGCAATGCAAAGATGACTGCATGCTTTTCTTTGGGAGTTACCACTGCTACTACAAGAAGACAGTCGCTTCAAGCACATTTGCTCACGTTTTACCGCCAACAGCCTGCTCATAAGTTTGACAGGGAAATTTTACTTAAATAAAATGAAGAAAAGAAATTTAAAGTAAACTTCCTACACTTTTAAAAAGCTCTTTACAGTTTATTTACAATCATCTAACACTAAAAGGTTTGTAAAAGGTAAGCTTTTTTGCCAGAACAAGAACTTGTAGTCGTGAGATCTAAAGTGATAAGTTGGACAGTTTTAGGTTTCTCAGAATCAGCATCAATAACTGTCGCAACCTGTATGTGTAATATAAAAATGTTTAAGTGTTTCTGCATCAAAAAACTCAGTACGCGTTTAAAGTGCATTCTCACACTTATGTCTGCAAATTAGATGGTTTATAGATAGTTGAGATGACTGAGCTATACTTCCTCTTACTTTGTCATTGTATGCGTGTCAGAAAGAGGAAGGAAACAATACACAATTAGCTAGCAACTCACATCAACAAGAGTTTCTATAGTTTCCTGCTTCTCCACACAAACTAACAAACAAAAACAAAAAAACACAACATATGAAAATACAGATGTACCTTTCTTCTCTTCCTGTGTTTCGGGTGTAACTTCTGGCCCTTGTGACTCTGTTTCTGTGCTCTGAAAGGATTTGAGACCTGCAACGTGTGCAAACAAGTTGCTATTAAAGTTAAACATACAGAGATGGTATGCTCCAAATGTTTGCTTTGAAATTAATTAAATTAATTTTTAGATGCTGGAATGACCGTTCTGAGGTGAAGACTCAACAACGAGTTCAGGATCTACAATGCTCAGAGGGACGTTTTCATCGGGTCTGGGGGCAAAATCCACAGAGTAACGCTGTAATAGAAAACAGTATGTTTTAGCTCTTATCTGTAAAACATTTCTCATCATCAATGCAATTTTAGCTGCTTTGACCCTCCGCTCTATATTTAGTTAGCAGTGAACAGCTTTCCAAGGAACATGTTGGGTAATTGAATTAAAGGCATAGTCCTCTTACTCTTCCTCTTTTCTTTGCAACACAGCAAGCGATTCCAAATCCAAGGATTATAAGCAGGATTAATACCAGAATGATGATCCCTGAAGATGGAAAAAACAAATCAAATTTAATTTCTAAAATCATTGCCCATGCAAAAAAAAAAAAGAAAAAAGATCTGTGGTGAGATGGTGGTGGTTAATTTATTGAAGAGGTTGCTGTGTTTTCAACCCAAGGCTACAGCTTCATCACACGCAGCCCCACTCTGGCAGGAGTATAATAATAATAACCCTGTCAGCGTTGGCATGCACACTGCATCTCGATACTAATCTTGACCTGACTGCAACCAAACAAAGAATCCTCAGTCTGCTCGGCTATAAATACAGAGCCACGATCCTTCTACTCACACTTTGGTCTGGCATGTGCTCCTGGGGGAGGAGCGTAAACACCTCCAAATTGCACATATGCTGGTTGCGAGGTCTTTATTTTTCAAAGCTCCAATTCAAATGAAAATGTTCCCAACACAATGTCAAAGAGACATCACTGTCAGTCTTATTGACGAAGCATTACATTCAGTCTTATAGGGTTTCTAAGATTTTAGATTTGCACTCTTGCTTGTTGAGAGATTAGCCCATCGTGGCATTGTCTGTGGCGCTCAACTCGGTGTAAAAAAAACTTCACTTGCATCAGGATGAGACTTGTGGGATGTGCTTAGCATTCAGCACCTAGGTCTTCTCATGCTGGTGATAAATTAATGAAAATGCAGAAAGTCTTCACTCCACGGTAAAGTGGAAATGGATGGTAGAGGTGCAGAAATTATCTCTTTTGCTTTAGGAGAAAATCTACAGATAGTGCAGCAGTGAAAGCTGGGGCAGCAGTGGGTAAAATAGCTGGGAAACCAGCGGGAAAGAAAATCAATTGACCATGTACTCAAAGCAAACTGGAGCCATGATTGCCTTGAAAACAATAGGTTCTCTAGATTTGTTGCATTTCAAATGTTTCTTGAAGTACAGGAAACTGTAGGGCAGTCTTACACTTGTGTGAAAGTGGCGTAACTATCTGTGTCGGAACATATTTCAAATTATCTTTGGTCATTTTGTGTTTTACCTCAGAAACAGAAAAACAACTCACCAATATTGCTTCCCCCAGTTGAACCTGTTAGGAATAGAAAATGTTAACTTTGCAAGAGGGAGTAATTCACATTTAATAATCGCATTTTACTTTAATAATGACCCATTTAAAACTGATCTTCACTCTCTTCACTTTCTATTCACTCCCATTATTATACAGTTAGTTTTTTGGGTGACAAGGTCTTTACAGTGTCGGTCAATTTGTAACTTCATGGTGCAGTGCACATAAGTGTAGTTTTATTCAACTCCAACTTCCTCTCAGGCACTGTTTTAATCTGTGCTAAATTTGCTCCCAAACGTTTCATGTCTTCACAGCACGTGATTGTTCTGCAGCTCACTCTTTGGGGTAGGTATCGTATTCTCCATTGTCCTAGACGTAGTGGTGGTTTTTGCTGTGAGGGGGGCGGCTGTTGTTGAGGGTGTGGACACAGTAGTTGTAGAGACATTGACACCTTCAGAACTGCCATTACTGATCCCTAAACAACACAAATATGAGGGATTCCCCAAAAACAGAGAAACAGTGAATAAATGAGTGAGCTTTGAGGGTAAAGACATCATGGACTTGTGTTAACGACACTCACCGATGCCGTTTGCTGGCGTAAGTGCGATGCTTGTGCTTTCATTGGATTGATAGCTGCTTTCAGTGGTACTTAGGATTGGCGAGATGTTTGTGGGGCTGATGTTGGGGGTTGAAGGGGTTTCAGTGGGGAAAGTTGTAGCATCGCCGGCTTCTGGACTGTTGAAATCCTGGATGGGTCCCATCGTGTAATTTGCCACAACGGAGGTCAAAACCAACTCTACAGAAAAACAGTTCAATCGTTAACGGGCTACATTGTTAGCATAACATTTTAGCATTGCTGTACACTCAAATCGCTTCCACGCTCTTTGTTTGAGCTGCTCTTTTCAGCCTCCACAGTGGCTCTTCTCACTCTGCCACCAGTGTCCTCCTCAATCGTCTGCATGTCCTCCTTCCCAACTCAGAAAACAGTTGGGGTTTAACTGAAATGCTGGGTTTATGTAGTTAAGGCAGAAGTTGTGATTTAGGTTTTTTGGGCTGGAAATAGACTTTAATTATTCCTCACAGCCATTTTGAACACAACCTTATCGCTTCAACAAACCTCTTCCAAAGGGGGGAGTCTGTAACGTTGATATCAGTGAGATGTGTTTAGTGTTTTCGTTGATGATGGAAAACCAGTTTGCTCACTTAGCATTAGCCTTGTATCTGCTAAGTCGTTAGCGCAAGCTAGGCCTAACTATGCTCAGGAGTCAGCTCTTGACTAAAGGATTGGCCATAAAGTCTTTACAGACATTGTTATTTTTATGAGAACTTTGCTGTTCAAATTCAGCTGTCTGGTTGACTGTTGATGCCACAGTTTTTAGCACAAGTTGCCCTGCAGCAAGAAGATCCTGGTTTCCATACAAACGTGGGTTATCTCCTGATACTCCAGCTTTTCCAAACCATCCAGAAGCCTTCGTTGTTAGGTTAATTGTGTGTGAATGTGTGGACATTTATTAGGGTGTACCCAGTCTGTCTCCCACTGACAATGCCACTTTATCGATAAGGCCCCTCTGCAACCACACTGGTTGTACTAAAGAGCTGCACAACAAAGGTAATCCAAATCATAAATATATATCATAAAAAACTACAGTTAGAAAAAAATTAAGAAAACAAAAATGTTAAATTGAAGATTTATTGGCAATGGTCATTTCCTCCAAATAGTGGATACTGCTACTGCAAGGGGAAGATCTTTCTGGTTTTTTTTGTGTTTGGTTCATGGAACGTGAAACAATATGTAGATAGTAGACCCGAGTTCTGAAATAATCACGAGAGAAGATGGTCGGATCATTCCTCCTAACTCAGAAAATGCCTACTCAGTAATACAGGTTCAGGGTTATTCAATTTAATTCAATTTTCTTCATATAGCACCAATTCCCAACACATGTCATCTCAAGGCTCTTTCCAAAGTCAAAATCAATCAAATCCTCCAGGTTGGTCAGAAAGTTTCCTCTCTAAGGAAACCCAGCAGGTTGCATCAAGTCTCTCCAAGCAGCATTCACTCCTCCTGAAAGAGCGTAGAGCCACAGTGGACAGTCGTCTGCATTGTTGATGGCTTTGCAGCAATCCCTCATACTGAGCATGCATGAAGCGACAGTGGAGAGGAAAACTCCCCTTTAACAGGGAGGAGAACCTCCAGCAGAACCAGAACCAGGCTCAGTGTGAACGCTCATCTGCCTCCACCCACTGGGGCTTAGAGAAGACAGAGCAGAGACACAGAAAGCACAGAAGCTCACACTGACCCAGGAGTACTTTCTATGTTAGATGGTAATAGAGGATGATCTGCCTCCCCTGGATGATGTCACAGCTAACAGATCGCCAGACCAGGTGTACCTTCTATAAAGAGACAAAAAGCTACTAAAAAGCTTTTAAGGTACTCTTTTGTATCTTTATTATTAGACGTGAATTATTTCTAAACCTTTTTAGGGATTGATGACCTAACCCAGTCAATCCCATAATCTAACCCACTGGTTATCAACCCACAGCTGGACCAGTCAACATTTGACCCAGAACTAGATTAGAACACTAACTCAAATTCTTGTTGTTGTCTTTCAACCAGCAGCCTTTCTCTGATCCTCCTCCCCATTGTCTGTGGTTTGATTCTTGCAGCTGTCCTTCCATCTTGGATCCCTCTGCCTGCTCTCTCTTTTTTAATTAAACTCTCCCACCATCAGATCCCTCAACTCCTCTCAGCATCACCTTGTCTCCTACTTATTCATATAGGATGTGTTACGTCTTGCTCCTGCTGAATTATTTTTTCCCCCTACACTTCAAGCCTCATTTTTTGCTCCCAAACAAAGTACAACTATTTTTTTTACCGGGGTTTCACTCAGACGTATATTTTTCTTCTCAGCTCATAGTTTGAATTTTGGTTGCTATTTTTGTCTGTGATGTGGGCAAGATTAAGCAGAATTAAGTTGTGTGGTGCGATGCCTAAGCTCAAAGTGAGACTTCTGGTGTTTTTTTATTCATTGATTCAAACTGATGCCAGGAAGCTAAAGAAGCAGAACCAACTTTGAAAACCCAAAAAAATCATGAATGACATACTTCATGATAAGACTAAAAAAGCTTTTCAACGTCCAAAACCAAATAGAGCAACTAATGGTTGCTCTATTTTGCAACCACTTTTAGCAATTTGAAACAAGCCAGAAAAACAACAATATGCATCCCACACCCGAAGTGTTGCAAAACGTTTTTTATAAATTAAAAACAGCTTCTAAACTTGTAAATTTCTGACAAAAAATCAGAACTCAGACTTGTCTGTAAGGAATAGTAAGTTTTTTTTAGGTTAAAATGACTCTTTATTTCTTGATATGCATAACTTCCTAATCGGAACATGTTTGTTTTATGAAATCAGGAGAAGGAAAAAAAGATCTTACCAATGAAAAATAAATAAGTTGACAACATTGTGTGCTCTTTTGATAGCGACAGCCAATGGAGTCCAAAAGTCCAGAAAAATGAATAAAGGTACAGCTCCGTACTCAGAAGTGATGCGTTCTTATGCTGCGTTCTTCCTTTTTCGGCTTCAAAGTATTGCGTGCATCTGAAGCAACAAAAAGAGGATCAACGCCTGTGACCACAGCAGGATGCTTCAAAAAAATACTCTTGCTCAAACAGGTTGAGGGAGAGGAAACTGCTGGTTTCTCACTTCGGTTGATTTTTTTTTTTATTGTTTTTTTTTTTATGTGGGATTAGAAATACAGTTTATGTCTTAGCATTTTAAAGATTAGATTTTTTTAATTCACATTAAAACATTTTATCTTGAAATACCACAGATAAGTTTTATTGTCTTGACCCTGAGACCCTGAGGATGTTGCAACGTGTTTTCTGGCAGCTATTTGGGCGTATGCTCACTAGATGTCACTGTGACTAAGGAAAACAATGTTTTTCCAAGTTACCAGACCACTTCCCAATAAAAGTCAGGAGAAATTGCTCCGGAACCAAATAACCAAATGCATTCATACCGTACGTTATTTAAAATCAAAATGTGTGCAAAATTTGGTTTCAAGTATTTGATCATTAATTTGTTGCTTGTTTATTGTTACTGGAATAAAATTAGATAATAACCTTGAGACGACAGAACTCTGGTTGCATATCTAATATTTTAGGGATTTCAATGGACCAAATGATCCATTTAGCGTCAGAAAAAGTTGCGATATTTTTCCGTTTTATGAAATCTTAATTATTTTTAGTTGTCCCAGTGTGTGTGTACTGTGTTGCAAGTGTGTCGGTGTCACTTTACTCGTGTGGTTTTAAGAGTGCATGCACGCTTGGTCTTGGAGGTTCATTTTATTGCTGTTTATTTGCCCATGCCAATGGTAATCAGCTGCAGGATTAGTGTTAACTGCCACCCAGTCACGGGCAGGCCCCTCCTGCTGTCTAGCCTGACCGGGTCTGTTCGGGACCTTCTCACACAGTTAGGGAGACAGGGAGTCCACTAATCCCGTAGAAAGACCCACGTTTGGCTTCCTCTCCGGGCCAACCTATCGCCACGTCACAGAGCCACGAACGGGGGCATCAGACGAGGAGAGAAGAGAGCCGGCGGTTTGTTTCCGTGCAAATGTGTGGAGAGACCCGGAGAGGAGAGAGAGCTGGACCACCCACCCGGAGGATTCAGAGGCACAGGATTCACAGCTCATTCTGTTGACCTGCCACACTGCCCCAGCTCCGTGCAAGGCCCTCCCCAATTGTTCCGCCTGCTAGCGTGAGGAGGAGGAGGAGGGGGGCAGACAAGAGAACTGTGGTGGTGGATGAGCAGTAAACAGTGGGCTGAGCTTCTCTCCTTTACCGCACAAAGGGGCTGAATTGTGTCGGGCTGGAGCACTTTTTAGAGTGGCCCTGCCATGGGGCCTGAATGAAACATCTGTGGAGGCTGAGCCCAGGGGAGAAAATGCTATTTTGCTGTTCAACCACACTGACAACCTGTTTTCTTTCTCTTTACTCCCTCCTTACTACACGCACACACATGCACACACACACACACACACACACACACACACACACACACACACACACACACACAAGCAGCTTCCTGCGCTGTTATTCCTCCCTTGGCCTTGTAAAACTATTCATACTGTATGCACACGTTTGCCAAAGGGGGACAGAAGAGCAACAGTTAATGTGAGGAAGAGAAAACCTTTAGTAGGGAAAAAAAGGACATATATCTTGTTTTTTTTTAGATTGAACCACATGCCTTGTTGTTTCACTGCTTTTCCAGAGGCCTATTGGGTAGTTCAGACAAACAAGATTTGGACAAAGAAGCATGGTAGACGAAGTTTCTACAGGAGGATGTTGGTAAAGTCTGGGCTAACACTTCAAACAGTAAACAGATGTATGTTCATTCATTGTTAATTTGTTGATCTTCCTCTGTTTTACGCTCTGGCCCGTTCAGAAAGTATGGCCGCAGAGGAGGTACCGCTGTAGTGTCAAGTGCAGCCAATATTAAAGCACCAGTACTGCAAAGTTTGTTGACGAATATTAGCCAAGAATGGTTGCTACAACAGTTTACAGACAATTTACAGACTTTTCAGGCAATGGCTCATTGGCGTTATCAGTTCCTCCTTTTCTAACGTCCTGCAGCAGGTAGCTGTGCTGCAGTAATTATGTTAAAGACTCTAACTTAACCACAGCAAATGTAGATTGTAGCATTCCAAAGTCCTGATGGGCTGCTGTTTTACCCCCCCCCCCCCCATCCCCCATCACACCATTGCATGTCAGCCTTGGGATTCAATCAAATGTATTTGTGTAGCACATTTCAGCAACAAGGCGGTTCAAATTGCTTTATATCATAAAAATATTAAAACATCAAACACATCGAAATGGTCACTGGTTGTGAGACCAGTAATAAACGTTAAATTGTATCACGTGAAAACATCAATACACATAAAAAAAATGTGATATGTCAGTGTTCCTGTTATTTTGGGTCAAAAGCAACTCTAAACAGGTGGGGTTTTCAGTCTTAGTTTGAAGGAACTCAGTAATTCAGCTGTTTTGCAGTTTTATGTGAATTTGTTCCAGATTTGTGGAGCATCGGAACTATATGCTGCTTCTCTGTGTTTGTGTCCGGTTCTGGGTATGCAGACTACACCAGAACCAGAAGATCTGAGTGGTCTGTAAGGTTGATACAGCAACAACAAGTCTTTAATGTGTTTAGGTGCTAAGCCGTTCAGAGATTTATAGACTAACACAAGTATTTTAAAGTGTATTCTCTGAGCTACAAGTGGCGTACTAAAATATTCTACCTTCACAGGTTCACCTTTCGACATATTTAACCCTTTAGCATATTTAACCTGATAACCTGCTAAGCTGGCCTGCCGCAGATATTTTGGCACTTCACAACACATATTATCTGTTATCAGTCTCGTCAGTCATTGAAGCTGGGGGCTGCCCCCATAAATTTGCCTATATAACTTGAGAGGGTCGGATCCATCACTGAATTGGTCATGTGACCTAGAGTGGCGCTCTAGGTCACGCGACCCATTCTGGGTTACACAATGAAACTAAAAAGATATGACACTTACCTGGTCAGGCATGTTTTTTGGTTCTCTGATGTAGGATTTAATGCAGAGGGGTGAACGTAGTCTTATCTTTACAACTAACTCAATGACTTCTTAACCTGCTGGTCCAAAGTGGTCTGCTGTTAGATTGCAAAACCTGTAGGGAGAATGTTTAATTTTGCCACATTGCAGTGTTTTCAGGACCTCACTAAACTTGTAAGTTAAAGGTCTAGCGCCCCCAGTGGCTGAAAGTTACACAATGCTGCGTTAAGTTAACATTTTTTCAGTGTCATAAAATATAAGATCCCTTTTTAATTCTGTTCAGTTCAGTTTATTTATACAGCGATAATTCACAACACATATCAGCTCAAGGCGCATTACAAAGTCAGTTCAGTCAAATCATACAGACAGATTCCAAGACGAGTACATAAATCCAGTTGATCCTGTCAATGCAATTAAGTTTATTTTTTTGTCAAATAAATTTTTCTAAGGAAATCCAGCAGATTGCAGTGAGTCATTGGTTTGCAGCATTCACTCCTCTGGGATGAGTATGGAGCTACAGTGGACGGTCGCTTGCATTGTTTCTTCGTCTTCGCAGCAATCCTTCATACAGAGCATGCATGATGCAACAGTGGAAAGGAAAACTCCCCCTTTAACAGGACCAAACCTCCAGCAGAACCAGAATCAGGCTCAGTGTTAACGCCCACCTGCCATGACAGGGTTTGAGAAGACAAAGCGTACACACAGGAAGAAAACACATGCAGAGAGTCTGCCTTTTCTTTTAGATAAAATCTTTTGATGCAATTTTTTTGTTTGTTTTGCTTTCATTTAATTACGTTTAAAAAAAAAATGCTGTCTTAAAAAGATTCCAGTCTGGCATTAGAGCCCAGCCCAGTAGTGAATCTGCTTTAATAAAAGTTAATAATGTCATTGTTCTGTTAGCTGACTCTAAGTGTCATTTAGCTCTGGTGGACCCCTCTGTCCTGTCTCACCTGTGCCACAGCTTTGAAGTGGGTCACGTCTTACCTGAATGACCGTTCCTGTCATCCTCCATGGCATCACCTCGTCGCCTGCTAATCTTTAGTGTTGGAAGGTTCCATTTTAGGCCGTCTGCTTTTTTTTATATACATTTTGCCACTTTAAACAATCATAACCGAGCACAATATCAAATTACATTGCTCTGCAGAACATTTGAACATTGTCTCCTTTACTGCAATCAAGCAGAACTTTTTGTTTTTGAAAGACCCTAAAACAGAATGTCATTTAGTTGCCTCCATCTTGTTCAGAATGCAGCAGCTTGCATTTCAACTCATATTGTCAGACACAAACACATAACACTTGTTTTATTTTCACTACATTGGCTTACTGTCCATTTTAGAATAGATTCTAAATGTTGATTGTTTGTTATTAAAGCTCTTTATGGCCTGTTTTAGCGCTTCATTGACATGATCCATATTAATCAAGTATGGTCAAATATAAATTTGTATAAAGCTTACTACAGCAGCACCTACAAAACTCAAATTTTCCAAATGAATCCAATAATAACCTTACTTATTCTGGTGTAATGCTGCACAAATGCTGTCTTGACTAAGAAACTGACTCACCACAGGATGTGAGATTCTTGAAACATGAAGGGAAACTTTCTGTCACCGTTTGTGGTAATCAAAAACCAAAGTGGCCACAGGACATCCAAAGGAGCATGTTTGATGTATTTTTAGTAAAAAAAAAAAAAATCAACAGGATAACAACAGATGGACCCACAAGGACGGAACAGAAAACAAGAGAGTGCAATTAACAAAACACAACACAGGTGTGAATCATGACAGTGCATTATTTTCATTTGACAAAACTTTGGGATGCTCCTAAAGTATTCAAATACAGTTACCAGACAGTTAGTCATTCCTCAAATGAAAAACAACAACAAAAAGAGCCTAAAAAAAGCAAACAAGACATGAGGTCACAGCAAAAGTAACAGACCCCATCCTGACGTAGTTGAACACAGGGAATTATACCTTTGGTCAGATGTGCAATTCAGCTCAGGAGTGCAATAAATGCAACCCAAATACTTAATGTCCAACAAAAATGTGTTTCATTTGCTCTCCTCTATTGTTTCTCAAATAACCCTGATACATGGTAAGACAGAAAACACTCCGGCAGTAGCTTTAAAAAGTACTGAGGAGGTACTTTTTCTAAAATGTCTGAGACCTTCTGTCGTAAGCCACTGCCCATGTTCTAACAGGACCAAACTTACAGTGCTAAAGCAATAATAATAATAATAATTAGCAAACAGGAGTTTATGGACCGTCCTCCATTCAGGGGTCTGCCCAATAGTCCGACAACCCAATAGTCCGACAGTCCCACTGGTCTGATATAGTCGGATGACCCATTAGTCCGACAACCCAGTTTCAAGATGAAAAAAATTAGCTTGGTTTTCAGTATTGATTCTTAGCAGGCCTATACCTTGACAAGATTCATACTCTAGGCCTATACCCAAATTTATCTTCTCTGTATCAGCAGTTACCATGCCTAGTACTCTCTGATGGCATTAGATTGAATTTCATGGTGAGTGCATGGCGAAGAAAACTCAACTTTTCCCACATTAGACAGAACGGTCATGACTTGTGCCTTAGGTTGTCGGGTTAGGTTAGAGTTAGGGTTGTCGGACTAATGCTACTCACCCCTTGGTTTACCAATCCACTGGTTTTATTTCTTGAATCACTTATTAACATATTGATATTTATCACGATTCATAATACATTGTAAAACTGTAAAATCGGCTTGTGTTGTTATACCACCTGTTTTTGCAATTAATATGCGATTTCTATTAAAAAAAAGACGTTATCAATTTCTACAAAAAATCATTATGAAAGAGGCCAATATCACACTTTTGTACCAAATAATCTAAATTAATAGCTAAGCTCTTGTCGAAATGGTTTATTTGATTAATTGAAGTGAATTTGTGTTGTTATGCAGGAAAGGATAAACCTACTATGTGTTTTTGGTCTGACATTTGGTGTTCAGGGTGTTATCATGGCCTTCTACAAAATCTCTAAGTGATTCTGCAGCATTCCTTCACCGATACTATATGTTGGAGCATCTCCAGATAATATTTCAAAGTCATGAGACCCTTTTATCTAAATGTGAAGAGCCTTTTAGCATGCCTTTCTGACATAGTTGGGGATGAAACACATTGCCCTCTCAAATGGCCATGTTTGCTTTCCATATACAGACATACAACAAACTGGAAAACTTTATTATTTAAGGGTTCAATTCTACCAGCTTCAAAACAGATGACGGCCTCCACTTTGATAAATACAGTAAAGATAAAAAGGTATGGAAGGTATCACAGTCGGCAAAGCCAACCTATCCATCAAAACGTCAAACAGTTTAACCCTGCTACCCCCATCAAAGAGACCCCCGACTTTCCTCACGCTCCAGCTTTGCCATGTGCAGCTCAGAAAGAACGACCACTGAAACGTTTCAGTGTAATTGAAGGGGAAACAAAGATCCCCGCGTACTTCCTGGTCTACCATTTTCTTTAATCAATTTCCTCTCTTTGGTCCTATATCATCTCTAATTACTTTCCCTTTCCCGCCCCTTGCGGGTTCCCCGAAGGAATGAGGGTCTACATACACACGCATGCTTAAGGACACACATCCACTCACACTTATTGCCAACCCCCTGCCGCAAGCGAGCAATACCTTCAGCATTAATACTCGTTGCCCCCTTCTGCTCCTCCACCGTGAACAATGAAGAAGGCCCACTGGCTCCAGAACCCCACGAAGCCACCTCTGACCCTGCTTACCTTACTGCTAAACCCCTACACAGAGAGAGAGAGAGAGAGAGAGAGACACGCTTACTAACGTGCACACAAACACACACACATGCAAGTTTACATATCTAATATTGAAGTTGCAAACTTTGGCACATTTGCACACGACAGTCTGTTGTCGATGTAGGGAGGCTGAGGCGGAGGAGAGGTGAAAGGGGGGAGAAGGTCCGCCTTAAATACCAGCTCAGCTTGTAATCACTGGAGTTTGAACTTAAAAGATTTCTTGTGTTTGGAGGTCAAAAAGCCAAAACACTCATTCACTGCTTTCTTTCATACCCGCTGCCTTCTGTCAGTCATTTCTCTTACAGGGTCCCTCTGATCCACCAGCTACTTACATCCAGCAACTCCAACAGTTAGGTAAGTTCTCAAAAATGCATGAGTAAGGCAAAGTCATGGCAAGAGCTTGACCAGTTCTTGCTTAAAAAAAACAAAAAAAAAACACTTGTCTTATGAATAAAAAAAATGTGGTATTTTTAATGATTTCCGAGGGAATTCATTAAATTTCAAATGTTGCTTGGTTGGGGGAATGTTGAGACAATGCCTTGAAAGTATCCGCAAAGTGTTGCAACAATTGTTTACCACAGGGTATTGTGTACATCTGGAGAAGGGTTGAATGAAATTACCCTCCAAATAATACATCTTTATTGGACTTCACATTTCCCCAAATATGACCACCCAGAGAACACAAGCCATACCACCCACGCAGTGTGGAGTGGATTTATCACTCATCTGATGTCAGTGTGTTTGATGAATGAAAGCAGCTTACAGTATTGGCATTGTTACCCCGGTTTGATGGGGAAGTGAAACACCAGAAAGTCCAATATAAATAGGAACTGGGCATGTGAAAAAACGAAAAGGGATGGAGGTGTTTATGGCCGGCAACAAGAAGAGTGGCTGCCAAGGAAAGTTAGCGATTATACAACACAAAAAGATAAAATATCATTGTGTAGAAAATCCTTTTTAACAAAATAACCTTTCCATTTGTCAACAGCATCGCTGAACGATACAGAAACAAAGCAGCTGATATTTCCTCATAGCACATGGTCTTTAATTTGCACTACTGCTCTACACCAGAACTGCGTAATGCCCGTCATGCCCTTCTGCTCACTCTCTGGTGATTTACAAGGAGCTGGCACAGCTGTAATGGGTTTAAGTGGTGAAATCATCAGTGATTAGTTATGGGCAGTAACATTTCACCTCGTACGATGCGAGGTGTTCCTAAAGCTGTACAAACTGGCCCTTGGGTTCCATCAGATTGGAGCTTGGCCACAATTTATATGTAAGAGGATTTCACACGTTTGATTGGACCAAGATTTGAGGACATGGCTGGGAGCACGTCAGCAATACTCAGGCCGTCCACAGGAAAACATTTTGCATTTATCTGTGCCATGGTGCTTCTTCAGGGTGGGTAAAAAATGCAGATAAAGGATCCTCCTCTCAGCAGTGACCTAAAGTCAAAAGTCATGACCAAAGACTCTGAACACGATAATACCTGCAGCTGCACTGCTGTGTTTTACTACAACAGTAGCAGGATGGAGCCTCTTCCCCTTGATATTGCCAAACATACACTTTGTTTATCGCTGATTCTGTGGTGAACATGATACAACACCACTGACCACATGTCAATGCCTCTTGGTTCCACTACCAAGCTGTTGTCTAATGTTGTCTAATAATGAACCTGTGGTTCAGTCATGGAGAGATGGGTGGTGATATAAAGGCAAGGCAAATTTCTTTGTATAGCACATTTCAGTACAGAGACAATGCAAAGTGCTTTACATGATTAAAACATAGGAAAATAAAACAGAATAAAAGCAAGTTGGAACAAAATGTAGAAACAAAATAAAACATGGGAAAATAGAAGCTAAAAGCAGTTATTAAAAACAATTGGACTACAAACTTAAACTAATGATGTTTCAGTAAAACAGTTTAACCAGAACAGTTGAAGGCAATCCTAAACAAATGTGTTTCTAATCCTGATTTAAAAGAACTCAGGCATTCAGCACTTTTACAGTTTTCTAAGAGTTTGTTCCAGATCAGTGGAACATATGAAATAAATGCTGCTTCTCCATGTCTGGTTCTGGTTCTGGTTCTGCAGAGCAGGCTGGAGCCAGGGATTTATAGACTAACAGAAGGATTTTAAAGTCTATTCTCTGATATCCAGGGAGCCAGTGGAAGGACTTCAGAACCGGGTCCATGTTCTCTACGTTCTTAGTCTTAGTGAGGACTTCAGAACCGGGTCCATGTTCTCTACTTTCTTAGTCCTAGTGAGACTAAGACTTAGTGGTCACAGGCCAATACCTGTGACCAAATGGCAGGCAAAGATTTTATAGGGTTCTGAAACATTCAGCACATGATTTCCTTTACGTGTGGTCCGTCTTGGTTAGCCGAAACCTTCGAGAAATATTTGGGTGCCCTAAAGGGTCCCACATACTCTGTCCTTAGCACCTTAGCGATTGCAGTGTGTTGAAAGCGAACCGCGTGCAGCTGAACACTGCGCGGTACCCTAGTGGTTTGGATGTACTGTGCGCATACTGTGAGTTGCGCTGACTCTCCGCAGACGTTTTACCCTTCGTAGTGAAGTACGTCTGAGCATGTGGGGACCGTTAGAGACCTGACAGTTCTGACATTAGACCAATGTAAAGTCTGGTTGACACACACCAGGGAATAACACTGCACAACACCCAGTTTCATGCGTACCATACATGTTTTATATAACAGATAACGTGGCACAAAGTTACAGTGACTTGTTATAAATGGGTGGAAGGGGATATTGGCTTTTCAGACCCTGTTTCAGGGAGAGGAACATTGCCTTGATCTTGATCCCTGCATGTAAAACTGTCCGTTTCTTCAGAGAGTTGGGTGACGGGATAGATTATCATTAATTATCATTATCAGATAGTTTGATAGAGGCGACTGTTGCTCAGTGGGTAAACTAGTTGTTTTGTAATTGGAAGGTTGTGGATTCAATTCCAGCTTCCCCCTGTCACTTGCCTGGGCAAGGCACTTAACCCTTAAGTTGCCTAGTGACTGGCATATCAGTGTATAAACATTTTAGTCCTTTGCCAGAGTATGTACCCATCAGTTTAGTGGTTTTGCCTCAAGCAAATATTCTTCTCATTGCAGGTATTCAACACCCTCCTCCCCACTTTAAACGACTAATTTCTTCACCCTAATAGTATCATCATGCATAAAATGATTGTATTAGTATCTCTTTACATTTTATTCTGATCTATTTGGAAAGAAAAAATACTGTACAATTATTAATGGATATATTATATATAACATATTCAGATAAAAAACTTAAAATTAAAAAAAATTAAAATTAAAAACATCAGTTGATTTACAGAATGATGTAATATTTTAGTCATACCTTTTTGTTGCACAAATTAACAACAATTGCAAAGACATCCACAGAACAGACCCAGACTCTCTTAATTGACAGCTCATGTCTCTGTAGGTTTTTGGTGGAACTTGCTCTTAAAGTTATTTTCATTCTGCAGTGAAGGAGCTCTGCTTTGTTGTTCCCGTCACTTCAAACTGCAGCCAGATGCATTTGTTTTCTCCTGTCCCTCATAGTTAATTTTACAGGACAACCTAACAAACTAACCCTCTACTCACAGCTTCCCTCGCTCCACCCCTCTCTGTTTTCACACAATGGTATGGCCCTCACGTGATTGGCCGCCATGTTGACCAATCAAAACAAGTTCAGGCGAGAGAGGAAAGGTAGGAGCTGAGTAGAAGCAAAGCGCTAACCTTCAGCAGCTGGAAGCTCAGTTGATACCAGGCAGCTCGCAGCTTAGTTTTCTTTTCTGTTAAATTTAAAGTGTTCCTACACCTTTAAAACTTTAGGTCTCTTTTTCTACGCTGCTTTTTACCCATTGCATTTTGTCTGCATAGCGGATATCCACACTTTGCAACCATGTGTTAGCGGGCTAGGCTATCATTAGTGTTAGCCCCCTGGCCGGAACACATTGCGCTGAATAAATTAACAATGTAACAAAGCTTCGAGGGAGATAATTTTGCCTCAATAAATTTTATGAATTGATGTCCGCGAATCATTTAATAAATCGTGACAGCCCTAATATGACGTTGTATTCTGTTCTATTTCTGGTCCGCTTCTCTTACTGGTGTCCATGTTTCCAGTCTGGGGCTCTTTTGCCAAGATAAAATACCAAATGCTGGGATTTGTTTTGGGAACCCAGGGAACTCTCATATGATTGGCTCAGGAACCAGGAAGTAAACACGAGCTACAGCTTGCACTGAAGTCATTCAGGACCGTACCTCGTGGTTTCAAAGGAGAAAAACTTGACTACGATATTGTTGATGGAGAGGACCGATTGTTTATAGGGGATGTTACTTCCATCCCAGGTGACAAATTAGTCATTTTCAATTATTTTACAGTAAATTTCTCACTTATTGCTCATTTAAGGCCTGCTGGTACAATGTGTTTTAACTTGGAGTTACCTACTTGTTAGTTGGACTTTGTTGCTTTTACTTGTTTCTTATTGCCTTGCTAGAGTTTCTGTTGTGGAGGTTTCGGTTTGTAATACAGACTTTATTTTGTGTCCTGAATAAATGATGCTCCAGCACATCATAGTATGAGCTGATGATATTTCTTGGAAGAGTTTTATACACACACACACACACACACACACACACACACACATGCATCCTTTTTTAAAATACTTACTTACTTAGGACTTCACCTTGACTTGTATTCATTTTCAACCCTTTCTATGGACAAACCCTAACCTAAACCTAACTGACACTTTAGACCTAAACAAAAAAAAGTGAGAACCAAAAAAATGTCCTCACTTTACATCAAAAACGTCACCTTGGTGGTAAAAAAAAAAGTTCTCAGTCAGATGCAATACAAGTACACACACACACACATACATGTTTAACAGGCCACTACGTTGGCTGCCTAATTCAGGATTAAAAAAAGAAGACAGAAAGAAGGTGATGACAGACTCAAGACAGATTTTACCTCTAACCTTTTCTGGAGCGCTTACAGCAGTTCAATCTGCAAACGATAATGCTTTATCCAACTGTGTGTGTGGTCAGATGATGTCCGCACACTTGCACATCCACGCCCACACACATACAGCTCTCACATGCAGTCTAACTTGATGACAGGGACCCTTTGGTCCTCTTCAGAACCTTTGGACCTGGAGGCAGTGAGCCTGGACGTCCTTCTGTCTGCAGACTTCACTGTAGCCTGTTCCAGGAACTCCTGAGCAAATACAGACCATCAGTGTGTGTGTGTGTGTTTAAGAAAGAAAGCCGGGGTAAAAGCAGGAGCTGGGAACAGACTCTGTGTGGGGTATAAAATGAAAATTAGGGGTATTACCTCATTGTCATTTACCGTAACGGGCATTACACATTAACTATTAGCTTTGAGGCACCACTAATGCTCATGTTTTGCTTGAACATTAGGTACAGGATGTGTGTTACACGGGGCCAATGGCTGGGAATACATTCTGGATAGAGTTTGCTCATTAAACACCGACTTGGATGTTGTTTCTATCACATAGACTGCCCACCTGTGACTGTCAGTGAGCCTGTGCACCAAGTGTATTTGTCTGGTTCACGTGCACAGAGACGTGCACCGAAATAAAGCCCACTGACACAGGCAGAGACCACCACAGACGGTTCGCAGATGTGCCCCTGGCCACAAGCAGAAGTAGGTCTAGCAATCAGAAGTGATGGCTCTCATATGGTATTTGGCGGCAGCAGTGAAATCTTGCATCATTCCTGCTATAAAATATATGATCAGAGATGGAGGGAAGATAGGGGAGGACTATTTTGTAAGAAAGGAATAGTTCCCTTATAAAAGGACTCTGATAAGTTGGATATTTAAGCAGTTCCACCTCATCGGTGGTTGGTTTGACAGCAGGTGATTGATTTTGTTTGTGTTGAGGCTTTCTTAATAATATCAGTTTAGCCTGAATAGAGTACCCACAATAGGAAGACCACCATGTCCTTCCATGAAACAACACTTAACTGTTTTTTCCTACACACACATTAAGGTTCGATCGTGCTGCGTCTGAAAGGAATCCACGTTCACATAATATAACTCTTGTTACATACAAGTAATACAGTCTGGCACGGAGTGCTGAAGCATACTCCGCCATTTAGGAGAGAGGCAGAGGACACTGACCAGGCTATAGTCACTCTATTTAGCCAATTAAATTCATGTTTTCTAGTTAACCCTGCATAAATGTGTTTGGATTGTGGGAGGAAGCAGATAATTGATGTGAATCCTGGACCACAACAACAGGAGAACTCTGTCCAGACCTGTAAGACCGAGGCAACCTCCTTGAGACAAGACTAGAGCGGGAAGCTCACCGACAACCACCTAGTTGGAGCCTTTTTAGGATTAAAGGACTAATGTCTCAGCAGGATCTGGAAAAACTAATCCATGCGTTTATTTTTAGTCGAATTGATTACTGCAACGGTGTTTTTACAGTTCTGCCTAAAAAGTGGATCAGACAGCTGCAGCTGATCCAGAACGCTGCTGCCCGCGTCCTCACTAAGACTAAGAACGTAGAGAACATGGACCCGGTTCTAAAGTCCTCACTAAGACTAAGAACGTAGAGAACATGGACCCGGTTCTGAAGTCCTCACTAAGACTAAGAACGTAGAGAACATGGACCCGGTTCTGAAGTCCTCACTAAGACTAAGAACGTAGAGCACATGGACGCGGTTCTGAAGTCCTCACTATGACTAAGAAAGTAGAGAACATCACCCCAGTTCTAAAGTCCTTACACTGGCTCCCTATATCTCAGAGAATGGACTTTAAAATACTTCTGTTAGTCTATAAATCCCTAAATGGCTTATCACCTAAATACATCACAGACTTGTTATCAGGGCATCAACCCTCCAGACCACTCAGGTCTTCTGGCTCCAGCCTTCTCTGCATACCTAGAACCAGAACCAGAACCAGACATGGAGAAGCAGAATTTAGTTCCTATGCTCCGCTTATCTGGAACAAACTTCCAGAAAACTGTAAAGGTGCGGAAAGCCTTTAAAGTTCCTTTAAATAAAGATTAAAAACACATTTGTTTAGGATTGCCTTCAACTGTTCTAGTTAACTGAATCACCACATTTTTGTTCTTTTTTCTATCTACATTTTATTCCTACTTGCTTTTATTCTGTTTTATTTTGCTATATTTTAATCATGTAAAACACTTTGCATTGTCTTTGTACTGAATTGTGCTATATAAATAAATTTACCTTGCCTTGCCTTGGCTCCTAAACCTTGGCCCGGCTCAGTCTCAGGAAGTACCAGGAAGCTTGTGGGTCCACCGCCTGCGAGGAAGAACACTGGAGTCCGGGGTTTTCTACAAACTGAGAGGGAGGTGGGGGCACGCGTCAACTCTCAGCAGAATAATTCGTCTTCTGAGACCTGGAATGTCACCTTGCAGGTGGGAATGGGGCTGGAGATGGTGTGTGATATCAGGTAGGTATATCTGAAATCACCTCCAGGTACAGCCTGGGGTCTGGAACCCAAATCTTGGAGAGGGGTTGGAGTGTCTCACACCCTGGAGTTGCCTGTGGACAGAGATGTCAAGCAGGGACGGGGATACTCAGCAGCCCCCGGCCAATTGTCTCGGTGTTCAAGATTTCCCCAGTGAATGAGAGGATGGCCTGTTTGAGCTGCACGAGGGAAGCTTCTGACATTTTCTGCTGTGCTTTATGTGCCGAAGGGCAGCTCAGATTACCCGGCCTGCTCTGAGTCCCTGGTGGTGTCCTGGACGGTGTGCCATCTGGGGATTCATTTATCCTCCTGGTGTTTGATTGGGAGGAAACTTTGAGTGATTTTACAGATTGTTCCTTAGAATTTTTTCTTTGACAACTACATTAAAGAAAAAAACCTGTTAAACCTTGACAGTAAAACTGTGAAGGTTGAAGGGGTTCTAAGCAAAGCAGCAGTTTGTGTCAACACTGACGTGAGTTACAGACAGACCAGGTATAAGATACAGCACTTGTATATCTCACCATAAGGCGCTAGGCTGCTGGGTCACCAAAGCCGTGGTCTTAGACATTATTTATCCCGACTTCCTCCTCCACACTTGACAAATCCCCACATAAATCTCACCGTGTAAAACCAATTTGAGACCGGAGAGTTTGCTGTCACAGCTTTCTTCTTTAATGATCGTTGTGTTACGAGTCAATGTTTGACTACAGGAGGCCATATATCAGTCTTTGACAATTTCCCGTTCCCTTGTGTGTCGTTTTTTTCTTTGACCGTTTTGATTCTTCACGCATGGAAATTAATATAACTATTATGAGCTACATGCCAGAGCACAAATATAAAGTATAATGTGTAAAAGTTATGAAATTGCCATAATCTGTTGGATTTTCAGTCTATTAGTTTGATCATTTTGGTTCCTTTGTAGCATATTGGGTCATTTAATTGCTGTGTTTTAGGTTAATAATTGACCTTTTACCTTAATTGCTCAGTTTCCTGTTTTTATGGCTGTTTTTTACACCTGTTCATTTATTCATCTGTGTGTCATTCAGTAATCATGCTCCCTAGCGTAAATACTCAGTTACTCCATGGCTCCATCCGGATACCCCTTAATTATAGCTCCAAGCTACTGCTCCCTGACCTTTCATGGGGTCTACAGTAAGAACTCTATCGTGGGGAGGAAAAGAGCTTTGGACTCCTCTGCTGATTTCAGAGCCTTTAGCTCTGACGTTATTACGTAACGGAAACGCACATGGATGAGTCAAATTCAGGCCCACAGCCTTCTGAAAATTAACTACAAAGTGCGCCCTCTCTTCTCTCTGGAGATTTTCTTTCATTTTTGTGAGGTAGGCTGTGCTGATACGCATAGGACGTGCTGGAGCGCATCCTGCGTGGCCGCCATATTGGATGGGTCTCTCCTATGCTAGGCTGGCATAGCAGTAAACAGGAGTAAACGCAGAGGGAGAGACTTTGTGTCATGATTTGTCTTTGGATGAACCCGGACACAGCACGCACACACAGAGCTAGTTCTTGAAGTGAGTTTTATTGCACAGAATGATGAGTGAATGACGAGAGGAACCAGAGTCTTTATGGACGGAGGTGAAGGGTGCGGAAGCTGGCTGGCAGGAGGAACACGGGAGACTGACCCGGAGGAGACTCGGGAGCGGAGGACTTGAAGGCTTGAGCTGAGTAGCCAGACTGGAGAGCGTAGAACTGAGGAGCTGAAGACCGTGGGGCAGAGTTGCAGAGCTGAAGACCGGGGAGCGGAGTTGCTGAACTGAAGATCGTGGAGCGGAGTTGCTGAACTGAAGATCGTGGAGCGGAGTTGCTGAGCTGAAGATCGTGGAGCAGAGTCGCTGAGCTGAAGACCGTGGAGCAGAGTCGCTGAGCTGAAGACCGTGGAGCAGAGTTGCAGAGCAGAAGACCGTGGAGCTGAGCCGTAGAGCTGAAGACTGTGGAACTGAGCTGAGCCGAAGACCGTGGAGCTGAGTGGATTCTTGGAGGTGCAGAAAGGCGCGGGCGCAGGAACTCTGGCAACCAGACGTGGGAAAAATCTCTGGTTGCTGAAGATGTTTCTGTGCAGCCGAGAGGATTCTTGGAGGTGCAGAAAGGCGCGGGCGCAGGGACTCTGGCAACCAGACGTGGGAAAGTCTCTGGTTGCCGAAGACGTCACCGTGCAGCCGAGAGGATTCTTGGAGGTGAGGGCGCAGGAACTCTGGCAACCAGACGTGGGAGGATCTCTGGACAGAGGCGCAACAGAGGATGAAACAGACAGAGACTGAACGGGAGTGAACACTACGGGCCGGCAACGAGAGCAGAAAGAGGTATGTTTAAATAGAGGTGGAACCAGGTGGAAGCAGTAGTGAGTTGATTGCAGCCTGCCAGGTGAAACCCATCAGGCTGCGCAGTAACGAGAGAGAGAGAGGGAGAGAGGCTCAGCATGCAGCCCTCACGCTGCATCCTGACAGTACCCCCCCCCCAAGGCCGGACACCGGACGGCCCAGAATCTCCACGCTGGGTGGGTGGAGGGGGCCTAGGAAGGCGGGCAAGAGTCAACCTGAGAGACCAAAGAGCCAGCAAGCACCAAAGGGACCAGAGAACACTAGGGGAACCAAAGGGACCAGAGAACACTAGGGGACCCAAAGGGGCCAGAAAACACTAGGGGACCCAAAGGGGTCAGAAAACACTAGGGGACCCAAAGGGGTCAGAAAACACTAGGGGACCCAAAGGGGTCAGAAAACACTAGGGGACCAAGGAGCTAGAGAACACTAGGGGACCCAAAGAGCTAAAGGACACTGATGTGCCGGAGCACAACTAGGGCGCGGCACATCAGGGAAAGGTACGAGCGCTTGACAGCGCCGGGGGAAAGGTACGAGCGCTTGACAGCGCCGGGGGAAAGAGCGAGCGCTTGACAGCGCCGGGGAAAAGAGCGAGCGCGTACGGAAACGCCAAGGAACGGGCGTACACAACGCCAAAGGGGGAAGGAACGGGCGTACACAACGCCAAAGGGGAAGGAACGGGCCAACAGCAGCGCTAAGGAAGGTAACGGGCGTATGAAACGCCAAGGGGGAAAGGACAGGCGGGCTGACACGTCAGAGCTCAACAGCGCAAGAAAACACTGGAGCACAATAACGTACAGAGACACCGGGGGAAAGGAAAGGGCGTGCGAAAACGGCAAGAGCAAGGAAAGGGCGTGCGAAAACGCCAAGAGCAAGGAAAGGGCGTGCGAAAACGCCAAGAGCAAGGAACGGGCGTATGGGAACGCCAAGGGCAAGGAACGGGCGTATGGGAACGCCAAGGGCAAGGAACGGGCGTATGGGAACGCCAAGGGCAAGGAACGGGCGTATGGGAACGCCAAGGGCAAGGAACGGGCGTATGGGAACGCCAAGGGCAAGGAAACGCCGGAGCGTGAGGGAAGCGCTGGGGCCCAAGGGACGAGATCGCCGGGGCGTGAGGGAACCGCCGGGGCACAAGGTAAGCAACTCGCCGGGGCGTGAGGGAAACGCCGGGGCGCAAAGGAGAGACTCGCCGGGGCGTGAGGGAAACGCCGGGGCGCAAAGGAGAGACTCGCCGGGGCGTGAGGGAAACGCCGGGGCGCAAAGGTAAGTAACTCGCCGGGGCGTGAGGGAAACGCCGGGGCGCAAGAGAGAGGTTGCCGGGACGTGTAGGAAACGCCGGGGCGCAAGGGAAGAGATCGCCGGGGCGTGTGGGAAACGCCGAGGCAGAATGGGCGCACACAGGGCCAAGGGGAAAGTATGGGTGTACTGATGTGCTAGGGTTCAACAACGTACGGAAACGGTGGAACACAACTAGCATACAGAAAAGCCTGGGAAGAAGACGGGCGTATGGAAACGCCAGGGAAAGAACTGGCGTATGGAAACGCCAGAAAAAAGTTCAGGTGGACCATAACACTAGGGCTCAACAGCGTATAGAGACGCTGGAGCACCATTAGAGTATGGCAAAACCTGAGGAAAAGTATTGACGTATGGTAACGCCAGGGGAAGCAAGAACGGAGGGCGTCCTAACACGCCGGAACACGAACGGGGGGCGTCTTAACACGCCAGGAAACACGAATAGAAGGCGTCCTAACACGCCAGGAAACACGAACGGGGGGCGTCCAAACACGCCAGGAAACACGAGCGGAGGGCGTCCAAACACGCCAGACTCAGGGAATGCGCCGAGCAACAACAGGCGAGTGCGCCAGAGGGCTCAAGCAGCGCCTAAACACAGAGGAAGACTAGACAGGAGGACTAGGCCAGGGAAACAATGGACTACTCTATTAAGACAGGGACTACTAGACTAAGACGGTGGCTACAGGACTAGGACGGGGGCTTACGAGACTAAGACGGAGGCTACAAGACTAGGACAGGGGCTACAAGACTAAGACAGGGCTCGAGGGGATCTACAGGGGCTAACGGAAAAACCAAAACAAACCCGAAAATTAGAAGAGGGACCGAAACCCAGAACTAATACTAACAAACCAAGTAAAACAAGGAGACGAGGGCAGGTACAACTAAACTGAAGAAAAACTAAATAACTACAGCTAAAAATAGAAACTCGAGAAAGATAGGAAATCTAGGGTGAAAACTAAAACTCAGGACCAGAATACGAAACCCTAAAGGGAAACCTAGAACACTTGACCCGAACTAAAAATAAACCCAAAGCAAAACAGAAACTCAAATACTTCTAAAGAGAACAAAAACCTGCTAAATAATTCCAAAACACAAAATTCCTAGAAAAACCAAACCTATATAAATTATCAAAAAACTGAAAATCTAATCAACTTAAGAACTCTAGAGGAACACTAGAAAACTGTAAAACCAAAGAATACTAAGTAATTCAAAAACTCGGGACCAAAATAACTCAAAAACAACAACGAGAGAACTGGAAGTCTAACTAAAACGAGAATCTGAAAAAATAAAACTGAACTAGGTAACTAAGATCTAAGGTGGGAACTGAGACACGCAGACAGGAACTTGAGATCGCAGGTAGGAACTGGAGACACAGACAGGACGTTGAGAGCGGGGACCTTGAGACACGGACAGGAAGTTGAGCACACAGACAGGAACTGAGGCGGGGCGGATCCTACCAGCTTCCGCACCTAGGCTCTGTGCGTGCTCGGGTTCATCCTTTGGCCGGCCCGTAACTGTCATGATTTGTCTTTGGATGAACCCGGACACAGCACGCACACACAGAGCTAGTTCTTGAAGTGAGTTTTATTGCACAGAATGATGAGTGAATGACGAGAGGAACCAGAGTCTTTATGGACGGAGGTGAAGGGTGCGGAAGCTGGCTGGCAGGAGGAACACGGGAGACTGACCCGGAGGAGACTCGGGAGCGGAGGACTTGAAGGCTTGAGCTGAGTAGCCAGACTGGAGAGCGTAGAACTGAGGAGCTGAAGACCGTGGGGCAGAGTTGCAGAGCTGAAGACCGGGGAGCGGAGTTGCTGAACTGAAGATCGTGGAGCGGAGTTGCTGAACTGAAGATCGTGGAGCGGAGTTGCTGAGCTGAAGATCGTGGAGCAGAGTCGCTGAGCTGAAGACCGTGGAGCAGAGTCGCTGAGCTGAAGACCGTGGAGCAGAGTTGCAGAGCAGAAGACCGTGGAGCTGAGCCGTAGAGCTGAAGACTGTGGAACTGAGCTGAGCCGAAGACCGTGGAGCTGAGTGGATTCTTGGAGGTGCAGAAAGGCGCGGGCGCAGGAACTCTGGCAACCAGACGTGGGAAAAATCTCTGGTTGCTGAAGATGTTTCTGTGCAGCCGAGAGGATTCTTGGAGGTGCAGAAAGGCGCGGGCGCAGGGACTCTGGCAACCAGACGTGGGAAAGTCTCTGGTTGCCGAAGACGTCACCGTGCAGCCGAGAGGATTCTTGGAGGTGAGGGCGCAGGAACTCTGGCAACCAGACGTGGGAGGATCTCTGGACAGAGGCGCAACAGAGGATGAAACAGACAGAGACTGAACGGGAGTGAACACTACGGGCCGGCAACGAGAGCAGAAAGAGGTATGTTTAAATAGAGGTGGAACCAGGTGGAAGCAGTAGTGAGTTGATTGCAGCCTGCCAGGTGAAACCCATCAGGCTGCGCAGTAACGAGAGAGAGAGAGGGAGAGAGGCTCAGCATGCAGCCCTCACGCTGCATCCTGACACTTTGCATGTATTTTCTGCATCTTACGCCTGTAATAAAAATCCAGGGAGTTATAACTTATATAACTCCTTTAGTTGGACAAACAGCTTCCTCAGTACAAATAAATGTACATACAATGTTTATGCTTATGCATCATGTCACTCAAAGGATTTTGGGATACCGTACGGTCCTTAGCGCCGGTAAGGGACAGTACCAGGTTCCATTGCAGAACTAGCTGCAATAGGAAACATACAGGCTACTTTTCCTACCTCCTTCCCAACTGACTGGACTTTTTGGACTGCACTAATTATTTCACCGCTGACGCACTTCTGCTTTGGATAAATAGTCTTTAGCCAACAGAGGTATTCGGATGTTTTTTGTCAGCCAATTCTGTTTATTAAATCCTGTCTTTCCACAATGCTCCTGCCATCCTCATCTTTGCAACTGGGTCCCCAACAAGTCCAAAACATGACGGAAATGTTAGTTGAAGGTTACATAAAGCAACACACAAACCTGTTTTATGATTTAAAAGAATACATGGGTAGTATTTTTTCTTCAAATGTATTTGTGTTGCATAATAATCCTAATTATACAAAAAAAAAATAGTGCAGATGTAGAAAATGTTACTGCGAAATGTGAATACTTACAGCTTTACTGTAATTACAGTGAACGGTGGCTGTATAAACTATTGAAGTATTATTAAACTATTATTGGCTGTATTTGAATGATTGGGTTTGTGTTTGTAAAAAATGATAAATAAAATGGAAAAGCTTTTGTGTGCTACCTTGAATCAGTCTATCATACAACATGCCAATACAAAAAAAAAAAAACGTTTAAGTTTGTTTTGGTGATGTCAGCAAGTCCCTGTGAAACGATACAAATCTCTAAACAAAATCATCAAAACATCCCATTGCAGAAAAATAAAAAAATATAAAAAACAATAACTAAATTACAGTTTTACATCTTCTCTTGTGTCTCCCCAACAAACACCTCTTTGTGAATTTGAACCAAATCTTGTCACGCTTGATGAATAAAGGACAATATCTCTGCCCAAAGCCAAAGTTAAAATGTCTCTTTTTTATTTTTTAGAAACTCTCAACTGTGGCGGATTAAAGCTAAACTATAGCAAACCTGGCCAGTATCAACTAGCCTCATCTTCCATTTAAATCCATACGATCCATCATTAGTAGGACATCTCTGGCCTTATACTGACCACAAAACCTGCTCTGATACCAAGCTTTATGTTCCAATTTAGCTCCATGAACAAGAATCGCTTTCATGGTTTCTCCTCTTGTTTTCACCCCCCTTCTGAAGTATCTTTTGATCTGGTTCCAAAAAAAGTGCCACACCAAGGTCAGCGCGGTGGTTTTTTACCGCTAATCACAGGCGCAGTTTGCATCACAGCACAGTGCGCGGGCAGTAATGACCGTCAGAAGGGCCGAGCTGGAAATGGGGGGTGAAGTGAGTCGGGGTGTCCAGCAATGCATCGCCGATCTAACCGAGCGCTTTCATCTTCCCCGATAAGTGCCATACCTAATCAGGTTAAAGGAGCGCATGCCACGGAAGGGAAGGAAATTCCGGGCCAAAACGGTAACGTATCTGTTCCGCTCTCATGGATCGCATTCCTCCGGCTAATTAAGAGTAAATATCTGACCCTGGAGAGAAAACGTCCACATTAGTCCAACCAGTCAGCCGGTGTGGTCCATCTGCACTCTCTCTTTCACTCACCTCACCCCCCTCCTCGCCCTAATTTGGCTCTCGGATGAGAGAGAGAGAAAAAACACAGCAGGTTTGCTATTTTCTTTCCTGCAGCTCCCCTGCTTTTGTTTTTCCCCAAACTTAGGCCCCATCGTTACTGACAGGCTATCAGTTGTGCTTAAGGCAGATCGTCCAGCGGCGAGGACCCTTTGGGTCGTGGAGTCGTGCTCTCTGCCGGTTTCCCTCTTTGCTTCACAGATTTAAAGCGCGTGCCGACTGTAAAACAACGATGCTACTGATCAGCTTGTTTCAACAACTTTTTAGTGGTTTTGGAAGAAAGAGAAAGGGCCTTCGAGATGTGAAGGAAATATATTTTCCTGATTTCACAAAAGAAAAATTCAGATTTTCAACAGGCTTACAAAAGAGCATAATTTCAGCCTGGAAAAGCACCTTCTGTCCTGGCACTAGCTTGCGCGGTTTTAGGGAAATAAACTAACTAATTAGACTAGTTTGCCATTTGTGAGATGAACTTAATGTTCTCCAACCAGGGAATATTAAAAGTTTATATGAATACACGGAGAGTCGTGATTTGCCAATGGCAGGGACAAGTTTTGGTCTTTTCTCTTTGTGCCAAAATCGGCCTTAAGGCCACATTTGTACGTTTTTGGAAAAGTTGAACTATGGAGTTTTTCTCAAGAACCGCCAAAAAACACGGCTGCAAAAACCTTTTTTTTCAGTTTTTTACTTGAAACTGTTGTTTTTCTGTCTGTGCAACATGTAAAAGGAAAACTATGTGAGTTAATGTTTAGCCAGAGGTAGGCACACTTTAGAGTTATCTAGTGTTTCTGTTTAAGTCGCTACCAGCCAGTCAGCAGCTTGTTAGATAAGTAGTTGAGGCTCTGCTCGGGTAGAGACGTCTCCTTGCCCGCATTAAAACGTGAAAAAGATTAACAAAGTGCTGGTTAGCAGTTTCTAGATGTCCTCCTGAACAAAGCGCAGATCATTTTGTTCCAACACTGCAAAAACAGAACTTAAAATAAGTAAAATGTTCTTAAAATTAGTGTATTTGTCCTTGATTTGAGCAGGTAAATAAGATGATTTGCCAATGGAATAAGATTTTTGCACTTAAAATAGGAACAATTCATCTCCATCATCTTATTTCAAGTGCAGCATATCTAATTATCTTATTTTAGGGGTCAAAATACTCATTCCATTGGCAAATAATCTTATTTACCTGCTCAAATCAAGGACAAATACACTAACTTTAAGAACATTTTACTTATTTTTAGATCCGTTTTTGCAGTGAAGTAGGAAGTTGTGTGCAGCAAACTTTCACTTTTATCTGCTTTAATACACCTGAATAGGCTAACTCTGGTATATGCTGCGATATAAACCCATGCATCAGACCAGGGACACATCTAAAAGATTAAAAAAATAGCTGCTACAAGCCAAACGGCAGTAGTGGAACTGCAAATGTTAAATACCGAGCAGGGCTGGTGAGCTGAAGACAGCATCAAGTGTTGAACAGCAAAAAGTCACATTTATCTCTTTGTCCTGAGAAAATTCTCAGGAATCCTGGCATAAACTCCTGCTATGTTTCATATGTCAATCTTTTCAGACTGGAAACAACTATTGAAAATCCCAATTAAGATATCAAACCTCTGATAACTAACCTAGTATTTTAAAAGGCTTAAAACTCTGATTAGCTTTAGTTTTTACAAAGGCAGTCTTAGTCAGCTAACTCTCCGTCAATGAGTAGAGTGTGATAAATATTTTGTTGCTTGTCTTGTTTGTTATTTGCTCTTCATTCGGCTTGCTTTATTTTATTTAGTGCAGTTCATCACTAGTAATAGGAGGACATTATTAAGAGACACAATGTCCTTTCCTATAAGCCTTACTGAATCGTTACATGTTCCATATTGATTTATTTAAAGAAACTATACTTGATTCTGCACAAATTTGAACCATGAGAGAAAAGAACAGTTTAGTTTGAACTGTAAGCCTCGAAAAGAGGGACTTTTCTTAGTTTTCTTTGACATAGGTGGCAATATCTCAGGTAAATTATATTTCATTATATTAATACAGGGGGGCAGCTACAGTTCTTTTGCAGAAAAGTGACAGAGCCTTAAAAACAGCTCATTCTGTAAGGAGCTCAAATTATTTGAAACTGGGGAGGTGAAATCTCATTTTCTGAGAATGACAATATGCAAAAAAAAAATTTAATTAACGTGTATCGTACAGCCAATAGACCTATCCTAACTGGCTTAAAAGGAAGCATAATAGGTCCCTTTGGGTAGATTTCAGGTGTAAAAAGTAAAAGAAAAAAATCTTGAAAGGTCAGGAATTCCTCTTTAGATGACATTAATATTATGTCCAAGGTATTAAACCGATTTCCTTTTCTTATAACAAGGGAAACTGGTTTGGTTGTTGACATTTAGCTAATTTAAAGCGGCGTATATTTGCTACAGTGTTAAATATGATGCAGAATCCCTACAAGACAATCCTGATGATCACACCCGGTGCAGCTTGTTTGCTAAAAACACAAAATGTTTACCTCTCATTGATTTTTCTCCTCTGAAATTTCAGTGGTTCCCAAAATATAATTTAAACAGGGCTGCAAGATTTCATGCTTTAGGTGTAAAGAGGAAACAAGTCGGTAAACAATCCAATGAAGCCTCAGGTCCATTTGTTTCAGGACAGCAACATCTGTTTCACGTCAGAACCTCTCAGGCTTCTTTTAAAAACTATCATCCTATATGGAAAACATCTTGCAGCACATTCAGTGCTGGCCTCCAGGAAAGAGCAACGTCTCCAAAAAAATGATTTTCATGCCACTGTCAGTTTCATGTCACCGTCAGTTTCAGAAAGATCTTCCATCCCCATATTCTGATTGTTAAATCAAAACAGTCCTTGGTAATTTGGCTGGAATGGAATTTGGCTTCCATTTAAAGTCTGTATTTATAACAGTGCAAAACAGACTCGCTTTAAGTCTCATCAGCTGACGTACGCAGCCTGCCACACACATGGCAACAGGAAGCGGCGCAGTGAAATACTCTTGAAGCTGTTTACGTTTCATCGCTGAAAGAGGAAGGCGCACGAGAGGCACATCGCGATCCCGACCCGTGACCCTGACCCGTGGCCAAGTGGACGGCGAGCCGCGCTGCACGTGTTCGAAGGTGGACTGTGATCAAGTGCAACATTAGCAAGAGGTTGAAAAGAAGCGTCCAGAGAGGGAGGCAGTCTGCTGAGGAGCGCCGTCCGTGTTCAGCGTCCGGTCTGCTGTCTGCCACAAAACCTTTCAAACCACGTCTCACGCATGTGCCACACGTAAAAGTTTAAAAAACACATTTAAAAACAAACTGGATGTTGCTGTCACATAGTTCTGTACGGGACGTGTTTAAATAGGAAAGTGCAACGCCATGGACAATGCAGACGACTGTCCTATGTGGCTCTACGCTCTTATTAGCTGCAGCTGGATTTCTAAATCTGGTCAGTCTGGTCCAAGTTCCTTTATCCAATTGTTTTGCTCCATTGAAATCCTCTTCAAATTATTATTTTGTAAATATATGAGTGACTATTTTTTATTTTTGGTAAAGTCCAGATAGGGCTGCAATGCTGTTTCAAGAAAGTCAAAGAAAGTACCAGGAAGGGACCTATGGAGGAGTGAATGCTGCTTGTCAAGACTTGATGCAACCTGCTGGGTTTCCTTAGAGAGGAAACTTTCTGACCTATGTATCTGGAGGATTTTTACCAACACTGAAGGTTTTTAAAAAGGAAAAAAATAACATATGCGCTCTGAACTCTGTGAAGGGGCGGAGCTTGGTGACGTAGCGTTCCTGGGTCTGCGTTTGTGATTGGTTGGGAGGATGCAATGACTGTAATATTAACCTACATGATAGACTGGAATACAAAATGAAGGAAAACTGTTTTCTATTGCACCACTCGTCTATGGATCAATATATATTGTTATTGAATTGAATTGTCTGACCCTAGACTGGAGAACTGAGTGGGTTAGGCAAATTTATTTGTATAGCACATTTCAGTACAGAGACAATGCAAAGTGCTTTACATGATTAAAATACAGGAAAGTAAAACAGAATAAAAGTTGGAATAAAATGTAGAAACAAAATAAAACATGGGAGAATAAAAACTAAAAGCAAATATTAAAAACAGTTGGACTACAAACTTGAACTAATGATGTTTCAGTAAAACAGTCGAAGGCAAACCTAAACAAATGTGTTTTTAATCTTGATTTAAAGGAACTCAGGCTTTCAGCACTTTTACAGTTTTCTGGGAGTTTGTTCCAGATAAGTGGAGCATAGGAACTAAATGCTGCTTCTCCATGTCTGGTTCTGGTTCTGGTTCTGCAGAGCATGCTGGAGCCAGAAGACCTTAATGGTCTGGAGGGTTGATACACTGATAACAAGTCTGTGATGTATTTAGGTGATAAGCCATTCAGGGATTTATAGACTAACAGAAGGATTTTAAAGTCTATTCTCTGAGATACAGGGAGCCATGGAAGGACTTCAGAACCGGGTCCATGTTCTCTACGTTCTTAGTCTTAGTGAAAGGACTTCAGAACCGGGTCCATGTTCTCTACGTTCTTAGTCTTAATGAGGACTTCAGAACCGGGTCCATGTTCTCTACGTTCTTAGTCTTAGTGAAGACTTCAGAACCGGGTCCATGTTCTCTACGTTCTTAGTCTTAGTGAGGACGCGGGCAGCAGGTTCTGGATCAGCTGCAGCTGTCTGATCCACTTTTTAGGCAGACCTGTGAAAACACCGTTGCAGTGAAAGTGCCTTGAGATGACATATCATGAATTGGCGCTATATAAATAAAGTTTTGTCCCCCTTGGCAGAGTGACCTCTGGTTAACGCCCCCTTAACCGGCTTCAGAAGACTTGCTCCTTGTTATTTAACATCTTTAAGGTGAAGAACTTTCCTGGGTCCTCCTCTCCTCCCCTCTTTCTCCCGTTCGGCTCCCCTGGTAACGGGTTTTCTGCTCAGCCGCTCAACCACCTCTCTACCCTCTGCGACTACCGACTGGAGTCTTTGCAGGTTGCCGGCCAGAACATAGGTGTGTATTAACATAAAGCCAGAGTAGAAAGAATCAACTGCTGCTGCTTCATCAAATTTGGGAGATACAATAAGATCATTTCCAAACCATTTGGGAACCAGTATCCTTTTCTATTGAAAAGGATGCTGGAGAAATATTGCTCACAAATTTGGGAAACATTTGAGAAAATTACCAGCTTTCCAGAGATGGACATCCCAGGAAATTAGCTCCAGGGTAGCTTCATTCAGTGCTTAGAGGGCCTGCAAAATGGCAAGAAATCCACATCACTCTTAAATAAAATGTATTTTGATGTCCTAAATTAGAAAGTGATTGAACAATGAATCCATCCTTTTTTATACCTCACTAAACCATACAGGGCTCTGGGGGAGGTGACTGTGCTGGAGCTTCTGTTTTCCATTTTTCATGGTTAATTCACAATGTTTGCGGCCTTTTGAGTGCCTACATGCATACAGGCAGCTTGACTTTAAAGCAAACCCTGAATCTGAGCTAAAATAGCCGTGTTGCGTCCTGAAACATTCAAACTCAAAAAAAAATTGCACATTTGCTGTCCTTAACCGTCCACAGAACAAAAACAAAAGTTTCATAATCACACATTAAACCTCTCATGTAACACAACTCCTGCCTAAAACACGCACACAAACATGGCCCCACGCCGGGTCGGCGGTATATGTGCTCAGAGCCTCGCTGGAGTCAGACAGCATGATGAAGTGTGCAGAGGCCAGAAGAGAAAGGAAAGTGCTTCCTGAGCAGTGATGTGTGACAGGAGATATGAGAGAACTGGTGCAGGGTCAGCCACCGCTGACAGCCACCACACCTCCTGACATCCACCCAATACCCTGGGAGTTGTGCTCAGCAGATATGGGTCAGTGGAGCCTTGAGATGTGTGGGCTCATCACATCCGAGTGTGTGATAATCATTTAGCTGGTGTGTGTGTGTGTGTGTGCGTCTCTCTCTGCTTGTGTCCACACTATAAGATTTCTTGAGGAGCAGCAGGGCCCACCCAGGTAGTCCCTGAGTTGTGGGTTGCAGTTTCAGATCGTTTAGGCAGCGGACAGGTAACCGAAACCTCAACACCAGTCGCCTGCAGCTGCTTCATCTCCTCCCTCAGGAACCTACCCTCTCTTACATGCTTTGTGCTTTGTTCCTCGCCCTGCAAAACATTAGCACTACAATGACCTCAACAGAGAAACCCGAGTCCGTCAAAACCTAACGGAGTGGGACGGAGGGGAACAAGAGGAAATGGCAGCTAAACCTCGTGTAAAATGTGTAATAAATTGCTCCTCATAAATGGGGCTTGCAAATAGATTTTCTGAGCAGCTACTTGGCTTGAACATTTTTCAAAAGTATCACTCTATTAAGGCGGAGGCGGCCAAGAAGGGGGGGGGGGGGGGGGAGGAGGGGACAGCGTGTAATAATGGCCTGTCATTTTTCATCAACATTCCTGACAATGCATGACCCAGACTGGAGCCAGAACACTGAGGGAGGTGACACGGTGCACAGAGCTGCATCACGTAGGTCAGAAGGTCGAGCAGCGCGGTGATTACTGGGATCAGGAGAACCTTCATACATGCATGGGTGTGTACGGGGGGTATATTGCTCAAAGTTATGGCCGGGAGGTTTATGGAAGGTAGGGAAAAACACCGTCAGGACGCATTCGGCGAGAGAAACTCAAGCACACAACCACTTGTACTGAAGGCCCTGTGATGAGGATTTCTCCACTGCTCAGACTCTTAAAGTACACCCCAAACCCACTCTTATGGCTCCCTACCCAAATTAGATCCCCAGGTCTAATCAGAGGCAGCTTGGCACTGTGGGTGGAAACTAGCCACAAACCTCATCTTCAAATGGCTGTTGGTTGCTGACAGAACACCCCCCCACCCCAGCCCCAACCCACCCCACCCCATCAGTGTGTTGCCTGGGCAGGAGAGACTGCTATATGAGGCTTTCTCCATTTCCCTGGCCGCACAATGGAAAATGGATGGAAGACCACACAACAAAAAGTGATTTCAAACACGGTGGCTGACCAAAACTCTGAATCAAAATGCATAAAAAAATGATTTAATGACATTTTAAAAAAGAAAAATGCAGAAGGCTCTAAAATTAACCAGCTTGCTTGAACATGAGTACAGTGGGAATAAATTAAATTCAATGCATTATTTAAAACAGATTCACATCAGCATCAAATGCCAATCACGCACGATTAAGTCCTAGTTTTAAAATAACGCAGTCAAGTTCTGTTTATTATGCCCGTTGGTAAAATGTTAAATGTCTTACTAAAACCCAGTCAATTGCATCGAATGACTGACATTGCAGTAATCCTTCCTCCCGGACAAGCATGCAGCGACAGCAGACAGTTGATCATATATGGTTGTTAATGTTTAAGCAATCCCTCATTCTGAGAATGCATGTGGTGACAGTGGAAGGAAAAACTCTCCTTCAACCAAAAGAAATCTTCAGCAGATCCTGTCTCATGAGGACACAAAGCAGCCACTTGCAATGGCACAAAATAAAGCGGTTTAAAATAACCTTGCTGTTTGCAGATAGACATTTCAAATTGTCAAGATTTTACCTCCAGCATGGTTATATAGATGGCTTTTTGTTTGACGGCAACAAAAAAGCAGAGAGAAATGCTCTTACTAGTTTGTTAGTTTGTTAGAGGCAGAATTAAAAGTCACGGTTGTGCAGTGAATCTACTACCCAGAAAAAGATGTTTGAGAATTATTCAGCATTGCCAGACGAGCTCTCTTTTGGAGTTTGAAATCACTGAAAATCTATTTTTCTCACTCTGCTGAGTTCTCCTACTGTTCTCCAGTTTGCATTGTTTGTTGTTATTTCAACTTTTAACTTTATGTTCTCTGTCATTTTTCTCTTTATAGTAGGTACATCTGGTCTGGCGTTCTGTTAGCTGTGACAACATCCAGGGGAGACAGATCATCCTCTATTACCATCTAACATAGAAAGTACTCCTGGGTCAATGTGAGCTTCTGAGCTTTCTGTGTCTCTGCTCTGTCTTCTCTAAGCCCCAGTGGGTCGAGGCAGATGAGCGTTCACACTGAGCCTGGTTCTGGTTCTGCTGGAGGTTCTCCTCCCTGTTAAAGGGGAGTTTTCCTCTCCACTGTCGCTTCATGCATGCTCAGTATGAGGGATTGCTGCAAAGCCATCAAGAATGCAGACGACTGTCCACTGTGGCTCTACGCTCTTTCAGGAGGAGTGAATGCTGCTTGGAGAGACTTGATGCAACCTGCTGGGTTTCCTTAGAGAGGAAACTTTCTGACAAACCTGGAGGATCTGATGGAATTTCACTTTGGAAAATGCCTTGAGATGACATGTATCATGAATTGGTGCTATATAAATAAAATTGAATTGACTTGGAAAGTATGTAATTTTAAAAGTAGGGCTGCATGATATTAGAAAGATGGGAAATTGTGTTATTCTCGTTGAATATTGCAACAATAATAACTGTCGCAACAACACTACATTTCTTCACTTTCCCGTTTTTCCAACATGATGGTGAGATTTAGGCATCTTGGCTACTAACATCAATATATCATTGGCACCAGGGCCGGATTATCCATAAGGGCCAATGGGCCAGTGCCCAGGGGCACCAACCATGGGAGGGCACCACATGACACATGCTTTAAAAATATCTTTTTCATAAATTGTTATATTACTTACTTGAAATTGTTGAAAGACCATGCATTATTCGTTTTGTGAACACTGATGTCACAATAATAATAAATGATAAATAAATCAAGATTTTTTGATTTCAACATTTTAAAATGAGATATTTGAATATTGCTCACTGCTCATATGCCTACATGTAGTTGTGTAAGTTGGTAAATAGTAAATTACATTACAGAAATACCCTTGATTATGTCTGATGTTTTTGACCGGAGGACAACATGGGTAAGGGGGTGGGGGTGGGAAATTGAGGTATAGTGCCCAGGGGCACCACATTGTCTTAATACGGGCCTGATTGGCACCTCAAAAATTATATACAACAGAATATTGCATCAAAACGGTGTTTTGATATCATGATATAACACTGGTTAAATTATGAGAACTGTTATGATTGATCATATTGTGCAGCGTTTCAGAATTGTGACGTGGAAGAAAAATGACACATGTTGTAAAATAACAATCTGAAAACTGTGGCCAGCTTTTGTTTTCTGATTCAGTATGAACCCTAAAGCTGCAGGTGTTTTGGTGAAAATGTTTACCAACTTTGCATATCTAGAGATTACGATTGCTTTTGCAAAACGGCTCAGGCTCAGGCGGATTGCAAGGAGAGGGTCTGTGACCAGCCATTTCCAAGTCTTGCAACAGATTGATTGAATTCCAGTCTGGAAATCATAAAACATCTACATGCCTTGATCTACACAGCTCCAAGGTAGTTCTGGGTGTATGTTATGAGTGTTTATGCATGAACATGAACCTCCATCCTGGTATTTTGCATTCTCTTATGGGAATTTGTTTAAGGATTGCCCTGCATTTATCTGTCTCCATTTTTCCAGCAACTCTGACCAACTCTCCTGTCTCTGCGTAACAAAGGCATGCCCACAGCATGATGCTGCCACTACCGTGTGTCACTGCGGTGATGTTGTGTTCAGGCTCTTTTACAGTGTTCTACCGGAAGCACTAATATGTTCCTGTGGCCAGAGCTGCTTCAGGTTCATGTAGACAAACAAGCGAGAGGTTTGACAAAAGCTGCTTTCTTAGTTAGGAACCATAACATCACCTGATTATCCCATGGCTGTAGAAAACATAACACTTAATGATGGTTGTGGAGAATCCACAGTACTTCCTGGATTTTTATGTGGCTCCACATATTACATATGGGCTGCACAACTCTCAGCCTGCCAACAGAAAATCAGATTACAGTTTCAGCAAACAAACATGACAAAATGGGCCACACTCTTCAAGTTGACGGTCACCGGCCCCTTTCTGCATAGGTTTTATTACATCTGTGGATTCTGAGGGGCAGAGTGGATAGAGGTCTTTAACTTTTTGCAGTGTCAATAACTACAGACCTCTAAAGCTCATGTAGTTTACAGATTAACTCAGGAGCAGTGCTTAGAGAGCTTCATGGAAAAGCTTTCCATGGTCGAGCAGCTGCATCTATGAGTGCCAAGTTGCATCCTTGCAACTTGGCAAACAGAGCTCTTGGTTTGGCAGAGCTTTGCAAAAAAATCCCATAAGAGGATGTTAAAAGCTAGGATGTTTGCCAGAAGTTTGCAACTGCAAAACCAAGACTTGTGGAGTCTTGGTTTGGCAGTTGCAAGGAGAATGGCACTTGGAACTGGCACTTTGGAGTGTAGTGTAAAGTGTAAAGTTTGGTGCAGAGACAATTATAGTGTGGGGCTGTTTTTCAGGAGTTGGGCTTGGCACTTTAGTTACACTGAAAGGAAATCTTAATGCTTCAGCACGCTGTTCCCAACTTTGGGGAAACAATTCAGGGATGGCTTCTTTCTGTTCCAGCATGACTTCACACCAGTGCACAAAGTAAGATCCATCAAGGTAGGGATGACCCAATGTGTGTGTGAATGCAAATGAGTGTATACTTTTAGCCAAAATAGTACATGTTATGAGCAATGATAAAATATAAGCATGACATCCTTTACTGTCATGCTTATATTATAAGAAAGATTTTAATATTTGTGGAGTCTCTAGGGGAGTCTCAATCTGATGTGAATGGGCCTAAAGAAGGCTAAGCAACGCAGAGAGTCGTCCCTATTTAAAGTTTTCTAGCTTGACTGGGTCGACCTCCATGTCAACTGGCTGAAGTATTCTGGGTTTTCACCTGGGTGTAGCTCTAATCTACTCTCAGTTCCTTCCTTTTTTTTGTCGACGCTCCCTTTAAATTAGATAGAAACAATACACCAACAATACACCCTCCAAGGCCACTGGAAACAAAAAAGCCCACAAAAAAATAGAAAGCGATGGTCATTTTTGTGCATTCTCGGCTTTGGCAGGCCTTCGTGATTATCACTTTGCGTGGAAGCATTCATTTTGCTTTCACTTGGAAGACAGAAAGAAGTCAGATCCCCTTATTACACCGGTAATAATAGATTACTCTGGCTAAGAACTGATGGTTGGCCCGCTGCTTTGCTACCTACACCAGTGATGCTAGAGCAAATGGGCCCCTATTTAAAGCTCATGAAGGGTAAAATTGGGGCCATAGCTAGTCATTATAACACCAGCTCATAGTCTAATTTGGGTCATGCTTTAGTGGCTTTAAATGGCTGTGAGTCCAGTTCTTTCAGCTTTCGACATGCTAGTATCAAACGTGCCAATATACTCATATTTCCAACCAACAAGGAGTAGATGAAATAATACAGTGAGACATAACCTGATTTTATTATTTGACCGTTGATCTCTTAAAATGTGACATCTGTTAGCAAATAAAAACAGTGTTAAAATAACTTACCCCACAAATGGTAAGATGTTACACTGACTGAACAAATGGTCCCCTTTCCATCATAAAAACTTCATGAACAGCAAATTTCGCCGTCTCTGTTGCTAGCTGCTCGACGCAGCTGTTCAAACATTACAGTCAATTGACCCATATTTTAGGAAAACACTCTGTTTTGGCAGCATGTGCTGGAATAATGCATAAGGCAGCACATTAATGTTCGTCATAACTCACAGGACACTGAGGACCTGTTGAGACGGGCCTAAACTCAAACGCCGTGTGAGAACGTCTGCGTGTACGACACAAACCAAAACAGACAGCTGTCCACACCAGGCCACTGGACACAGGACCGGGTCCAGAGATTCTGGCCCTCCTCGGAGTAGTCGTTTCATCTGTTGAGGAGGTCCAGAGATCAGAGGCACTGAGGAAAGGGGGGGAAAGAGGAGAGTAAAAACGCTTACGGGGCCAATGTCAAGGGGCCAAAAATAGCGGAGAACGCTTCTCACCACGTCTCTCTCTCTCTCGCTCTATGACTCAACTGCAGTGCAGTAATTAACGAGAGACGGTTCACCACCGCTGTGGCTTGAGTCCTGCACTACGTGGTTGGTGACAGGGCCCAAAGCAAACGGCCCCTCAAAGATCGGCCCCAGGCGGCAGAGAAGGAAGGGAGGGGGGACAAGAACGGAAGAGCAAGAGAGCAGGAACGGGTGGATGTGTCACACTTGGATCCAAGCGGGATTACCAAATCCTTCCAAAGGGCAGGAGGAAGCAAAGAGGAGGAAGGAGGAAACCAGAATGACAAGAGGTGAGACGGAGGAAAGAGACAAGACAAACAAAAATGCTTTCATTGCCTGGAGTTACAGCCGCAGCACATTTTCCCCTCCAGTTCTCAATGCGGATCCCTGGTTGCCCTCCTAACTTTACAAGAGCTTAAATTTGCGAAGCCGTAAACTCAGGCAGAAATCTGGAGTTTCCTATAATAGGAAATCAAGGTCCCTGGACGGTGAATTACACTGCTTTCAGCATCAATTAACCCCCATCCATTTTCAGTGCAAACAAAAAGGTTCATTAACATATCAGCACAGAGCCCCTGAGCTGATTATAGTTTTCGTAACCTCTAGATGTTTTAGGTCAGTGTTTTCTTTGCATTTTCCACCACAGTGATTTATGTCTGGGCCTGGTTCCTGTATTTACGTGTATTACATACAGCGCTTTATTAAATTTAGATAAACGCAAAGCCATGCATAATTGTAAAGTAAAAAGGCAAAGGCCAGTTGGTTTTCAACAAAACTAAAAAGTGTGTACTTTTCTATTCACCCTGCTGTACCGTGCAAAAGTATTGGGCAGTGATGAAAAAAATACTGTAAACTGAGAGTGTTTCTAACAATTGAAGTGTTTTAGTCTATTTTTATGTATTAACAAATAATGTGAATGAACAGACAATAGATCTAGAATCAATATCTGTTGCGACCAATTCGCCTTCAAAGGAGCATCAATTTTTCCAGGTACACATGCAAAATGTTTTCGAAGGAACTCGGCTAGTAGGTTGTCCTAAACATCTTTGAAAATCGCCAAAGATCTTCTATGGATGTTTGCTTGCTCGAATCCTTCTGTCTCTTCAGGTTATCCCGGACAGACTCGATGATTGAGAGATCAGGACTCTGCTGGGTACGTTCAGTCACTTCCAGGACTTCTTGTTCTTCTTTAATCTGAAGGTAGTTCTTAGTGACCATGGCTGTATGGTTGAGGGTCAGTGTCCTGCTGGAGAATACATTCGGGGCTAATCATAAGCCTTTGTGAAGGCATTGAGGGATGAATAATTATCTGCCTGAATTTCTCAGCATTGAGGACGTTGTTACTCTTGACCAAATCTTCAACTCTACTTGCAGAAATGCAAACTTGCAGGGAATCTCCACCATGCTGTGATGTTGCCTGTAGAAACTCATCACTGTACTACTCTCCAGCCTTTGGGCAAAGTGTATTCTGCCGCAACCAAAGATTTCAAATATCTGTTTTCTTGCATGAATGAGTCACATGGCCTTGTTTCCGTGTCAGTGGTTGGGTTGTTGATCTCCAACTCCTCCAAGAAGACCACTTCTGGCCAGACTTCTTCAGACAGTAGACGGGTGTACCTTGGTCCCACAGATTTCTGCCTCTTGTGAGCTGCTGGCACTGCTAGGCATCTTCCGATTTCAAGGGAAAATTACCTTGATGTGTTTTCTATAGTGTCCTCAGCCCACTGCTGTGTCTACAATCGCCAACAATGCCCATTTCTTTGCGATTCTTCAGATGACCTTTAGCCAAAGGCCAAATCTTCCAACACCAGTGTGCTTCGAAATATTTCTCTGGGGGAGACCTTGCTGATGCAGTACCTTGTATCTGGCCGCTGTATTCAGCCGTGCCATAATATATGACCTGTGAGATGAAACTATCTTCCACAACCTAAGCAGAGTTTAGCTGTTTGTTTCTCACCCTGTTTTAAACGTCCGACACAGTTGTGTTTTTGTTGCAGTTGATTCAGCCGACGTGTGGCAGTGATGAGCATCACTGTTTGGTTGATTCACTTGACTCCAGTCCAACAGAATCCCAGATATAGTGTACCTATACAAAACATCAAACATTGGTTTGAATTAGATGCATTTTGCAAATTGCTGCAGATAAACATTCATTATTTACAATTTTTTAAGTGTTCCCAGCATGTTTTCCTACCTGCATAAAACTTGTCCACAGTACAGCTGACGTAACATGATGCACAACCAACTTCTGCTGCAAGTCTTTTGGGCTGTGTCTCTAAAGGGTTTGCACATCTAGAAACAACATTTATTTATTTTTCTTTCCAAAACTGCTCCTGGTCAATCACACTGAATGGCAACCTTCTATATGCACCAGTTTTCAGACCACTTCAGTATGCACCAATATGCCTTTGGTGTAATCCACTCCCTTGTAGCCTGGCTGTATGTTCAGGCCTGCAGGAGGGTAAACCTCCACCCCAGTCTGAAGTCTTATTCTGCCTCCAACAGGGTTTCTTGCAGGGCTAAGCTCTATTTAGCACAATGTGTCTTCCTGTCAACCTTGTCCAGCTTCAATGGCCCTGAAAATAATCTCCATAATATCTTCTGCCACTTCCATGTTCTGTAGTTTGGACCTCATGAGCAAAGCAGCCTTTTCCACAGGTTTGACATGTAGCCACCATAGCTTCTGACAAAGACAGATTCCCATTAAACAACAATTTTTTTTTATAGTTTTAACACCACATAGTCAAATACAAAGGCCAAAATGTGTGAAGTAAACTATTAATATTTTCCTCTTGTCAACAGATGCCACTGTCTGAGTTGTGAATCTCTGCAGCTCCTCCAGAGTTACCATTGGCCTCCTGGCTGCCTCTGAGTGATGCTATCTCTGTCCACCAGGGGCGGTTCTAGACAGGGGCCAACAGGGGCCCATGCCCCTGTAGAAATGGTCCTGGCCCTTGTTATGGCCCCTGTACTAAAGACATAACATTAATTACACTTCTTCTAATTATTTGCAATGGCAAAGAAACCATAACTGATTGGTCACTTTGACCAATTTTATTTTTTACCTATACAGTTTTACTCCAAGAAGAATTTAAAAATTAAGATGTTTCACGTTTAGCTTTATACACTGCAAAAAGGGAACTTAAAGTAAACACAATTTCTTGAAACGAGTGTATTTTTCCTTGATTTGAATAGCTAAACAAGACTATTTGGCAATGGAATGAGTATTTTTACCCCTGAAATAAGATAATTAGATATGCTGCACTTTAAATAAGATGATGGAGATGAATTATTTTAAGATTTTAAGTGCAAAAATCTTGTTCCATTGGCAAATAGTCTTATTTACCTGCTCAAATCAAGGAAAAATACACAAACTTTAAAAATGTTTACTTAGTTGGTGTTCCCTTTTTGCAGTGTAGCCGTATTGAGCTGGGGGCAAAGTTTTCATCTGCTAGATCAGGAGTCTAAAACCTGCAGTTCCAGAGCCACAAGTGGCTCACTTAATATTATTACACAGTTAAATATTGCAATTTTAGGATAAACTAATATATCCTCTATTGGATATGTATAATGAATCTTTGAATAATGGCTCCCTCCCTCCATCTCTAAACATGGCAGAAATCTCACTCTTGTTAAAACCAGGAAAACCATCCTCCCTGTGTACATCATACAGGCCAATCTCACTTCTTAACAATGATCTTAAAATTCTCTGTAAAGTGTTGGCTAGACGACTTGAAACACTCTTGCCACAGATGGTCCACTGTGACCAGAATGGGTTTGTTCAAGGAAGACAAGGTTTTCATAATATACGAAGAGTGCTTAACATACTCTTTGAAAAATCTGGTTGTCATGACACCGCCATTTTGTCTTTAGATGCCGAGAAGGCTTTTGACAGGGTCTCGTGGCAATACCTATTTGAAGTTATGCAAAGATATGGCATTAAAGGGAAATTTCTTAGTTGGATTAAACTAATATATGCTGATCCACAGGCCATGGTTTTAACCAACGGACTAACTTCCCAGCCTTTCCATCTGTTAAGGGGCACAAGACAAGGCTGTCCTTTATCGCCACTGCTATTTACCCTGGCTATTGAACCACTGGCTATGGCTATCCGTAAAGATCCAAAATTAGAGGGCATAAAGGTTGGAGATGTAGAACATCGTATAGCACTTTATGCAGATGACATTCTTTTATTCTGTTCTAATTTGAAATATACATTCCCCACCTTACTAGAACTGATTAAGTTATTTGGGTCTTTTTCAGGTTATAAGATTAATGATTCTAAATCAGCAATTATGTTCATGAATGAAAATGAGGCACAACATCCTCCAGTACACAGTCCTTTTCTGGTTTCCCCTAAAGGCTTCACTTATCTGGGCATTAAGATTTCTCCAAGCGTTGAAAAGGTTGTTCCTGAAAATTATAATCCAATGGTGGAAAAGGTCACTCAGCTTGTGAACAGATGGACAAAACTCCCTATCTCTATGATAGGACGAGTGAATGTTCTTAAGATGTCAATATTACCTAAGTTTTTATATCTCTTTCAATCAATCCCACTTGTGCCACCATCTTCTTTTTTTCCCTCATTACGAAAGCTTTTTTCTAACTTCATATGGAACAATAGGCGCCCCAGGCTCAGGTTATCACTTTTGTATCTACCATATGACAGAGGTGGACTAAAGCTTCCAAACCTTGAGTGGTATTATTGGGCTGCTCAAATCAGGGCAGGGATGTGTTATTTTGAAAAGACTAATCCTCCGTCCTGGATTTCAATTGAATCACATCAAATCAAAATCTCCCCAAACTTATATATGTACTCTGCCAGTAAAAACACACTAATTAGCAAGACAAAAAATCCCTACCTTAAAAATACCATTTCAGTCTGGTTTAAAGTTTGTGCTCATTTAGCCGAGCCTCCACAAGCATTATCACAGTTTTCCCCCATTTATGGCAATAATGACTTTCAACCTGGTAGGTCTGATGCAGGATTTAAATTCTGGGCATCTCAAGGTATAGCTATGGTAGCTGATCTATATGATGATGGATCTGTCTTCATGTCATTTGAAGGACTTCAATCTAAGTACACAATCCCTTCCAAACACTTCTTTAAATACTTGCAACTGAGAAGCTTTATTCTAAGTTGCCAAGGTAGTAGCCTACAACTACCCCCTCTCTCTACTTTAGAAAAAATCATTCTCAATTTCTTACACTCCAGAGGACAGGTGTCTTTATTGTATAACCTCCTTGTGAATAAATCCTCAGAATCATCACATAATATTCTTCAAGCTTGGAAAGCAGACTTGCAGGAGGATATCACAGGGGAAGAATGGTCTGAAGCATATACTTTAGCTCAGTCACAAACCATAAATACAAATTCCAAATTACTACAATACAAATGGTTAAATAGACTATACATAACCCCAGCCAAGCTACATCGATTTAATCCCAATATTCCAGACACTTGTTTTAAATGTAAACATGACAAAGGGTCTCTATTTCATTGTATGTGGGAATGTCCACATTCCTTATCATTTTGGAAGAAAGTGACAGAGGTTGCTAGTCAGATCATTGAGGAAGAGGTGCCCCTTAAACCAAAACTATGCCTACTGCACATCTATCCAGAAGACTTTACCCCCTCTAATAATGTACAACGTCTGCTGAATATTTGTTTTTTGGAGGCTAAGCGCTGTTTGGCCAAAGAATGGAAAACAGAAGTGTCTTGTGTTTTGGCGCAGTGGTTGAAAGGAATGTGCTTTTATTTTGCTTTGGAGAGAATTAGTTATACCACAAAAGGCAAGCTAGAAAAGTTTTGGAAGATTTGGTACATATTTTGTGACTTTCTTGAAAATAATAATATTAAAGTAGAAGGCTGGGATACTGTTGGAATTTGAAATGAGCCCCCCCCCCCTTTTTCCCTTATTTTACTGTATTCTGTTCTATTATTACTATTATTATTATTACAGCTTTGTTTTTTTTTGTTTTTGTTTTTTTGTTTTTTTTTCATTGTATTTCTTTTTATGTATGTATGTATTGTCATGTTCCCTTTCAAGAATCCACAACCTTATCAGTACTTCACGGATTGTTTTTTGTTTGTGTATATTGCATTGAGGCTGAGACATGAATCAGCTAGACATATTACGTAAAGTACTCGAGCATACATTCGCATTGTTTTTGGACTACACAACAAGGACTTTCTATCTTCATGAGACTTTGTACCTTTATTGTGTATAATGGTGGACTGTTATTAGGTGGACACTTTTATGGAGCTCATGCTTTCAGGGGGACTTTCTATATTATTCCAGTTTGTGCCTGGGGTTTGGGGTTGTTGTTTGTATAAAAGAACAAAACCACAATAAAGAAATGTTTAAAAAAAAAAATTGCAATTTTATTGTTTAATTTTTGTTGTTCTGTGCCCCTGTGAAAAAACACTGGCCCCATCTTGGCCCCCCTGGTAAATTTGGTCTAGAACCGCCCCTGCTGTCCACCCTGTCAGTTTAGGTAGACAGCCATGTCCTGTTATATTTCCAGGTATAAAACATTGTTTTCCATTCCCAGATTACAGTTTAAACAAAGCTCTGTGAGATGTTTAACATATGTTTATTTCTATAAATGTTTAAAACTCTGAATCATTTTTTTCTTTTCACAATAATGAGCTACTTTCTGTTGGTCTATCCCATTCAACCCAAACAAATTACATAACAGGTTCCTGGTTGTAATGTGTGACAATATGTGAGAAGGTTCATGGGACACAGACGGTATTTCACGGCTCTGTAAAAATACAGAACAACCAGAGGCAGATCGACATTCATGTGGAAGTGTTCAGCTGTGGAGCGTTGGGATGCTTGAAGTGATTAAAACTAGCATTGTTGGCCTTTTAATAAGTTCTGTCAGAGGGATTTTTGGGGATCAAAGACAGATATTAGTTCCTGTTCTTGGCCAGACGAGGGTTGGAGGGGGGGTTGTCATTCCAGACACGGTGAGCACACACATTTTGTTGGGCCGTGGGCGTGGGTTTAGGTTCTGCTGGGTGGAATCATTACTCACCGCGGACCCTGAGCTTGGGCTCCACAGAGAAGCTTGTGTCACACCCACTGCGCACTGACCGTTGTGTAATCCCTCCTGGGGTACTGGAATGAGCTTGTAATGATGACTGGTTCGATATAGTTTCACTCTCTGACACACATACATAGACACTCAGGAGACATTCATGCAGACACAGACAAAAACCTGCTGTGATGTAACTGATACCACCACACAGGAGCTTCCGTACAGTTCAGTGGAGACATTTTGTTTTTTTTCTCCAGGCTTCTCAAATTAAAAATATCGGTGCAGGGGTGAAGCAAATTTCCTCTCATGCACTAATCCTGTATGAAATACTCCAAAAAGTGTGTGCCTGTTTAGGGAAGACAGAAGGTTATGGTGCAAATGCACTACATCCTCGTGAAAAGGGAATGAGCTGACCGTCCTGTCATTGACCGAGTTAATGAACTAGAGGACAGGCAGGAACCTCTTGTACCACATTTTGAGGACCCATAAACTGTACAGATTACTCAAATGACCGTGTCAAACGGAATATTTAACAGGCTTTGCTGTTCCATCGACCTTTGTAGTTTGTTCTTAATATTTTTTTAAGTTCTGATGTTTTAGTAACATGCATACCTACTCAACTCTAGAGTACAGTTAGCTTTGTCATTGCACACGGTAACCGAGTTTAGCATCTAACCAGGAGTCCTAAATGGCGTAGCGCAAGTGTACAAATACAATTTCCATTGTTGTCCAGTTATCTGAGATCAGGTTGACCAGGTAACAGGTGCGGTTATCACATCCTGCTCCCCGCTGACACCCTCCAGTTTTTTTCCCCATATGCATATGTAGTGCCTTTCCCACTCACAACCACTGATAAAAAGTACAAGTGTGGAAAAATCCATGTTTAGAAATACATTTTCATTAATAAAATTTCTTATGCTACACTTCTTTAACTTGACTCTCGCCAGCTGTATGTCGCTCTGCCTAGCATCACTCACATCCATCTGGGACATCTCCCATAGAGAGTGATTTCTCCAACCAATTTTATTGTCCAGCCAATCAGGACGCAGGGCTGGAGTTTCATAGATGTGACGTAGTGGAGAAGCGACCGTGAGACTGTTTTGATTCAGACAACAATGGTGGCTGGCATCGAGGAAGCAAGCGTTAGCATTGATGCTGCTATTTCTTCCGTGTTGTCCAATCTACCTAATATTGTTTCATTAAAAGAACATCAGAGAACGGCTCTGAAGGCTTTTGGTGGTGGAAACGATGTTTTCGCCCCTCTCCCGACCAGATTTGGCAAGTTTTGTTTTCGGGGCGCGTCCGCGGCGGAGCGGTTAGCGGTTAGCGCGAACCATATTAGGAGGCCTTTAGTCCTCGACGCGGTCGGGCCGGGATCGACTCCGACCCGCGGCGCTTTGCCGCCTGTCTTCCCCCCTCTTCCTGTCAGCTCACTGTCAATAAAACGCGTGCCACTAGAGCCGCAAACACATAAAAAAAAAAAAAAAGTTTAGTTTTTGCCTGCGTCGCTCTCACAGCTTCACGGGTTAGCTTCGGTGTGAGTGGTTGAAATAGCACGTCGATAAAGATGACAGACAAGTGGCTTATCCAACCATATGCAATGATTTTTTATAAGGCCCAGCCTTCAATAAAGGCAATTCCTATGGATCAGTCCCAGATGGATGTGAGTGGAGCTAGGCGGAGCGATATCCATCTGGCTAGAGTCAGGTTAACACTTCTTGGCACTGGTTAGGATCTCCAATGGAGGGACTGACAAATAATGGTCATAGATGAACCTTGGTGGGACTGAGAAGACTGGGTCACCGTCCTGGAAGAAGGGCTGATGGGTGTGGGGGAAAACGGGGGCGTTGCTGGTGGGTGTTTGAGCTTTTGGCACCTACAGCTTGGTCAGGCCTAGGCTGATAAAGTACGCTGGAGATTTACCAGGGGAGTGACAAGCTTGCCTCTTTGGGGCCTTGTGTTACAAAAAATAAGATTTTGATTAGCCAACCTTCTTGGATTCCCTGAACAATGTGGGGTGCCATCTGAGAGCCTGTTGTGCTCCCTGTGATCATAGAATATCTGACAGAGGAACCTGTCAGGGAGATCTGGGATCATTTCTACTATGTAAGAGAGTAAGTATGGGACATGACATCTGAATGGACCAAGCTCAGGGCCTCCACTGCAGCCTGAGGGTCTTTGGTGCCTATCACAGGATGACTAACCAGAGGACATGTCGGTGGGTACCAGTGGTGATGCAAGCTGTCAGGCTTTAGGGCTTGATTGTCTTCAGGGATTCCTGGAACAGCAGATGGTTGGCAGGTGGCCTGGAGGGCTGCAGCTTCTTTGGTTTTATGTTTTTCCCTGTTTGAGTTTCTTTTCCATCTTTTTCCCCTTATTCAGTTATTTCCTTAGTTTTAACATTAGGATGTAAGGTCTGCTCTAAGTTTTTAAGCAGTCTCTAGTTAAGGTTATTCTCTGTTGATCTTGGCTTCTGTTTTATTTTAAAACCGGTCCATGGGCTCAGTCTATTTAATGCATGTTTCCTTTTGCTCCTGTTTAGGAATTTCTTTATTACCTTTTGGGTTGAATCTTAAATCTTACCCTTCATTGACACAGACTCCATCATCCATGTGTACTTCTTGTCAATGAGGTATTTCCTAAAGGATCTGTGGCACCCCCATACAAGGAACATAGGTGTGAAGTCGGCCTTAGATTAGGCCATGTTCTGTTTCTGCTTTGTGCTGGAGTCTGGTTTCTGTGCCTTTGCTTCCCTGGCTCCTGCTGCGTTGCTTCAGCCATTTCTCCCATTTCCACAGTTCAGCTGTGGTTACTTGACTTTCCTCACTGCTGAACACGGTTTCTATTCAACTACCTATTCCTTGTTCTGTAATCCCACTCCCCAGTATTTAAGTATCTCACTTTCTGGTGCTCTATACCTGGTTCCTGTTTGGTTTCTTCGTGTTATGTGAGTTTGTCTTTATTTATCCCAGTAAACCTTCAGCCCCATGCACATCCCTTTGTTTTGCTGCAATTTGGGTCCTGAAACAACAACAATCATGACAACTTCATACAGTTTGTGGTTCTAGAATATGCATAAAATGTTGAAATGGTCAAAATGCTCATTTGCCTGCTTATTGAGGACCCACAATAAGCAGGCACGCTAAAGGTGACAGCTCGGACAGGTGGAAGCAGAGCTGCAGGAGCTCAGCAGCGAAATAGTGCCGGAGCCCGGTCACTGGTCTATAGATTACAGACAGGACAAGCAGAGGATCGTTGACAGGACGTGCAGCGTGTAGGTCCACACATTAGCGTCAGACTTGGCAGAACAATGAGCGCCGGAGAAGGTGACAACAGTCAGCAAGAGGTAAGGCAAAAGCAAATCAGTCCCCTTGTTACTGGCAACAAGGTTACTTTACTTGTCCTGAAGTTTTAGGATTTTGAGACAGCATAGAACTCAAAATCGGAGTGTAGAGCAGCAGCGGCAGGACGCGCCCTAGTTAACTCGAGCTTCTTTAACAAATACAATAAAACCAGTGAGATTGTACATTCTCTGCCCTTTTACTAAGTTGCAGGAATATTCTGTACACTAATAGATGCCCAATAATTGTGCACACATAGATATTCTCCATGGAAATCCAAAACTTCACTTTTACATCCTTGAATATTGAGATCACTTTGCCACCAGGGGCTTTACCTCTTCTCTGCAGTCCAGCTGCATCGCTGCTTTTGATGAGTCTGACCATAGCTGTGTTGTCTGCAAGCTTCACAGTGCAGTCATTTCCTGTCGAGCATAAAGCCTTTACAATAACCTAACATGAGACAGGAAGGAATGCATGTACTGTAGCTGGTTCAAAAACCTCCAGCAGCTAAAGGGACTAACATTACTCAGGATTTTCAGGCTTTCCAACATAAAAGGGCTGTCTGGTGTCTGGCAGCAACTACTGTTCTCTATATATATATATATATATATATATATATATATATATATATATATATATATATATATATATATATATATATATATATATATATATGTTGGTGCTGATGATGATTTTAAGTAAAAACTAAAAACAATGACCGAAATTTAAGTTTTCTCATTCTTATATATACAGTCTGTGACTAAATGTTACAACTTAACGAAGCTTAATGTGACCCATTTATAACAACCAATGTAGTGCACTAAATGCAGTCTTCAAGTTATATAACGCTGTGTAATGTTTATGTTGTCTTTATCCTTCTATATTGTCAATGTTTCTGTCTTACAAGCTGAAACTGCTGTTTTTTTCGTTTTGAGACTTGTTAATAACAGGTTTGCATTACACAGTTTGTTATACTGTATATAATATATTACATGCTGTTTATTTAAAAGATGCAAAGGTCACCATTTTTGTATTGTTGGGGTCTTTGTAAATAGTCTTTCCCATCGACATTAGATAACATGTAGGAAAACTTATTACAAATAAAAGAAGAAATATTAATTCCCAGAGCCATTAAAATGAACAATTTAAATAAAATATTATGCAAAATCAAGCATTTCAAACGTATAAACACTCAGAAGCAGCTAGATGGACCATCTAATTCTCAACTAAAAGAAAAGAAAGGTAAAGGCTTTTGACCGATTCATGCTTAGTAAAAAAAAAACTACAGGGCTGACCCTTGTGATTTCCTCTCTTTATCACAAATGTTGACAAATCCCCGTACATGACATCATCTTGTTCTGAGGAGTTGTGGCCAAACAGACAGAGAGGAAAGCTGGACCAAGCATAGCATCCAGATCCAAACCCTCAGCAGTCACACTCGTTGGCCAGCAGACCTGGACAGCAGCGACGGAAATTATGCCAAATACCACCACCGCCGCCCTACTCCAACACCATCCCCCCCTCCAGTTATTATCCCCCCCCCCCCCCCTCTCTGTTCACCAGGGCCTGATTACATCATGCTCAGTGTCCACATTTCAATAATATCTCTGAAATCTCCCACTGCCAACAAAACACGTGGAGGAGGGGTCAGGCATGGAGAGAGAAAATAAATAAAAAGAATGCTTAATGAAGAAAAACACAATCTGAGGATTTGCTGAAAGACAAGAGTTCAGAACGTTTACAGCAAGGACGTCGCTTTCTGTCGCGTTGTTCCATCCTAATCCCCGCATCTACAGATGTAACGCAAAGATTTGCATCGACTCAGGCCGGTCAGCCAGGCTCTTTTCAGCCCCCCTAACTCCTCATCCATCCAGTGGGGGGGCTCTTCGCTCCGCGCAGGCCCAGCCATAGCAGACATTTTTGTGGTGAAATCATTAAACCCACGTGCAGCTCTCTCTCTGTGGTCACTGGGGGTCGTGCTCCTCTGCCTTTAGCTGAATAAATCATAAAGTTTGCCGGGAGACCACACAAGAAGCCACCTCAGTGCAGCCAGAGCATCCATGCACACGCACCGCAGCCCCAGACCTTGTTATGTTTCAGAAAAACACCAGCGCCGAGGCACAGATAGAGCGAGAGAGACAGGGAAAAAGAAGCGTAGAGGAAGCAAACCAGCAGAGGCAAAAAAATAAATGAAGAAAATACAGCACTGGAGAGAGTCATAACATATATTAAAGATATTCCAGTTAATATAAAACAGACTTAAAGGAACAACTTCGGTTTAACGAATGAAAAAAAAAAAAAGCTGTAACAACAAGAAATGATCTCCTTTGGGCTCAGGAGCGTCATAAAACAGAGATATTTGCTTTCTCTCTCTGCGTCTGGGCGACCTCGCCACGCTGATCCCGCAGACAAGACACCGAAAAGACGAGGAAACACTTTCCTGTCTGAGGATCACATATTGTCTGGGTTCAAACCAGCCGCATGTGGCAAAGAAAATACCATATATTACTTGAAGTGGTCACTTCCAAAGCAGGAAAAAAAAAGGACCCTAGAGCTCCCGTTTCCCTGGTGAATCTCACCGTGATAAATCACTGGAAGATGTCTGTGTTCGTTTGGTGCGAGACGAACAATTTCTTTAAGCTGGCGAAGCGTTTCTGTTGTATTATAAACTAGAAAATGAAAAGAGATAGGGAAGTTTACAACAAATATTAAGCATTTAGGCCAAATAGTGATGTTATTTGTAGAAGGTCAGGACCTAAAGGTTTGCTTTATAAACAATTCAAACCAAATATGAAAATAAACTGTATAAATAGACACACAGCCATTTTCCATCTGATATTAATCAGATTAATCCTTTCCTTTTTTTTTTTTTAGGTCTGTTCCGATAACCTAAACCATTCCTGTTAGGTAAATGGCAGAATAGCAAGTTAGAACATTTTAAGAGAGTTTTTTTTATTATTTTAGAGGTTTACACACATTTAATTTCGTATTATTGCGTTTAACTGTCTTTGAATTGTTTAATTGGGGTCAAAGATTTTGGGTCCATCCATCCACTCACTTCTCACAGTAGTTTTCTGGATTTTTGGACCGGTCCTCCTGACAGAACTGCCGTAACCTTGTTGACACACGCAGTTTGAAAACTACCTGGAGATTATCTTTTGGATAAAGAAGAACTTTGTTCTCCTCAAGCTACTCTGTAACTGGCTTGGAGGTACGCTGAGGGTCACGGTCCATATGGAAGATCTATTTGTGACCAAGCTCTAACTTCCTGGCTTCAAATGTTGCTTTAATATTTTAAAATAATGTTTTTTGTTTTTTTTTAATCAGAATCAGCTTTAATCGGCAGATTTGTGCACAAAAACAAGGAGTTTGACTTCGGTTTCACTTTGCTCTCAATGAAGACATTTTAAATACAAGTAGAAGAAGGAAGATAATATTTTTCATAAATATGCTGTTTATATATATATATATATATATATATATATATATATATATATATATATATATATATATATATATAGATTAGTATGTTACTTTTATCAGATCTTTATTTAACCAGGAAGTCCCATTGACATTCACAATCTGTTTTACAAGAGAGACTTGGCCAAGGTAGCAGCCAAATCACAGATGCATACATGATAAACACCAAGTTACATTTCATGATAAAAGAAATGCAAAATGTTAAAGACAAGAACATGTCTCCTTCACAACATTCTTTACAGTAGGTTTAAATTCATTAATGGACATGAGGGTTTCCAACTTTAGCTCGTTCTGTAGATTATTCCACCCCTAAGGTGCTGAATAAGAAAAGGCAGTTTTCCCCAATTCGGTTGCAACTGGTGGCACATTTCAAAACAACCACTTTGAGAAGCGTAGCTGATCGGTACCAGAGCAAACAGAGCGGAGGTCACAGAGGTACAATGGAAGTTTACCAAGTATAGCTTTATAGATAAAGATATACCAGTGCTGTCTACGAATTTTAAGCGATGTCAAGCCAACTAAATAATAAAGAATGCAGTGATGGGTGAGGGACATTGTATTTGTTATAAATGGTAAACTGAATCAACATGATGCAAGATGGAAGATGCAGCATGCATGTACAATATATCTCCATAATCAATTACAGACAGAAAAGTAGCTTCCACAAGTTTCTTCTTATCACTAAAAGTATAACAACCTTTTTACATAAACCTTTGCTAACTAATCAAAGTTGGTATATTAAATTAGAGCCATGGGTGTAGATTTTGTTGTTTAAATTTTTTATTAAGCTCCTGTTTGATTCTTTTTTTTTTATCTTATTATGTTTATCATTGTCTTTGCCCTTTTATTTGCTCAGTGGATATAAAAAAAAACATGCATAACTACATTAGGGTCATTGCTTTTATCTCTTAAAAAGAAAAAGATAAACACAGAACTGTTTCTGAGTTAAAAATATCAAATCAAATTTATAAGTCGACACAAGCAACAGCCAAAATCCTAGTCATGCATGCATTGTGGTTTTCATTTTCCCTTTTTCATTACACATACTATTATACAGCCACTCTTGAGTGGCTGTGGTTGAAAGGTGTTGAACTGGAACATTAAAATCTCTGAAGTCTTCACACGACTCCACATTGTGTATTGTGCAAAAATTATGGTTTTGCACAAAACAGCCAAGAGTATTTTTCCTTTTTCCCCCTAATTTTCCAATGTTCCCTAATGTATGCTCTTCATAGATATGCAGGTCATTTCTGAAGTTTGCTCAATATGTAGCAGAGACACAAAAACCACAGAAGCACACATTGATCCAGGAATCCTTTCTATGTTATATATATGGTAATGTGGATGATCTGCCTCCCCTGGATGATGTCACAGCTAACAGAACGCTAGACCAGGTGTACCTTCTATGAAGAGAAAATGACAGAGAACATAAAGGTAAAAGCTGAAATAACAACAAGCAATGCAAATTGGAGAACAGTAGAACTCAGCAGAGTGAGGGAAATAGACCCTGATGTCCTCCAGCAGCCTAAGCCTATCACAGCACAACTATAGAGGTAGCTCAGGGTAACATAAGCCACTCTAACTAGAAGCTTTGTCAAAAAGGAAAGTTTTAAGATTAGTCTTAAAAGTAGACGGGGTGTCTGCCTCACGGACCAAAACTGGGAGTTGGTTCCACAGGAGAGGAGCCTGATAGCTAAAGGATCTGCCTCCCATTCTACTTTTAGAGACTCTAGGAACCACCAGCAGACCTGCAGTCTGAGAGCGAAGTGCTCTGTTAGGAACATACGGGGTAATCAGAGCTCTGATAAATGATGGAGCTTGATTATTAAGGGCTTTATACGTTAGAAGGAGAATTTTAAATTCTATTCTTGATTTAACAGGAAGCCAATGAAGGGAAGCTAAAATTGGAGAAATATGATCCCTCTTGTTGATTTTCATCAGAACTCTTGCAACAGCATTTTGGATCAGCTGAAGACTTTGAACTGCATTTTGTGGACTTCCTGATAGTAAAGAATTACAATAGTCCAGCCTTGAAGTAACAAATGCATGGACTAGTTTTTCAGCATCACCCCTGGACACAATATTTTCTAATTTTGGCGATATTCCGGAGGGGAAAAAAGGAAACTCTGGAAAGCTGTTTAATATGGGATTTAAATGTCTTGGTGAAAAATAACACAAAGATTTTTAACTTTATTACCAGAGGCCAAGTTTTTGCCATCCAGATTAAGTGATTGATTAAGAAGTTTATATTGAGGACTCCAAAAGATTACAACTTCTGTATTGTCAGAATTTAAATGCAGGGAATTTAAAGTCATCCAGCTTTTGATGTCATCAAGACATGACTGCAGTCGAAGTAACTGATTGGATTCATCAGGATTTATGGATAAATATAGCTGAGTGTCATCAGCATAACAGTGGAAATTAATCCCATGCTGTCTGATAATTTTGCCAATCGGAAGCATATATATATAGTAAAGAGAATTGCTCCAAGGACTGAACCCTGTGGTACTCCACAAGTGACCCTAGAGTTTGAGGAAGATTTATTATTAACATGAACAAACTGGAATCTGTCCGGCAGATAAGATTTAAACCAGCCTAATGCTTTTCCCTTAATCCCTACAGTATGCCCAAGGCTTTGTAGGAGAATATTGTGATAAACTGTGTCAAATGCAGCACTGAGATCTAACAGGACAAGTATAGACACAAGTCCATTATCTGAGGCCATGAGAATATCATTAGTGACCTTCACCAGAGCTGTTTCAGTGCTATGATGAGCTCTGAAGCCTGACTGAAACTCCTCAAGTAGGTCATTACTTTGTAAATGTTCACAAAGTTGATTAGTAATATTAGTAATAGTAATAGTAGTAATATCATCTTTATTGTCATTTAAACATACATTACAACAAAATTTGTTCTCTGTTTTTAACCCATCCCCCTTGGGAAGCAGTGAGCTGCCATGTGCGGCGCCAGGGGAGCAATCTGGGGTTAAGGGTCTTCCTCAGGGACCCAGAGTGCAGGCACTGGGGATCGAACTGGGTACTTGCATCCTTCTCAGAGCGCAAGCGCGCTGCTCTAACCACTATGCCAACACTCCCCCAATTAGCAACTACTTTCTCAAGAATTTTAGATAAGAAAAGTACATTAGATATAGGTCTGTAATTTACTAACTCATCTTGATCAAGAGATGGTTTAATAACAGCTACTTTAAAAGCCTGTGGTACATATCCATTTACTAAGGATAGATTAATCATGTCTAAAATAGGGGCATTAATCAAAGGGAATACCTCCTTAAACAACTTGGTTGGAATTGAGTCTAACATACAGGTAGAAGGTTTAGATGAAGCTAAAATTTTAGATAACTCAGAAAGCTCTACTGCTTCTAAACAGTTCAAACACCGATCAGGTTCTAAAGATTACTCCAACGCTACCTCACTTACTGAGGACGATGTAATCATGTTTGAGAGGATGCCAACAATTTTATTTTTAGTAGAATCTATTTATGAAGAATCCCATAAAGTCATTACTGCTAAGCGCTAAGGGAATGGATGGATTAACGGAGCTGTAACTCTGGGTAAGTTTGGCAACTGCACTAAAGAGAAACCAAGGATTATTTTATTCTACTCTATTAATGATGAAAAATATGCTGCTCTAACTCTGGTAAGGGTCTTTGTATACAACAGTAGACTGTTTTTCCAGATTAGGTAGGATTCCTCTTGATGTAAAACCAAATTCCATACTTCAAACCTCAACATTTACAACTGCTTAGGAACTCTGGTTTTATTATTTCTTTTGCACCAAAGCTTCCAAAAACAAAGGAAAATCTTTATTTATAAATTTTTGCCTTGGTAAAATCCACTATTGCCCCTCAAATTTGAGCCGACTCACGTTCTCTGTGATCACTTTTATCAGATTCTCCGTCACCTGATTAAAGGTGGTGGTGTTGTGGTGTTTTTGGTTTTTTTTCATGTGTCATAGTGAGAAATGTAAGTAGCAGCCTGCAGAAATAGGTGAGGCTGGATGCTGAAACTCTACCTTCGCAGCTAACAGAGGGTGTAGCACCTCTCGACCCCAGGCCACACATTTCTTAGTGAACTTTGGCCCTGTGACCACACCAGTGGAACTGGGTACCCCTTCAAGCAAAACATGCACTTGCATACACACAAACAGCATCTCCTCACACTGCCCCTGGCCTTGCAAATAGGTGGCCATTACCTGGAGATTGTATCAGTGTCAGTTTGTGGGGGATTCTTGTTCCCTGGAGTAAAGCTCAGAGGGCAGGCGCCTGATCTTCTGTGAAATGTTAATGTGGAACAAAAAAGGCTGAACGAAGAGTGTAGCAATACTTGAGGCCAGGCTAGTTGGTGAAGAAACTCTATCCACTTTAGCATCAGTTGGCATCTGGCCAAGCAGAAAAAATATTAGTTAGATGTGAGAGATTTGGTTTTAAAGAGTGCCCTGATGGGTTTTCTTGTTGGATTACTCAGCATGCTTTATTTTATGTCGCACTCCCATTAAACTGTTGATAAACCCTCCCGCTTAAGCTACAGTATAAGTGTCTATCAGTACTGGTATTTCAGTTTTGATGGCGGTAAATTGGCCAAAGAATGTAGCCTGTTGCCTTATCAAGGTCTAAAAGACGGGGATCTGGAAATGCCTAGCTTTGTTGAGCGTTCACTTTATCTGTCCAGTAATTGCACATTGTAAAACTGTCTATCTGGGCTTGTTGCTCTCCCCAGTGGCCAATGTAACCATCTGGCCTTCGCAAAGATCAGAGTAGGAAGTTATGTGAGACGTCAGAGGATAGGAACTCTGATAGCCTCACATGCAGTTGGCTGATTCCTTAACATTCCAGTCATTGCTTCAAATGCTTGTTGCTGAGTTTCTGCAGAAATCGCAAAATCTGTCACTTTAAGAGAAATTCTCTGCAGTAAGAATATATGATATTATTCACAAACTTTTGAATTTTCTCTTTTCTATTTCACAGGAAATGAAGATAGACACTTTCAGAACACCTAACTGTCTGTAACTCTGGTCCAGCCTCAAGTGTTTAAGCATTTTTCCGACCAGCAGCAGTACAGCGATGGAGGAGATCCACTCTGCAGTTTCACCCTGGGTCTTTCTGTATGGGTTCTGCTGAGGGAAAACAATTTTACATCCAAAAAGGGCTCCTGTGTTTTTAAATTCAGCGTTGCACGTACCTTCAGTCACCTTGGATATAGTGAACAGGGAGAGAAAGAAAATGTATGGCAGGATTATTCAACAAACTTTCTATAACTGTCATTACTTTTACATTTTTGCTCTACAGCTGGAACATTCAATAGGAAAAGGAAGCATCTAAGAATTAAGAATCAAGAGTCTTTATTGTCATTATGTCGCCAAAATAAAAAATGTTGGTGAGACACCAGCTCAGGATGCGCACATGACACACAGACACAAATCAAAGACAGAGAATAAGCATTCCTAGAAAAGACCCTCAAAAATGCATTAAAAAATACACAAGATGGAAAAAAGCTAAATAGAGCATAAGAGAGGGACTTATCAGAAGGATGAAAAACTGTGCAATTATGAAGAGATAATAAGACATATTCAGATAAATCCCGATGTAAGAGCGTGTGTGATCTGCATGAATGTATCAGACAAACACTCCCTGAGATGCTGAAAGTGCACATATAGGCATCAGCATCTAATAAAATAGAAACGTTTAAGTAAAAAAAGAAGAACAACAGCAACCAATTTACTGAACGATGTAAGGAAAGAAAAACAACATAAATGTACCAGACAAACAAAGTTAAAAAAAAGTGCAAATAGTGATTAGCAGGGGGGGTTGTTTAATTTTCAGCAGAGGAACGATTGCTTTTGCAGCTTTGGGACAGAAACTGTTTTTAAGTCTATTTGTATTTGATTCAATGTTCCTGAATCGTTTTCAGAACATTACGGCAGAGATCTTCACCCCCAGTACCTGAGAACTACTCTGCTGTAACTTTTTAGATGCCTCCTTGGTCCAACAGACCTGAATCAATCCAAAGGGGAGTTTTCCTCTCCACTGTCGCTTCATGCATGCTCAGTATGAGGGATTGCTGCAAAGCCATCAACAATGCAGACGACTGTCCACTGTGGCTCTACGCTCTTTCAGGAGGAGTGAATGCTGCTTGGAGAGACTTGATGCAACCTGCTGGGTTTCCTTAGAGAGGAAACTTTCTGACCAACCTGGAGGATTTGATGGAATCTGACTTTGTAAAGAGCCTTGAGATTACATGTGTTGTGAATTGGCGCTATATAAATGTAATGGAATTGAATTGAAAAACTTGAATACAGAGTTCCGCTAATGACCTAATAATGTCATCCAGGTGTGTTGACACTTAAAAGTTGCGGGACATCAGCCCTCGAAGATAGGAGTTTGACACCTGTGGTTTATAGTGTTTCCCTCTAAACTATTACAATGGATGACTGATTTGCTTATAAATGGAAAAAATATACTATTAGTTTTTAGTTTTAGTATTATTTTCTGATGAATCTGCTCTTGCCCACCAAGAACTGTTACCATGTTCATTAAAGCAGGCTTTGGCACTGTGGGCAGCTACCTAGACCTCCTGAAAAATGAAATCAGAATCTCCATAAAGCTTTTTAGGAACCATGAAGTCCTCTAAAATTCCAGTTTGTTGTTCATGTGGACACTGGACTTGATAAGACACAGTGGACCAACACCAGCTGATTACATGGACTCCCAAATCATTATCTATTGACTAAGGTTTAGTCGGTGGGCAATGGGTTCTCCTCCTTCCCGCTCTTCTCCAGACTCTTGAACCCTGAATCCTAAATCCATTCATTGTCTTTACTTGCTTGTCCTTGCAGGGAGGCGGTAGGTCTAGCACCTTTCTCCAGGGGTCATCGGGTGAGAGGCAGGGTACACCCTGGACAAGTTGAATTAAAAAATGCAAAGCTAAATTAATTTTCATTTGAAAATAACTCTTTGGTACACGGAGCAACAGTTCGGTCCTGTTTCCTCTCAGCCCAGGTACCATGGTGTTGACATTGATTCTGAGCAGCTGGTCAAGAATTAATGAGACAGTTGTAGCTCAGGTCTGATCGTGGTGGCGCGTAATAAATCGAGTCGCAGTGTTCACATCGTGAATCTCCCCCAGACTTTTGAAAGAGCTTTGCTGTCACAACCCTATCAAAGCTGGAGATAATACCCCTTTTTTTCAGCAACGCCTTTTCCTTCCACTCAACTTTCCATTCTTATGCTTAGCCAACAGTCAGCTTTTTTTTTTTAGCAAAGACCTTTAGTGACAATGGCTGGATTAATGTCAAGTCAGCAGTCTTCACCTTGTTGTGTTGAATGTAACATAACAATCAAGTTTTTAAAATCTATTTTTTTTCTTTGACTTTATATTCTAATTTTCCAAGCACATTGGATTTGATTTTTTTTTTTAGAATCATTGATATTAACAAAAACATACATTTGAAATATACAGTATCACTGTGTGCAATGAATCTGTACATTTCCCAAGCTGCACACTTTTAATTGAATTAAATAATAAAAAAAACCTTTTGTTACATGCATCATTTTGTGAGCATCCAGGTTGTCATGACGAAAAAAAGACCTCTGTTATCACATATGAGCAGGTCTCTGCCAACAAATTATAACTGAAATGATTAAATCCTTCAATATTATCCACTTATGGCTCTGAAACATGTCAGAAAGAGAGAAACAGCAACATAAAAAAATAAGTAGGTCTGATTAAGGTCAGTCCTCCCAAAGGTAGTCTGTGCAGATCATTCTTTATCCTCCTGTTTATCGTGCTCCATGCCTTGTGCGCTACACCAGAGCTGCAATATGTCAACATCTTGCTGCTGGTTTGTGGGGTTGCAAACAACAGATAGGATGCACTGAAGTCACCGCCTAAACTTTAGAAACGAGGTTCAGCTGAACTCTAATTATTTACAAATCCAGAGCCTGGGAATATTTGAGCTTATACAACCACAGCAGCCTTATTTATTTACGTATTTAATGACCTATTGACACAACACACATTTGTTGTTCATGGCTTATGGGTTAGTTAGTCGAATTGGCGAAGAGCTCAACTTTCTTATGCATATCTAACACAGATGCCTATCAAGATTAGAGTCTCGGTGATCCAACAAAAAAGACTTGCAACACCTTTCTGATGCGCATGGAAAGAAAAGTGCTGCTGAAGGGTTTGCTGATGAGAAGCTTGTGTGTGTGTGTGTGTGTGTGTGTGTCTGTGTTGAGGGGGGGGGGTATTTTTGTGAGCACCTCTACAATGATCCACCTGTGTCTCAGCCATACCCCACAGGACCACCCACTTAGGCAGAGAGAGGGCAGTCGAGAATCCCCATAACCTATCTGGGTGGGCAACAAGGCAAGAGTGTTTGAGGCAACTGAAAGACTTTGGAAGAATGACTCTCAGCAACCATCACATCATCACCAGCGGCAAACAACAGCAAGTGCTGGTGAGGTTTAAACAGAGGCTCAGTTAAGGCAGCCTCTGGAGAACATTCAACTTGAAACCGTCTGTGAGGAGCTAGTCTGTCTACGTGTGTTTGTAGACAATACGTGTTTTCTGCAACCACAACACCCACATCTAAAATCCCTTTTAGCTCACAAATCCCATTAAGGTTAGTGATTATTATAAACCACGTGAATAAAGGCTTCACATATTTTCTTACTAGTGCTTTAAAGCTGTTGTCTTTCCACTTGTATATTTAACAGATCCAGAGACCTGACTCAGCGTGAAGAGCTCTTCAAGAAGAATCAATGAGCTGTTTGGAAGTGAAGAAATATTTACATGTAATTGCTAGTTCATGGCAGTAGAACAAAAGAATCTGGCTGTGAACAATAAGAAATCAGGAGCTTAAATAACGAGGCAGTGTGGTGGAGGACAATAGGCTGCAGGTGAGGTGATGCGGGTGATCATGAGAAACAGCAAATGCAGAATCAAACCAGGGTGCTGAGGGAAGGAGACTAATAAACCAGATATGAGCTGAATTAAGCTGAGTTGAGAAGAAACCCCGGAGGAAATTTAACCAAAATAATTATAAGTGAACAAAGAATACAAGAATACTCTAGAAAATGCATAAACTAAAATAGCAACACATTAAAGAACATAAACAAGAGGGAAATAATGAAAACTGAGATACAAAAGAAACCAAAAAACTCAATGACATAAGTTGAAATTATTCACCTTAAATTTTTTTTAAATTTGTTTTTAAATTTTTTCTTAGACTTACAATATTTTGATAAAACAAAGTAGAAAATAACACATTTTTATAGGTAAAAAAAAGTCAAACTTTTACAAAAAGAGAATAAATATAGTTTCTTGAATTCTATATTTATAGAAAATGTTAAAAACCAGTATTTGCATTCGTATTTAAAGGGGAGGCTCAGACTTCCTACTTCTGAGACATCTCCTCCAGCTCCTCTGGTGGACGCACAAGATGTTCCCAGACCAGCCGAGACAGCGTGTCCTGGGCCGCCCCATGGGCCTCCTCCTGGTGAGACTTACCTGCAACACCTCCTGAGGGAGGCGTCCTGGGGCCATTTGGATCAAAAACCTGAGCCACCTTAGCTGACTCCTCTCGATGTGGAGGAGCAGTGACTCTATTCAGAGCCCCTTCCAAATGGCTGAGCTCATAACCTATTTCTAAGGCTGAGCCCGGCCACCCTGTAGATTACCCAAATTTCATGGCCATAGAAACAAACTTCCAGAAAACTGTAAAATTCCTTTAAATCAAGATTAAAAACACATTTATTTAAGATTACCTTTGACTGTTCTAGTTAAACTGTTTTACTGAAACATCACTAGTTCAACTTTGTAGTCCAACTGTTTTTGGGCCCTCTTGCTCTAGAAAATGTTTCAGTCTTTTTGCCACGATAAACAAAATAACGTCTTTGAAAACCCTTGCGATATTAAGCCAAGTTTAATGAGTGTGCCCAAATCTGTTTTTGAGTAAAAGGTTACTGGAGATTTTTGGTCCTGGGTACTCTGTTAAAATGAAGGCAAATAACGTGCCTGAGAAGAACTTTCTGTTGTATCTCACAGTTTCCATTTGACGAAATTAAATAAAACGTCTCTGTCTGCATCAGTTTAATTTACCAGAGGGAGAAATTTGTACAATTCTCAAACCGAGGTTGGAGGCCACACAAAACTATTCCAAAGGCTGAAACGTCAGAAACACAGGCTGGCATAAAATATTTCCTGTCCATATGTCTACACCAGAGTACTAATTCTTTATCAGAAGGTATTAGACTCATTGTTCAAAGAACTACTGACTATAGTCACCACTTATTTACTGAAATGTTTGTCACATAACAAAATGCAATAAATAACTCATGAACAATCCCGGTTTTAAAAAATAAAAAAAGGGGAAATACCCGTGTTGCAGTATGACGCTGTCCAAAAAAGTGCTAACTCATCACCCAATTTACATGATGGGCCATGTAATTGCCATAAATGCTGTTTTGTGAACCATTATGTTATATGGTTGGACTAAATAGGAGTAATAAACACCCTAAATATGTTTTGAAAAATCTTCTGTCAGTCATATTTTTTTATTTTACAAATTCACACTTTATCTAGCTTTGGACTGACAAAGGTTACCTGAAAGTCACACTCTGTCAGAGTAACACAGTTTTATCAATATTTTCCACTTACTTTCTCTTTATTGATTTATTGTTTGAAATTTTTGTCATGTTTTCTTGACCTTGCATTGGGTTTTAACGCAAGTTCAAGTCTATTTTGACCCCTAAAATAAGATAATTAGATATCCTGCTCTTGAAATAAGATGATGGAGACAAAGTGTTCTTATTTTGAGTGCAAAAACCTTATTCCATTGGTAAATAGTCTTATTTACCTGCTCAAATCTAGGAAAAATACACACATTTCAAGAAAATTTTACTTACTTTTAGTTCCCTTTTTGCAGTGTAGATCTGGTTGGAAACTACTGTTCTTGCTAAACGACCGTCAATTTTACATTTTTAATTAGGAACTGAACAACATCCCTGGTGATTTACAGATAGAATGTTGTGTTTGGTGCTCACCCTCAACAGCTCAAATGTTTAATGACACTTTACAACACAAATATGTCAGAATGTTGTCATATTTATGTCTTTTGTCTTGATTCGTAGCTTTAACATGAACAAACATGAGTCTTTTTCCACTCATTTACATTGTGCTGTGAAATCACTGCTGAAAAATATATTCATCTATGCCTAATCAAAAGTGGCTGTCTTTAAATGTAGGTTAATTCTTCCACATACATTTATTTATTTTTTTTGCATAGTTTTCTGTTGTGGACCTTGTGATTTCTTTTAAACTGTAAGTCTAATCTTAGATCACTTTTAGACAAGGATATTTTGTTTGGTCTGAATCAAGATTAAAATAACATACGTCTGAATCAGCACTATGTGTAGATGGAGCATTGACCTATGTTGACATAAGATCTTAATGTATTTTCAACTTTAAAATGAAGTCTGCTGTTCATTGTTTAGTTTTTCTGCGGCGCTTAACCTAATCAGAGCTCATTTGCTTCAATTTTCTTTTGGCTTTTGGAGCTGTGAGAGTTTTATTTTTTTATTTGTTTTCCCTTTTTTTCTTTTTTTCCTTTTTTTCTCCTTTTTTTCCTTTTTTTCCCTTTTTTTTTCTCTGTGAGAGTTTTAAAGTAAATAAGAGCTGCCCACATGAACAAAATGACAAAAACTAAAAATTCACCCTGGTCAGTTATTGTATAGGAGGCTCTGTGTTCCGTAAATAATTTTAACTGAATTATACTATTTTGAGGTTTTAAATCATGACGTCAAGGTGTGAGGATGAGTGCCTGCTTGTGTTTGCTTGTATCATTTTCATGTGTGAGTGATTGAGCCGAAAAGTGAAAGCCTCCTCCCTGGTGGTCCCGCCAGGCTCTCAGCCACTGTGCAATGACCACTGCTGTTGCTGTCCCTGACCCACATCACCACATCATTGACACTAAACCGACCGCCAGTCTTCCTTTGGCCCGCTGCCTCTGGCCTGCGCTGGGGCTGTTTGGATTATAACTTCGCTCCATAATGAATACCGAACAGTAACGAAGGGGAACTCTGTGTCCACAAACTACAAGATAAAGTTTGTTTGTCTGTCATTATTGTCAAGCCGAGCTATAATTTTCTCTATAACAGAAGGGGGGGTATGTGAGCGCGTTGGCGATCGGGCCAACGCTGCGGTGCATGTGTTAAGTGGCAAACACGGGCGGGATAAAAAAGCTCAGGAACACTATCCCATGTTCAAATAAACAAATGTGTGTGGGGTCTGAAGGACAAACACACATTCATTAGGTGTCTCTGTGCCTGTAGACCTGCAATGTTTGAGAGGTGATTTACTCACATATTCACGCAAACACCCGCCGACACACACATATTCAAACAAACTGTGCAAAACTCTAAAAGCACATTGATTTTCTTTCCTTTATAGCTGCCTGATTTTTAATAATCCTTTAACCTTGCTCCCTATTCCTGCTAATTTTCTGAAGGGATTTATTTTTTTTTTATTATCGTTATTATTATTTTGCTACCATTTGATTAATTTTCAATCCAAACACCATATTTTGCAACGTGTCTGAAGTGGACAGGTAGAAGTAAAAACAGCAGATGACAAGTATTTAAGAAGTAGGAACAAATCCAGTTAAGATCAGGACATAAGAGACGGATTTTTCTTCGGCTGATTATTCACACTATGTCAGGTTTCTCAGCCAGTACCTTCTCAGCAATCATACTATTTCATGTTCAGCAAACTTATGTTGTATTTTTCAGTATCAACTACTAAAACTGAAGCAAATTATGTATTTGTTACAGACATAGTTTGTTGCGTTGACACATTATTGATTTATATGTAGAGTCAAGCAGTACTTTTTATGGCTAAATAATTAATAGGTTAAGATTAAGTGACCTGACAAGCAAATAAAACGACCAAAAAAGAAAAGAAGAACAACGTTCTGCTAACAATGTTCATTAATGGACTAAAGATTTGTTAAAACCCTATCAAACTCCAAAGGAAATGTTTAAAAGATCATCAGAAAGCCTGAAGAACTTCAAGTAAAGGCCACATAATTCAAGAAAGCGTTTTTGTAGAAATTAAGGTTGACTTAAAGAGTTTTGCACAGAGCTGAGCGATGATAAGAAGAGAGAAAATAAGACATGGCATTGGAGATTATTTATACCCATGATTATAAATATTTTTATCCTTCATTTGGTCACAATGTTGAGTCTGGCCTTCCCCCCAATTAGACGATCAAACAGCTCCGCTGACCCTTAGCTTCTCTGGGACTCGGAGTTTATACCCGGACGAGGGCGGTCCACTCCTGTTTACCAAAGAAGCTTGACTGATGGATTGTATTGTTTGGCCTTTCACAGCTATAATTGGCTCTGTTGTATAGGTTAAAGCTTGGGATATATTCCGCAGACCCCAAACATGCCACACATGGCCTCTGGGTCAATAACACTCGTATCAGTCCAAGGAGCCCTAAATGGTAAAAGGGTCAGGAATCGTCAAGAGCTTTCTAACAACATCAGTTGGTGACGACGATTTTAACATCTTGGACTCACTTTGTGTCTTTTCTCCTGGACCAGAGACACATGCAAGGCCAAGCATGCCTTCTAGCCCCCCCCCTCGCAGCACCCAGTAAATATTTAGCCAGGACTCCCAACTGTGACACACAGCCAGTCCAAACAACCTGCTGCACAATTATCACTGGCATCATCTGTATACTGCACGGTCTCCTTCATGTTTCCATGTGAGGATGCAGTATTTGGATTTAAAATGGTCTGTGATATTCTGTTAGCCTCAGATGTCAAACTGTATTGACTTTGTTCTGACTTTCAATTTGATACCGCAGGACAAGAAAACACACAGTTGGAGCTGCAAAGGTGGCACCATAAATATTATCCGTGGGCTGGGTACACTGTGTGTCTACTCCAAATGTTTATAAAACATTTAGCACAAAATTCAAATAATTTGTCCTAAAAAAAAAACGCCCTAATTGTCTTTTCCTGGTTTTAAAATTGGAAAACCAGGATAAGAACACAGACAATACTAAATAACAAAGCAAAAGCATCGCAATGTTGCAGCGAGCTAATTGTCAGACTGAACAGCGACTTGTAATTGTTGCATTTCACTAAAAACACATAGAATCTCTAGAATAAAACATATGATTTATACCTAGGTTAGGCAGCGTTTCAATTCAATCCAACAAAATTTTATTTATATTGCGCCAATTCATGAAACATGTCATCTCAAGGCACTTTACAAAGTCAAATTCAATCATATTATACAGATTGGTCCAAAATTTTCTATATAAGGAAACCAGTTGATTGCATCAAAGTCTCAACAAGCAGCATTCAGTTCTGGAGAAGCGTAGAGCCACAGTGGACAGTCGTCTGCATTCTTGATGGCTTTGCAGCAATCCCTCATACTGAGCAAGCATGATGCGACAGTGGAAAGAAAAACTCTCCATTAACGGGAAGGAAAAACCTCCAGCAGAACCAGAACCAGGCTCAGTATGAACGCTCATCTGCCTCGACCGACTGGGGGTTAGAGAAGACAGAGCAGAGACACAGAAAGCACAGAAGCTCACATTGATCCAGGAATCTGTTCTACATTAGATGGCAATAGCGGGTAATCTGTCTTCCCTGGATGATGTCACTGCTAACAGAACGCCAGACTAAGTCATAAAATAGTGGCTTAAGTTATCCTGACCTATCTCTGTAGATATGCTGCTATAGGCTTAGGCTGCTGGAGGACATCAGGGCCTATTACCAAATTACATAGAAAGTACTCCTGGATCAATGTGAGCTTCTGTGCTTTCTGTGTCTCTGCTCTGTCTTCTCTAAGCCCCAGTGGGTGGAGGCAAATGAGCGTTCACACTGAGCCTGGTTCTGGTTCTGCTGGAGGTTCTCCTCCCTGTTAAAGGGGAGTTTTCCTCTCTACTGTCGCTTCATGCATGCTCAGTATGAGGGATTGCTGCAAAGCCATCAACAATGCAGACGACTGTCCACTGTGGCTCTACGCTCTTTCAGGAGGAGTGAATGCTGCTTGGAGAGACTTGATGCAACCTGCTGGGTTTCCTTAGAGAGGAAACTTTCTCACCAACCTGGAGGATCTGATGGAGTCTGACTTTGGAAAGAACCTTGAGATGACGTGTTTCATGAATTAGTGCTATATAAATAAAATTGAATTGAATTGAATAATTGTCCATTTTAATACATTTATGGACTAAACAGCACGTCGGTCTTTGAACATCTGATTGCAAAACCAGAGAAACACTACTTATGTAATCTAAGGGCACAGTACAGACCACATGACCGTACAAATATTTGTGGAGTTTATAGTGATGTTTGGCAGCCTCATTTTCTTTGAAACAGCCTGTTAGTCACAGGTTGTGAAAGATTTGTAGAAAAAAAAATCAACTTTCCCAAGGAAAAGTGTTGAAATCCATCTGACTGTTGTACACTGGAGCACAAATGATTTATGATCAAATCGTCCTTTAATTTCCTCAATGGTTTATCTCCCCGGCACTGTCGAGTTTGTGAATATCAGAATTCACAGAGCTCTTTTGGTGGCCTGAATGCACCGCAAGAACTTAAAGGCTCGGTTCATTTAGCACCGTAATGTAAAACATGCCATGTGGCCTGTTAAATCATAGCAGCCTTTCTAATCAAAGACATTGTGTCAGATTCCAGTTGTGGCTCAATGTTGGCATAAAACCCAATTTACTCTGTCATATCTCTCTGGCAATGCTGGCTGGGGGGGAACTGACAGAAATATACAGCGTATTACCACAAATTCAGTGTCTGTGAGCTCTGACAGTAAACACCTGCTCATGTCGGCCACAATTCATGTAACAACCCCGCTGTTTATAATTATGCTAACATATTTCCAAAGTCCTAAATCAGACATTTGGGTCACAAAAAACGTTAATAACTACATGGATACATACATGAAATATGTTCTTAGCTGTGCTTTTTTTGGGAAAAATCAGGATAAATTAAAAACATCATTAAAAATAAAGGGTCTTACTTTCAAGTTGTCTTATTAGGAATCAAAACAAAACTCTTTTCTGCACCTTTCCTACAATTTGTGCCTGAAATGAGTCATGCAGTAAATCAGTGGAAAACAAAATCAGGTAAGCAATTTTAGACTGAGAAGGATGTCTTTCAGTCCTGGACCGGTTAGATCCACAGATTAATCCCCCATAAACTGACATGATGGATGGATGGATGGATGGATGGATGGATGGATGGATGGATGGATGGTGGACAAACAGATGAAATGATGACATCAAAACCTGGATGACTTTAAATTTCCTGCTTTTAAATTGGGAAAACTCTGCTCTGTCTTCTCTAAGCCCCAGTGGGTGGAGGCAGATGAGCGTTCACACTGAGCCTGGTTCTGGTTCTGCTGGAGGTTCTCCTCCCTATTAAAGGGGAGTTTTCCTCTCCACTGTCGCTTCATGCATGCTCAGTATGAGGGATTGCTGCAAAGCCATCAACAATGCAGACGACTGTCCACTGTGGCTCTACGCTCTTTCAGGAGGAGTGAATGCTGCTTGGAGAGACTTGATGCAACCTGCTGGGTTTCCTTAGAGAGGAAACTTTCTCACCAACCTGGAGGATCTGATGGAATTTGCCTTTGCAAAGTGCCTTGAGATGATGTGTGTTGTGAATTGGCGCTATATAAATAAAATTTAATTGACTGGATGGATGGAAGAAAGGACAGACGGACAGACAGAAAGACTACTTGATCAACATATTTCAGCGAGATCAAGCACGGTAACATCTCTCAGAAACATCTCTGCCTCTCTGAGTGTGGAAAGAAGAATGTGTTGTTGGGGGAAATGTTTTATCAAAGTCCTTGTACACTTCAACTCATGTAAGCATGCTTAAAATGCTCCTTGGTGGTCCATCACTGCTATCAACATCTGGAATGTAACATCGTGGAGACTGCACCCAGAAAGCTCTGCTCCGTATCTTTGCAATTAGCTAAAGATAAACTTGGAGTTTAAACTGTCCCGGTTTATCCCCCCCCCCCCCAATTATTTACAAAATGATTTTTCCCACAAGAAAGCACAAACATCTAGCATGTCTTTATGGTCACTAACTTGTGTTAATTTGCTGTCTGCTTTAATTGGCTTTGAGGACACGGGGGTGGGGTGGGCATGTTAATGAACCAGTGTTTATGTTTTTGAGTGCTCGGCGGTAACAGCGCTGCAACTGTTTGCGTATCTTGTGTTCTAGCATAGACTGCTCTGTGTGCGCGTATGGAAGACATCTGTGAGTCTGAGGTGGCTTCAGACAGCCTGTCTGTCTGTGTGTCAGTGTGATGGAGGGTTTGAAGAATGGGAAAGGGTATACAGTGGCAGACAGGGCAGTGACCCCATTAGTGGGAGATGAACCCTGCTGAGAGACGTCTGAGGATCAGACATAAGTGCTCAACCTGCCTCACTGCCTCCAGTGGCAATTTTATTATTATAAATATCAACATAGAGCTGAGAACTCCTATTTTGCAAGTGAAGCCCTTTCTGTTTTTTTTATTTTTTTTTATTTATGAGGGTAAAACGTGAGGAATCACACAAACACTTATGCAGGAGTTAAACAATGGATGTTTGCAGAAGCTGCACTTTTTTGTAGTTTTAAAGAAAGTTGATATTGATCCCTAAAATAAAAAGGCATTGTCAGTAACCGGCCTTCATTAGCAGGTTGTAAAGGAGAAGGATTTAGTTGGTGGTCTTCCAGGAGACCCAAATTAGACTCTTTTATCATGGTGGTCATTTTGCCCATTTGTCATGTCATACTTTTGCAGTTTTGTTTTTTTCACACCCAACTTTAGTGAATATGAAGGAACTGTCGGCCACGGGACATTTTGCACCGAACAACACATCAGTTTGTAACCGCCTCCGTGCCATTTTATAGCCTCTTTGATCGTCAGTAATTTAAAGTAATTCTCTGTTATCTAATTACAATTTACTGCAGGGATTAGCCGATCAGATCAGAACCAAAGAGATCAGATCTCTCTACGAGAGAGGCAATCGTGAGGCTTGTGTGGCCAATCCTGCTTCCTATTGTTGTCACCAGGGCCATCCAGGATTCTGATATGCTTTCACCACTTTAATAACTTTAATAAACCACAACAACATTGCTACAAAGGTTTTAGGCCTCCTCAAATACATCTTTTTACTCATAAGCTATGCACCAGTTTTCTTTTTTTTTTGCTATGATCAAGTCCACCTTTTGTTGTAAAAAAAAAAAGAAAAAAGGCCAGCGTGGAGACCACCTTCTGACATGACGCTCTAACTGCCATAAATGAGAACAACCTGAAGGCCATGAGGAGGCAACACACATCAAACATGCAGTCAGGCATGACCAGTTCAGAGACTTTTGAGCCGTTAATGTGCTGAGTGATACATAAAGAACAATCGCAGGGGAACGGCAGGAACGCACCTGGACATAAAAAATGAAACATGGTAATGACACACTGAGTTTAGGGCGAGGGAGGCTAATAAAAGAGGTGGCAAATCTGGCATTTTACAGTTTTCTGCACAGTGCTTCAAAGCTACCACTAAATATGTCCCACGGCTTGTATGACCATAATCGCAAAGGAGCTTGAATTATACTCAGGTATGAAAGAGGAAATTATGCTTTAACAACCGCGCTCGCTTTTTTTTTTTTTTTTTTTTTTTTTTCATGCATAGGAATCTTAGAAAAAAGTGAAATAGGATTGGGACAAAAAAACATCTTGACATACACATTCTAAAAATGTCCCTGATGATCAGACTAAAGACAAAGGGGAAGTTTTTTTTTTTTACCTATTTAATAATATTTAAAAAGAAAAGATTTAACAAAACAGTTGATAAACTACTACTCTGAAATAAAGCCTACATTTTTTTCAGGGACACAATAAACCCCGAATCCCAAAACAGTGTCCATTTTGAGTTGTCCTTATTGGGAATGTCTGCCCCGTCTTTCATTTTTGGTTTATGTCAAGTGAAAATTCAGAGTATGAACTTCCCAAAACAAAACCAAATACTTTTGGCTCTTAATGACCAATTATACTCACTATAAAGATTTAGTGAAGCATTTATTTTGAATATGAAAATGTATTTTTAATGTAAATATTAAGTGAACAGGTTTATGAAAAACTGTCCATCCATCAATCATTTACACCCAATTATCCGTGCAGGGTCATGAAGTTTACATCCCAGGATTTTCTTTCTGCAAGGCAACAGTGCTACCAACTGCGCTCTGAAGAATGTCTTCTTTCCATATATATTTACTGACAAAACTTTGCAAACTCTGGAACACTGATTAAATTCTTGCATCAACATTCACCTTTAACACACTTTGGACACACAGGGCCAAAGCGTCCTAAGACACGTGTGGATTGCAGTCATCTAGTCTAAAAATGTATACTTTTATCATTCAGATGCTAAAACCACTTTCACACAGGATGAAGGCCCAACCAAACTCTCTATGACCTACACAACTTATTAGAAATTGGCTGGATGACTAAGCTGAAGAACCCCCTGCAGTGTGAATGTGCTCATGCAGCAGCATTCATGGTAATTAACAATTAGGCTTCTGCTACGGTACTTTCCACTTCCCCTGGATACTGTCCTGTGCCCTCACCATGCTCCACAAAGCAGTGCTACCTTCCTGCAACAACCTGACCATCTAGGCCTTTGAGCGCACCACATATGGTCGAGCAATTGTGGATCATACCCCACTAAGTTTGGACTCTATTCTCTCAGCATGTCTGCATATTTATATCATCTCTGCATAAGGTTTTTCCTTTATCTTTTCTCTACATGTGCAATTTCCCTACACGTATGAAAGGTTCCTGCAATCTGCCTTTTCACTATCAGTTTATCAACAGCATGAGAGGAAAGGGTAAAGGAAGTTTTCTCAGCCCTTATTGATGAAACCTTGTAAATTTTTTAGAAGGTTCCACGCACACAAAATTCATAACAATCAAAAGATTGAAGTTGTTTCTTTAGGTATGCAGCGATTTTCTCATTGTTCTCAACTCAGTCTACTTCTACTTAGAGCTCACTCTTCCTCCTTCTGGCAAGGCTTTTCTTTCACAGATACTTGTATGTAGCTTGATCCAGCTGCAGCCTGTCACTAAAGATAGAAAGTTTGAAATCCTGTCTATCAAAGGTCAACCAGAATCAAAAACCAACCAGAAACCTGGTGCAGGGTGGAAATGTCTGCAGCAGCACGCTAAAGGTGAAGAGAGCTGGCTTACTCACTGCAGAGGTAACAGGCAGGATGGCTGAGGCGTGATCCGGGTCTGGGAGACAGACTCGGGTCATACACAGAAGTCCAAACAGGACAATGCATTGTAGGATGCAGTCACGCCTTTTACGGGGCAACAGCTTTTGTTTGCATTGCTGATATGGATGTGATGCTTTAAGAGATTGACTGTACTAAGGAAACAGGCGATGAACTGTACCGAGACAAGCTAGAACCTGTACCGAAGTTTCGCTATTTTGAAAAAAACCTCTAGGATCTTTGAGATTGATCCATATTACGACTGGATTTACTTGACCTGCTGCTGCCACCCACCGGCATTCTCAGAAGCTTAGTTCTAGCTCACATCAACGGAGTTACTTTTTATACTAGGGAAGAATTCAGAAATGTTACGTCTTTAAGGGCTGATGGACAAAGCAACTTTTGGTTGGATCAGGATCTTCAAAATTTTTCACTTACAGGGAGAACTCATGATTTCAGAGATACGTAAAGAACACACCTTCACCTCATAGTGCTCCTCCTCCACTCGTGTGTCTGCTGGACAAATTTGTTTAAAATTATTTTGAGCCTGGCATCCACTCTGTATTTAAAATGGAAATGTTGAGGGCCTTATCGGTTAATTTATTTATGATGCAGAGAATTGCTTTATTTGTAAATCAAAGATTGTTTGTTTTTTTATTTTGGGAATGTTTCACGTCTCCTGTAAAGCAAAAAGCTGGTGGAAGCCACCTTTCTATCTGCCATAGATTGTGGTGTACAGTCATGCAGCATCTTCCGCTTTAAAAAGACTTGTGGTGGTCAATCACACTTCGCTAGGGTTCATTTCAAATGCAAAATCTCTCAATTATCACTCTTTATCAATCTTTCTGAGTTGGTTTATGTTCGTCTATAAAGCTTTGCTGCGTAAAGTCCAACAGTATCTCAGCACCTTTCTGTCTATCCCCTCTAACTGCTACCATTCAGGTGCCTGACAGTGGTTGCTTTTGAATTATTCCTGGCTTTTTAACAGACTTTGATGAAACAGGATTCTCGAATCATGCACCGTCATTCATTAAATTTTATTTCACTCTTAATGTTTTGTTTTTATTGTTTGTTTGTACTGTTTATAATTATATATCTGTCTTGTTTTTTTTATGGCTGCTGCCTTGGCCACATCTTCTTTGTAAAATATGTCTTGATTTCAATCTGATTTCCTGGTTAAATAAAGGTAAACGGGAATAGTTAAATCTGTAAGAGGACTGTTGAACAACAATTAAAAACAGAATATTGTAAATCACTATTCTGGTTGATACATACGTTCTTTTATCAGATATAATCAGATGCCATAAGTTGAAGAAGCATTCGGTTGCTGAGGTCTACCTGATGGAAAGCTTGGGAGACCACGCAGGAACAGATGGGTTGAGGACAACGGGATACTGGGAACGAGGGAGCAAAGGGAGGGAAGGAGGAGAGAGAGAGAGAGGAAAAGAGAGAGCATCGACAGTCAGGGACCACCATCACTGGTGCCCACACCAAACATTTACCACTAGCCGCCCACCTCCATCCCATCAAAACCATTTTCAGTGTGCAGTGACTCTTATCTGTAATTAATCTGCAATTTGCACATACAGGCACAGTGCCTAAAATGGGACTACCTCAAAAACCTTTTTCATCCTGATAAAATCTTTTACAGACAAGCAACCAGCAACATGCACATTAGCTTTTTATTTGCCCGTGGGGGATAGTCCTGTTCTTTATCGTAGGAATCGGGGGGGACCAAAGAAACTGAAACAAAGAGGATTTTTCTCTCTATTTTCTGAAGAAAACAAATAATTATTGAAGTGAAAAAAAAAATGAGTTTAGATCCATCACATATCACTGCTATTTCTGAACTGCAAGGCATTTCACTCTCTGTCCCTTGTTGCACAAGCTAAGACGATGTCCAGCATATTTCCTGGCTCTGTGTTTCACCACTGCAGAACAGATGCTTGTCTTAGATTTGGCTCATATCTGCTGTTGGCAAGGAACGCAGGGAAGAATCTCCTCATATGACAACCGGTCTGCAGACACTGGTCAAGCATAGGTTATCTTGTTCCAGTTTACACCCAACTGAGAAAATTTGGAGACTAGCATACTGGCAGTAGCTTAAAGTCAGACAACTTTTCCATTCTGGGGAACCACTTTAGGTCAACGACAAACACGGCAGGAGCTTGTAAAATTACATTCAACCAAAATATATTTGTAAAGACCCAATGATTAACAATGAAGTTACCAAACAAACCACGCTGCCATTGTAATGTGTGTGGAGTGCAGGTAGCTGACATGAACGTAAGGCTCAAAAGCACTGGTTTTAAGGCTTTTAAAGTCTTAATATACGTGCCGTAGAATGACCGGCGCACTTTGTGCCATGTTTAATTGCTCTACTATGGACTTTATTGGCTTGAATGGTGGCAGGCAAAAAAACATGATTGCAAAGCTCCACTGATCTCACTCAAAGATGGAAAGAAGGTGCCGCTAATTTAGACACCCAGCGTTCTTCTACTTTATTTAACATCAGCTTTTCCTGGACGAATTTGAATTATTTAAAAAGTGACAGAGAGCAAAATAACATTTCTGTTGGGCTAATTCCATGTTCTGTCTCCTTACTCTCTTCCTCTGTCCACTATTGCCAACAGGGCAGCCGCCCTGAGCCTGACGGCCTCCTCGGCATTAACATCAGATAGCCTACATCAGGGGTGTCAAACATACGGCCCACGGGCCGGATCCGGCCCGCCAAACAATTTTGTCCGGCCCTGTGGCTATATGCATTATCATTGTAAAAAAAATAAAATAAATAAATATTTTTTTTTTTTTTTTTTTTTTTTTTCCCCAGTGTCCTGTCTGGCAATGTGGCAATAATAATTGTTGTCTTAATGCCAAAAAGAGCTCATCAGATTTGACTTTCACAAGTGGAGCAGTATGGTGCTCCACTTGATTTATGAATGTGAATAGTTTTATTATGATTCATGCGGGGAATATCTTAAATGATATAGACACTACAATGGGAAAGTAGGAGAGGAAATGAATAACAAGAAGAAAAAAAACAAAAGGTGAAAGAAAGAGGAGATAAAAGGAAGAGAATGATAAAACAATTATTGAAAAAAACATGTACTTCGTTTAATTGAAAATATGCAGTTCCTATATTGTCCACGAGGGGCGCTGTGTTTTAATTAGCAGATTAAGCTTCAGGTGTGGAAAATTTTAAATCATTTCTTCATTTTTATCTGTTTGATGTATTTTGTCATGTAGGACAGTGTTTTTAAGTTCCAAAAAATGTGAATAAATGTTTTTCAACATTGTATAATCACAGTGATCAGTTCTTATGCATACTGCACAAGTAAATGTTTAACTGAGTAAAAGTATTGTTGAAATTGCACATACTTTTCTTAAAAACGCTGAGGTTATTCATAATTTATTGTGTAAAAGTGAAATTAATTTAATATAAAAATCAACAACAAGTCCACATTTATTAGTTCTATTTAATCTTGCAATGAGTTTACTCGTGTGGCCCTCTTGAGATCAGATTAAGCGGTATGCGGCCCCTAAACCAAAATGAGTTTGACACCCCTGGTCTACATAAAGATGAAGATCAAACAAGATAGATATGAGCAAAAAACGTACAGTTTTAGTCCATCTTTTAGTTTCTGGATAATTCTTTTCTGTCGGGAATTATGAAGAGTGAACGGAGGTTTACAACCACATTTCTCCCGTCATATCCCTTCACTCACATTAAAGTGGCCAAAACAACACTTCACTCAGGGTAGCTGTGTTTTGTCAGCAGTGTTAGGAGCAACGCATTACAAAGCTGATTACAGAAACATATTAAGTTTTACAGTAATACATCATATTCCTTTAAAGACTACGATAATATATTCCTCTGTGTCATCGCAGTAATGAGCCCTGGACAAAAGCATTTTATCATGGTCTGCTGGGGCATCTCGAGGCCATCAACCCATTCTCTGCCTCCGAGGTGCTTTGGGTCCCAAGACGCACGAGGATGGTCATATAGGTCATATATGGTCACATACGGTCACCCCTCACTGCAGAAATACATCTCCCTCCCACGTCACAGTGTCGCTCTCGGTTTTGTGGCCCCCCACCTCTTAAAGGAATCCATAATTAGTTGTGACAATAGACTTTATTTGAGAAATACCTCTTTCAGATGTAAAAACAATATTGTAAACATATTGTAAGATGTTTAGTGCGGAAGTGCGTCAGCGGTCGCTATGATGAGCGCTGTCCGAATAGTGCAGTCATTAAGGAAGGAGGCAGGAAAAGGAGCCTGAATGCTCCCTCCCACGGCTAGTTTTGTCTTGTGACGTCCCTGACCAGCGCTAAGAGCCCTTAAGGTATCCCACAATCCGTATCAGCACAGCCCCCCCTCATGGAAATTAACGAAAATGTCAGAAGAGAAGAAAGCACACATTTCGTGGTTCATTTTTGGAAGGCTGTAGGCCCAGATTTGACTCGCATCATCCATGTGGGTTTCCGTCACGTAATGACGTCGGAGTTAAAGGCTGTCTGAATTCGGTACAGCAGTCTGAAGCTCCTTTCCTCCACATGATAGAGTTCTGACTGTTGATCCCATGAAAAGTCAAGAAACAGGAGCTAACAGCTATTATTAAGGACATTCGGATTGATTGAGCCTAGGTCCTTTAGCGCTAGCTCTGTCCAGCCAAACCAGCAAGGAATAAGGTTAAACCTTTTCAGTTTGAACCAGAGACCATTGAAAATGATGATAATGTAGTAATGTAATAATAATAACAATAACAATAACAATAATAATAATAATAATAATAATTATTATTATTATTATTAAGTACTGTGTGATCCCGACATGTAATGCTCTATGTCAGGTCCAATAACACTTGCTTAGGATCTGATCAGTCCGGTCTTCAGCCCATTAACACCTGTTTAACGTCTGGTGTCGGGTCTTTAATTTCACATTCTGTACTGGCGGAAATGGCAGTACCTTCATTTTTAAAATATCTTCCAGTGTTGCCTGTCTCAGATGTCTTTGGCTCACAAGGCGCTGGGTTTTAGGCACTTGAATAAAAATCGGCATGGCAGCTGGTTCGAGCTTGCGAGGGTAAAGCCCACCTGTTAGCTCCTTCATTAATTTTGTTTGTACAAATTACTCAGTCTTCTGGAGAGAAGTGCTGAGAGCACAAATGCCACCGTGTGGCAATGTCTAAACTTACACCAGTCAGACGCAATCGCTCTGCAGGTTCCACTCCAGTAGCACCTCAGCGCATCATTAACCCAGCATGCATTGCGCAGGTTGGAAAAATGGCAACCTCCATGAGTGAAAAATATAACAAAGGATATATAATTTCTGAAGTAAATATGAGTTCTTGTATTACAAACTTTTGGGTTAATAGGAAAACTACAAGATATTCAACTAATCGTGGATCCCTTTAACTAGCTCTTTCTCACACCTCCAGCCGAATCATTATGTGCTTTAAACAATTAACTAAGCTTAACTATAATGTCCCAGCTTGAGACAGAGACAGTGTCCCTGCAGAGAACAGTGTCATTTGGATAAGAGGTATAAATAATCTTACATGGCACTATCAAATAATTTTTAGATTCACAATCCTTTCAAGTTTTATGTTGTCGCACAGAAACCTAATTTCTGTCCCAGAAAGAAATAGAAACAGTCCTACAAAGGAATTACAAACTCTAAGATGTTGCTGCATTGCGACGTCAAGCTGACCGACTGATCGGATTCTGACATTTTTCCGGATAGAGCCATTAAAGACCGTACAGCCGTATTAACCAGGCAGCACATTCGTCCAGCTCCGGCTGTCAGAGGACACACTGTCTTCTGCAGCTTTGTATGTGTCTCGTGCCACAACATTAGGGAGCCCTGGGTGGCTTTCCTTACTTATGCCATGTGTATACTTCAGCCAAACAAGGCCTAAGGACACTCCAGGGTGGTACAGAATAAAGGAGGGGCGAGGAAGCTAAAAGCAAGGTTGTGTGGTCCGATGGCTGAAGCCCATGATTTAGAGGCTGTTGATGCTGGGCAGACAGCCCAGGCTCAGTCACTGACTCACGCTGCATGACGCTACATAAGTCACTACACTTAAAATGTCCTCATGTGTTTGGATCTGTTCAAGTGGAAATCAGAGGCACTCACACGACTGGAAATCGCTACTGCATCTGATTTTCTTGTTCCTCTCTTTCTCTTTTTTTTTTTTTTTTCCACCCCGAAGCCTTCACAAACAGATGGCAGAGACTCATTAAGCTGTTGTCAGGACTATTAATGACATTGTGAACACTCGCAGAGGTCTGTATGCCTTATGGCGTACGACTGCCAAACAAAGCCGGGCCATTAAAGAAGGTGTGAGAGTAATACAATGCTGCTCGCTGTGTGCTGTTAGAAGAGGGCCGGCTGCCTTAGAAGAAAAGCACACACATGGTTAGCAGTGGGCCGACTTTTATGATTCCATGTCAGTGCTAAAGTTTATAAGAAATAAAGAATGTGATATACTGACACCACATGTTTGATCTTTAAGTAATTATACTTTGCCAGAAGTGTGTGTGTGTCAGAATTCCAGACTTCAATTTGCTAAATATGGCACATTTTTAACACAGAAATATAAAAATTCATTAGGAATTTACTGCAGATATTTATCTGTTGAGCTTAATAGTTTGAATACAGATTTAGAAAGAAGGAAGGAAGGAAGGAAGGAAGGAAGGAAGGAAGGAAGGAAGGAAGGAAGGAAGGAAGGAAGGAAGGAAGGAAGGAAGGAAGGAAGGAAGGAAGGAAGGAAGGAAGGAAGGAAGGAAGGAAGGAAGGAAGGAAGGAAGGAAGGATACTTAAGCTGTTGCTGATATAGTTGGTGATCATTTTCTCCTTTTTTAGACCATTTTCAGTAAACCTGGGGTTTGCTTGAGCATGAAAATCTGAGTAGATCAGCAATGTCTGAGATACTTACACCAGCCCGTCTGGCAGCCATGCCACCACAAACTCACTTAAAAAGAGCAGCTCAGATACATCATTAAAAGCCCTAAATTAATATTTGTTCCCTTGATTGTGAACTTCTCACCTGAATTTAATCAGCAAAGGTGACCAGATTTCTCCAGTTGAGGCTAACACAGGATGTGGATTGTACAGGTTTTTTTGGGGGAATCCCTTATTTCAGCAGAGATGCGTTTGAATCTTAATACCCAAACCAAAGGATGAGACGTTCATAATAACACATCTAAAAGCAGACCAAAAAGGTTAGATTAACAGTGTAAAGATTTTGTCAGCGGGAAGGTAAGGACACAAGGTGGAAAAGAGAGAAGAACACAATGAGGCAGGGAAAGGAGAAACAAGAAAAAAAAGAAAGGAGGGAAGGACACAATAACAAGAAGGGAGGAAAAAAGGACACGAAGGAAGGTAAGAAGGACACATATTTTGAAAGGAATAAGGCAAGCAAGAAAGGAAAAAAAGATACAAAACAGGAAGGAAGGGACAGAGGGTGGAGGGGTTAAATGAAGAAAGAGACAAAACAGGGAAAAATAAGTAAACTCATAAGGAAGAACAGGAAAAAATACTTTTCTCAATATTCAATACTTATCAATATCTCTAAAATACCTGAATCAAAGTTCTCTTGTTTTCATATTGTTTGGGTCTAAATGAGTCACACAGTTCATCTCAGAGATAAACAATTATTATAATTGCCTTATGGGGGCGATGGTGAGCTTAAACTGTAGAAAATAAGGAGAAATGAACAGAAAGCAAAAAAACATATCTGGATTTGTTACCAGGAGACCAACAGGTTTTGTCTCCATGTCATTTCCAAGAAATAAACAAATGGAGGGAAACAATGTTTTTTCTCAGTACCACACTTTGAATACAATGTCAGCACTCAGCATTGTCACAAAATCTGTACATTTTGTTGATGTGTACAGTTATGGTGGACAATGGCGAGATATTAAAGATCCAAGTTTTCATGCAGGCGTGTCAAACTCATTTCTATATTGGGCCACTTTGGCATGATGAAGTCATTAAAAGGACCGGTTGCACCTGTATAGATGACACTTTTAATTTCATAATTTCATTTCAGTTCACATAGAAATATAAAAAAATTGCACAGTAACATAAAAGTAGCGCCCTTAGGCCAAGTTTATACAGTTTGTCTGCAAGAAAAGTTGATATTGGGGTGAGTCACACTTCAAACTCATCATCCTGCTTCACTTTTTCTCTTTTTGGACATTTCTGGGTTGTTGTAATGTGTTCTGGAGGAAACTGACCTCTAGTAGCAGCATGCTGTTACTACACGGTTAAAAACAAATCAACTTTCGCTACAGGAGGCACAGTTTCAGTCATTTTCTACAATTTACAAGGATATATGCCTCTTCTTTATGACAAGATATGCCTTTTTTGGCTCTTGAGGGCCAGATAAATTGCCTCAACGAGCCGGATTCGGCCCCCGGGCCTTTAGTTTGACACGTGATGTAGAGAAAGCAGATGATATGAATTCACCCTGATCAATCAAAGCCAATGGGAGGGGCTTACAATTCTTTATTAAGGGGTGCAGCTCAACCAATCAGCTGCTGCCAGGAGCTGAAGTTAAAAACTGCATTGTTTTAGTGTGCTACATTAAACGTAGCATGACATAATACTAACTTTTACATACGATACTTTCAAAGATAACATCATTTATTTTCATTTGACGTAAAGTTATCAGGTTACATTTCAACAAGTTATTTGCATATTTAGATATCTAGTGTTCATTTATTAGTCTCCTGACATATTTTAATAAAGGCAATTATACATTATTATTGTGTGAATGTGTAATTTATCTAGTGTGGTTCACTTAATGAATTGAGTTCCTGACATAAATTTAACTTTTCACTACTTATGTTAACATGGACAAAAGTATTAAAAAAGCGTCATGTAAACAAACCAATCCGAATTTTGTGATCAGATTAAGCTCAATCGGAAGGAAATTATATCCAGAATGAGAGGGGTGGTTTATGCCGATTGATAACCCGATCAACGTGCAGATAAACGCTTGTCAGGTTCAAGTTATTCCAAATGTGGCAAACTGACCCAAATGCGCATGTGCACCCGATATAAACGTGACGTATTTCTGCGTTGATGAGCGTCGGAAATATGTCAGGAAGCCAAACTGTCTGGGCTCCTGATAAAACCTTTATGTTTGAAAAAATAAAAGAGCTCAAAGTTGTTACTTACTCATCATTCCATTCTTAATTAGAACGTCGTTCAGCCTGTGCGCTCAGTAGACAAACGAAGCTTGTGTAATACTGCTTTGTTTACTATTTTTGTTGTTTAGCAAAGTCGCAGTACTTCTTCTTCTTTGTTTTTTTTTTAGGGGAATTTAATAACTGCGCATGTCACAGTGGTTCTATTTTGAATAAAGCCGGGTGCATATACACATACACGCACATTATATGCCCATATAAACGGTACAATCCGATTATTTAACCCGAACGCATTATAATCTGATCATGGAACTTTGTGCATGTAAAGATAGCTAATACTATTATTATGATTTACTGAATGTGACTGTACAGCTCAGGTGATAGCTAACTGTGAGGATACTCTTTTGGTTTCTTTGACTGGAAACACATCAGTGCAAATATACATGTATAACTGTTCGTAAGGTGTTAAATTATGATGACCAAAAAAAAAAAATGTAACAACTACAGCAGACGCAGCAAAGACAGTTTGTCAAGCTTAAGCATCATATCGTTCCAACTTCTCAAACCAACCCAGAATCCCTTGGAGTACTAATTCTGTAGGATAAAAGGCGGAATCTTGAGGTTGCTACTAAAATATAGGTGGTAAAAAGTTAATATGATGTCTAAAGGAGATTTAATTTGTTTACAGTCCCATATTCTCAGCTAGATTTGGATCTGGATTTCTGTTCAGGCGTGTTTAGAGGGCTACTACGGGCCTCAGAAGTGCATTCTGTCAAATGGTTCTTCTCTTCATCTATCTGTCCTTTGCAGAAGCACTCCGCAGCTGCATCCCACGTGTTTTCACGCTGTCCGAAAATCCAGTTGTTCTGTGTTTCTGGAGCCCTTGCTTGTGGTGACAGTGCTGCTGGTGGCAGATTTGGTTCTTTCATTCGGTTCTGTTGCCTGTCTCCTGTCTCCACAGACGTAAAACAGCCGAAGCACTTTGGTCCTGAAGCGTCTCCATTTGGATAATGTAAAGCCTTTACGTGTGTGTGTGTGTGTGTGTGTGTGTGTGTGTGTGTGTGTGTGTGTGTGTGTGTGTGTGTGTGTGTGTGTGTGTGTGTGTGTGTGTGTGTGTGTGTGAGGGGTTTGCCACAGCTTCATAGCACACAGTCATTTCCATAATAACCCACAATCAAACCAACCCCTCCTGGATTCCACCCGTTCCAGATTCCTGATAAGCTGCACCGGGAATCTGCTGAGAGCCACAGACCCCCAAGTAAGAACAGGTGCTGCTAAAGTTAATTATTTCAGGTTCTGTTCTCCAGAAAGCAAGGACTGTTGTTTCTCCAGTAACTGCCCCCGCCACACACACACACACACACTTTTTTTTTGAGATTGCTATCAAGTGGGTTTTCTGAACTGGGTAATGCAAAAGGAATGGCTCGACATGTGGCATTATCGGAAAACCGGACAAATTAAGATGCCTTTTGAAAATGTAATGTGTGACAACAACATGCAGGCTGTAAAGTGATCTGTGACTGGGTCAGTTTTCCTTTTCCCACCATGGCGCAAGACAAACATCACAAAAATGGGGTACCCACCCAATTAACTTTCCCATTGGCCTGATTTTTATATATTATAAACCAACCATAAGGAAAGTCGAACAATCTTGGGCTGCCCTTGTATTGTCTTGTAAAAAAAAACAAACATCAGATGTGGGTAGTCTACAAAAGTTAAATTGACATCTATATAGTGTTTTTCAACCCAAGAAGAAATGAGAAGTAGTCATACAATTTGTGCTCAAGCAATAGTGAAACAAGTATTAGAAAAAAAGACCACTAAGATACTGATTACACCCGATTTAACCTATGAAAATGATGCAATAACATAAATACAAACAATAAAAAACATAGTTATGTGCAAATTTGGAAATTAAAATGATGAAATAGATAATCTCATTACAATATAGCAAATGCAAGTAGAAGAAAAACACATTTCCAAATCTAATTTCTTTACAAAAAAAACCTACTGAAACCAATACATACAGCAACTAATGTACATTAATTTTGGACTATATGGTGCATTTATAATCCTTAAATTTTCTCAAAAATTGATGGTGCGCCTTATAATCGTGTGTGCCTTATGGTCTGAAAAATACAGTATATATGTTAGTGTATTTTCATTTTACCTCCAAAGGAATTACATTAAATTGCATTAGGACAACGGCGATTGTGTACAAAGAAGTCTTAGTGTAACGTAAACTGTGCAACTGCTGCATTTTTGGTTAAAGGTATTTGTTCTTCTTCTACTGCTGTGACTGGAGTGGCCAGAAATGGTACTTAAGTAAAAGAAGTGTTACTTCAAAATTATATCATACAGCTAAAAGTAAAAAGTTAAGTAAAAAGTAAAAGGAGTAAAAAGGAATAGGGCTGGACGATATAGAAAAAAAGCATATTGATAAAATAGAAATCATATTGATCGATATCAATAATTATCAGAAAATTCAAAACATATATTTTAAATGCAGCCCTGGCTATTTTATGCTGTTGCTTCATGACCTATTTTTAAATAAAGAACACTGAATTCAAAATCTCCCCCTTTATTCAAACAACTTTTTACCAAAATTGTAAGTTTTGTAAAAAGAAAAAAGAAAGCGTGCTCTATGAACTCTTTGAAGGGGGCGGAGCTTAGTGACGCAGTGTTGCAGGGTCTACATTTGTGATTGGATGGGAGGATGTAATGTTGACTCTTCTTTTTCTATCACACCACACATCTATCCATCCATCTATATTGTTATTGAATTACCATCCAGCCCTATCCTGGAAGTTTTTTTTTTACACATTTTTATAAAGTTTTTTGTAAGTAAGTAAGTGTAACTTGTTATCTGCAAACTACATATCCTGCAATATAAAACAACCAAATCTATTCAAAATGTAACAGATAAAGTAGGACAGAAATCTTAGGTGTGATACATTTTTTATCATAATACAGAGATGAAGCTTTTTTAGGGAGGGTTGCTGAGGGAGCATGGGCACATGGGATGCTTCCAAGAAGAACTCAACTTTGTGCATTCTCAGCACAAAGTAGAGTTTCTTCTCAGTGCAGGATGGATGCCCCTTGTAACCTGCTCTGTTGCTGGGGTTCATGGACCTCAGGGTGTTGTCAAGTGTGTTGGAAAGTGCATTTGGCATGTTGTCATGCACAAGCCTGTAAACCTATAACTCCTGTGTGCGCTCCTTCTGAACTGTGCCGAACAGAACTTCTGTATAGTTTTAGAAATGTACCAGCACAGTGTTAACCTTGCCTGCAAGTTGAATTCTCTGAGAGACACATTAGTAAACATTATTGTCAAGACTTGATGCAATCTACTGGGCTTACAGATAGGACTTTTTTTTTTTTTACCAACCTGTATAATCTGATTGAATTTGACTTTGGAAAGTGCCTTGAGATGACATGTTTCATGAATTGGCGCTATATAAATAACATTTTATTGAATTGAATTGAATGGAATTGAATTATCAACCTGTCTGGCCAGGTTAGCAAAAGTGTGGCGCAGAAACAGCCTTTTCTAACTGCAATGGAAAGTTCTAGCTGTTATTCTTCAGTAAGTAGCTCACTGGAGGAGGGGGGGGGGGTACTGGAAAGTATTGTGACGTCAGAGGCCAAACTTGCGATCTAAACAAATAAACAAACAAACAGACAAAACGGTTTTCTTTCGGGCTCACGGGCTGTTACGGAGCTCCGCATGAGTAGCCTCGGTCTGCAGCCTCCATCCACGCTCTGCCAGGTGAACGTTCCACCTCGACGTGGGCGCGACCGTGCTGGTGACGCGCGCCCCCGCGGAGGCATACGTCACAGCGCTCGCTCCGCTTCTCGCGCGCTGGTTAAAAAGAAGGAGGAAACAGCACGAGAAAACATGTGAGCGCTCTGAGGACTTAGAGACAACTTTTATTTTCTCATGTTGTTGTGTGCCGTGCGTGCGCAAGCTGCCCAGCCGTCCCCTGCAGGAATTACGTTTTAAAAGGAACACCAGGCTCTTTTCTGTTGGGGATTTATTTATTTTTTTATCATTATTTTTTGTTTGTTTGTGTGTGTACTTGAGGATACATTTAATTGCTCTCGTTTGTTATTTGCTTTTTGTAAATGCCAAGATAAATCATGTATTCCGAAGAAGAAGCTTGTTACTTTATTTAAAACAACTCTCCTCGTTGGGATATAGTTGAATTGAGGACAGTTTCATTTAAGAATAATAGTAGCTATAGTTTTTTTTTTTCTTTTTTTAATATACAGAATCTGGTGTTTGGATAAATACAACTAGACAGACAAACTGTTCTGCAGGGGGTCGCTTGCATTTTGAAAAACAAGAAGAAAAAAGAGAGGAAAACTTTTTTTAAATATATATATATATATATTTGAAACCATGAAGCACTTACAATTCGTGCTTGTCCTGGCCATCGCGGCGAACGTGTGGGAGTGTGGGGACGCAAAGTTGGGTGAGAGAGGAGAGTTGAGCCCCAGGAGGAGAAGATGCTACGACGGAAGCCTGCCCAAGCGTCTGAAGAGAAGGGAGCGAAAAGTGCTGCTGGATGGCAGCAGCAGCAGCAGCAGCGGCGGCGGAGAAGTTTGCCACAGGTTGTACCCCCGTGTGTCCTGTTGTCCCACCAGGAGAGCCGCCTATCAGATGTTGCACCGCGAGGATGAACGGGTAGGTAAAAAAAATAAATAGATAAAAGTCCGACTTTAGACGGTAGTGTGACTTTATTTGTTTTTTAAAAAACATTCAGACGCCTATATACATGTGTGTGGGGATGTTGAAGATGTCTTTGGGTACTAAATACTCTTGTCTTCTTCTCCGCTAATATTAAATATTTATATTTTTTTGCATTTCTTTTTATATTTGCTCCGGTAGTCCTCCTTTTAAAGCAGTGGAATTAGCGACGTCGTGTTTAATTTTTTATATATATATATATTTTTTTTTTTAACACGCTGCTGGAACGTTTACGTGTGTCGCTTCTGCGTTACCATGACAATCGATCCACGTTCCATCCGTTACTTCCCAGCTAGCTGACCGCGCGGACGGAGCGTCTGCTAGCTAAACCGTCGAGCCCTAAAAACAAAAAAAGAAAAAATAAGAAAATTAAAGGTAGGAGTTCTGTTTCACTCTTTTTAACTCTTATAGCGCGGAGACTCGTTACTGCGTGTTCTCGGTTGTTGTTGCTGGGTTTTTTTCCAGCAGTTAGGACAAGTTTTAGGTAGGCGTTCTTTAACTTCGACCGTTAAAGAGGAGCTGCAGCTAATTCGTCTCCGTTTTTGACCGTTAAAACACGTTTTTTTTTTGTTTTTTTGGAGGGGACACGCGCACAAAACGCAACTGTTGTTGCTCCAAACGGTGATTCCTTTTTTTTGGGGTTCTCACCGGGCCATTATCATGCAAACGTAACCCCCTCCCGCCAAACCTCGTATAATTCAGTGGCTGGGTGGTATCTCACATTGTGTGATACAAGAAAAAAAAAAAGCCATATTGCATCATTTAATTTGCTCAAGTCATGCAAATAAGAGGTGGTGGTGAGGGGAGGTGGAGGTGGGGACTGAATGGGACGAACTCGACTTCTCCTCCTCCCCTGCTACACTGCCCACACACGGAGCCTTTTCTGATTATGGCAAAAGAATAACAACAACACTATTGTGCTTGTTGGTTTCACTAATAGGAGAAGCTGGAAAACATCACCCCCCCCCCTCCTCCTCCTTCCCCCCCTTTAGTAATCAGCCTTGTCCGAGTCCTAATGCCTATGAGAGGGTGTGTATTCTTCACTATATCCCCCTGCCAGCAGACTTCCACCTATTCCCTGAGGGCAAGTGTTTTGTTGAAGCTAAGTGCAGCCTTTGCCCCCCCCCATCTCTCCTGCTCTCCGCCTGTGGAGGAACGTTTTCAGACCTGAAGACAACTTTCGCCCTTTGCTATTTATGTTTTCATCCGAGAGGAAGTCATGTTAAACTCCAGTGTGAGCTTCTGATGATAGCCTTGAGTAAAAATACCACACTAACGCGAATTCAACACTTAAAAAAATAATAATATCCAGATCGAGTTAACTTCTAAATGATCAAAATAAGAACAGGGTATTCCTTGTTTGTTTGACATATGGAGCTGCAAATTGTGTAGTTTTGGAGTGTGGCTATCTTCCCCCTTTTGCTTTTTCTAGAATAACACAAATATAACCGGCTCTTGTTATCGGGTTAAGTAGCTAGGCTAGCTACAGGGCTGTAGTTGTTTGCCCTGTGGACGTGCCACTCATGAACTGTAGGTTCAAACTGCCATTGTTTTATTTAATATTTTTCACAGCTGGAAATATTTCCAAACAGCTGAGTTTGTTTTTGTTGTAAGTGACTGGGAAGTGCACCACCCTCCTTTCAGCCTGGTGAAAGGAGGGCACAGCAACAGGTGGAGGAGGGGCTCCAGTTACTCAGACACGCACGTAAAACCTTTTGGGATGCTTTGTTGGGAAATTTCCGTGTTTCTGAGAGGATAACTTTTCAAAACCTTGGTACCGGTAACCTGCCCGGGGCATTTTGTATCGTATAAAGTTGTTTTTTTTAGGGTTCAGGAATAACATTTTAGCTATATCTATACATAACGTTGGATGAAAATTTATTGCAGAGGTCCCCAACCACTGGGCTGCAGACCGGCTCTGGTTGTTTATTACTGACCTTAGAGTAAAAATTAATATAATTTTCATGGTAGTGACGGTCAGAGCGGGAAAGCAGTTCTTATTCGGCACAACGAAATGCAACTTTCTGCAGGAGGGTGAGCAGGAAGCAGGTGGGTCTTCACATTTGTAACGATTGGAGTCTCCCTTACATGTCCATTTCTTCTACCAGTGCCCAAAACACTTCCACACAGGGGCATTCGTCAGCGCTTAAATATCCGAGTGTTGAAAGCAAGCCCACTTTATCAGTCCACTCTGCCAATACAACCAAGAACTACTTCCCTCCTTACATATAAACCTCAAATGAAGCAGCTGCAGATAATGATCCTCAGAACTCGAAGTGCTCATCATCACCGTAATGACAGCTCACACTGACTTTGTGGATTTCAAGTAAATAAGAAATAGTTTGGCATTTTATATTGTAGCAATTGTTATTTCAGTTTAAAGTTTTTTTGGGGAAAAAAACATAATCTAAAACTTAATTAAGTGATTTTGAAAGTTGTTCTGAATGTAAAACAGCCAATTATTACAAACGTATACAATTTGAACAATATATTAATACTTACAGTGACTTCCTGTTTGTATTACTACTTTTTATTAACATTACTCTGTTAAGTTATTACCAACAGTGAAGCATAGTGACAAGCCTGTTATGGCAGCTGTTTAAATGCATTGCAGTAGGCTCTGACAACGTGCATGTAAGCCTTTGGCCACTTTTTGCCTGTCTGTTATTTTCTTCCTGGTTTTGAGAATTATGCCCCCGGAGAGTCAGCAAAACACAACAAACAAAGAGACCACTTGTTCTGGTTTGGATGATGGCAACGTTGGAGTCCATCCCAGCAACATATGGACACGGGGCATGGCTGAGAGCACACAAATGCTTCTCTCTGCGGACCTTGTGCCAGGCCATGGCTCCCAGAATCAATGGGCACTTTAGAGCAGGGGAGCAGGCATGCCCACAACACTGGACGGCATGAGAGCGGAGAGTGCCGTGACCGAGGATCATGTCACACCTATGGGTGCTAGCCGTGGAGCCATTGACACTTTATTGAATTATATCACAAAATTTAATCCATGTCGGAGTAACTGAACTGAAACGCAATAATAAATCAAGTTTCTTGCCTTTCCGTCACAATGCCTGTTCCAGAGAGAGCTTTATTCCTTGTTTGTTGGTATATTTCTGCGCTGGAACATGAGGTTTTTGTCAAGGTTTCCACCACCTGTTGCACTAACATAACTCCGTGCAGCTTTAGAGCAGAAGGAGAGTTGAGGAGCCGAGTGTAAGGTGTCCATATGTTAGCCCTGGGTCCCCTGGTTTAATTGACTTCGACAGACTGCTAATTTGTTGATACCAGAGTGGGAATGATGTGCCTGCCTATCTGGAAATTGGTGTTTACACACGGACCTCACACAGAGCAAAACACCACCAGCATGCTTGGCTGCCCAAACAGCACAGCTTTTGACCTAAAACAGATTACATTGTGTTTTATTATAGCCAATTTGTTCTGTAAATAATCCTGCTAATTTCTCCTGGATTAACTCCTTGTGTAATTTATCTTAATGACCCTGCCTAAGACATTTTAATTTGGTTTTATTTTTTGCTGAATGCTGTCAGACGCAGGGATTGTTGTTACTCTTTACTTGTTTAGGAACTTTTGTGGGCGGGCAGAGGTTGAGATTATTTCTGTAAGTGTTCCTCCAAACATGAAGCTATTCCAGCCTTATTGAATACAAAATATTGTTACATTTGAATATACATTTTCAAAACGTCTGCATCTAAGTTTGCAGAACATTTTAATCATTTGTTTATAGAAGAGTTTAGTTACAGAGATAAAGTTACACGGCGACTATGGCTTTTTATTCTTCATTAAGGGTGTAAAATGCTCAGCTGTACAACTTTTAAATTTGGCTTTAGAAAAATATCCTAGGTGGTGTTTGTGATACTGAGTCTTACACACCAAGAGGCACCAAGTGGAGTTTTAGGAATTTGTAAAAATTCCATCCAAGTTTCTCTGTTTTGACCGTCCTGGATTATTATTTGTGTGATTATGAATTACCGGTTTGATTCTTGACTGTATATTAACTTGTGCGATACGAGTTAAAAAGGTAATGGCCCGCCCCTTTAATACGGTGCCGGCTCTCTTTGTGTGTGGTCTCCAGATTTTCTCCACCAACAACACAGAATGTGGACATCTCCTGGAGGAGATCAAGTGTGCTCGCTGCTCCCCCAACGCCCAGGTGTTGTTCCACTCCCTGGACATGGATCGAATGCCACACAGAGAGCCGGACCTGCCGCGGCTCTGCCAGGACTTCTGCCGGGAGTTCTATTACACCTGCAGGGGGCACATACCAGGTAATTAAGCCCATAATAAAGATAATGAATGCAGCTATAACCCGTTGCCTGTGTGGTTACCTAGTAGTGCCCCTGCAAGCACACTCAGACAACAGAGGAGTTGAAAGCATTGGGTTTTCGGGGGGGGCTGTAAATGTTTTGTTGTGACGAATTAAAACTCACAACTGGTTTTATTTCTTATTGAGGCCCAGCTTGCGCATGTGGACCCTGCAAAGCCCCGGATTTATGCAAAAAGTGGTGCGTCAGGAGTCTGGTGTGAGAATATTTATTTATCCAGCTCTTACCTCACCTCACCTCCCTGTGTAGCTGAGCCTGGCCTAAAACCCGTCCGCGGCCTTGCTCCTCGCTGTACTCATGTAGCGACGATTCATCGATTAAAAAATAGATTAAATGTATTCACTATAATTTGGCTTTGCAGAGCAAACCGTCAGTAAGAGTCTAGACTGGTACAGCATATTTAATCCTGCAACGAGCACGTTGACAGTCGTACTCCACAATGCAATCTGATGTGCAAACTACGCGTGAGTAGGAATGTGCAATTATTGCATCATTAATGGTTATTTAGGAAAGATCATCGTGATAGCTATAGTTTTTGATATTACAACAAACTTTTATACATGGTGTTTGCAAATCCCTAAAACTGGATGGTTGGGATTAATTAGGCTGTTTGAAACTGCTTGTTGGCCGTTTCATGTGAACATTAATAACTAGCAGTACGATTACACGTCTGAATGGAACACGTGTAACTGCTAATGGGTTTTATTTTCAGAGCAGTGTTTGGTGGTCCAAATTTTGTAAAACTTTTTTATTGACACTTTTCTCAAATTCCAATAACTGCCCAAAATATAGTGATAAAATATTAGGCATGTAGCGACCTACAATGACACTGTGAGTATGTCGCTGTTTTTTTTTGGTTATTTCACTTTAGATCAGTGATTGGCAATTTTTTAAAACCAAATACTTCCTTTGTTAACATTAAACTTTCCAAGTTCCAGCATACATTTGATAAACAGTAATACAACAGGACTTAGACTCGCAGTTCCTTGTGTTTTTGTTTAATGACTATAAAGATAAAAGTAGTCTTCTCTCCACTGACGGTGCATGTTTCAGTGGTGATGCTGTTTATTTGTAGATTTCAGCTCTCCACAGATGTACAATAAATGGACAGGGAGATTGCAGAAGTCAAAATCCAACATGGTAACCCTAACCTGCAGTGTTTAAAACATTTTGAAATCTGCGGTGGTAAACTGTTCATTCGAATTTATAAAAGTTTGTATCTTATTTAGTTATTTGCACACAGTACTGTACGACCCCTTCATTGTACTTTAGTGTTTGAATGCAAAAGATGCATAGAAATGCCCTGTTACTAATTAATATCTCTAACACTAGTTGGTTTTACAGCAATTAGGATACCTCACTGGTTTTCCAACTTTCAGCTCATAGTTACGTTTGGTTTGGTTTCATTTTGAGCTCCACATTCCAACTTAAGCGGAAAATAGGTAACCAGTCGCACTGTGGTCCACTCCTCAGTTTAGATCCTTTGCTGCACAGCAGAGTTGGAAAATCTAAACTTTTGCAGCTGGGCGCTGAGCGTCAACCAATCAGAGAGACCAACCTATGTGATGTAGGGTCGGATTTTCCTACAGGAAAAACAATTTTTACTTCTAATCACTGATAAATGTTAACATCAAGCCTCCTAAATGATCCATACTAACCCGAGACAGACGGGCAGATGCTGGTCAGCTGAAATGGGCGCCTGAAGATGGCGTCCTGGTAGGAGATGAAGGTACCGATGCCGGTCAGCGGTTGTCAGACCGGGCTTGGGTGAGGCGTAAATAGCGCTGAAAGCGACCCGCATCAGCTCCACCAAACTCAAAACGCCTCTCAGCTCTGGCTCTGCAGTGTTTCTCTGAACTTTCAGCCTCACGGGATTCTAATCATACTTGAAGAGATTGAGATGGCATCAAAACTCTTTTGATGCATCGACTTTGCTTTGCATGTGTTTTGTTACGTAGGAACTGTTTACCGCCTGACAGCACCTGTTCGTCAGAAGATATTCTGTTGCAGAGATGCAAGATCACAGGTGGTTGAGATTTCAGGGAACCTGCCAGATACGATCAGACGCTTTAGGCTGCGAGTTTCCTTCCAAACCGTCGCCTCAAACTGATTAGATCAGCAGAGATTTGAGAAGACAGAACCGTCTGAAACACACGTGTCGACAACATGGGAAGCTGTAACTCAAATGTATATAAAATCCAAATAGATATCTGGCTGCATCAGACAGGGAGCTTGTGTACAAACTTCAACACCAGAGCTACGATCTAGAGTGGTGACAGCAGAATACAGAAGGCTGTGGAAGTCGAACACTTGTTCCAGGTTAGCTTTCTTACTCCAATACTGACAGACACATGGGCTCCACGAGTCAAATCAGAAAAGCCGAGGAGAGAAATCTCTTCCTTTCTTTGCTTGTATGCTTCTTCTTGCTCTCCCCGCTCAGCCCACCACAGGTCAGCATATGTGGTGACGAATGACACATTTATTTTTCTACTAAGCTTGTGTGTATGTAAAACTGCTGAAGTGCATCAAGATGTCAAGTGCTTTGGGTGGCCCACCCAGGTTGGCTTGGAAGATAACCAGATGGAAGAATAACTTTAGTCCTGGGGAGCCAGGAGGAATATGGACGCTGTTTCTCTTTGTGCTACACCTTTTTTCAACTCTAGCTTTTCCTTTTTAAATGCTGCTATTTTCATACCTTTTTTAATTTACTTACCTAACAGAAGCCAAGTAGGGAATCTCTACATTATTATGGTCATAGAATAGTTGTTTTTTTTAAACTGATCACAGAGTTAAACACCAAAGGTTTTAAGCTGAACAAGTAGCCTTTAAAGCATTCCTCAGCTATCATCCTCCCTCCATAAAACTTACTGCTGTCTCTTGATTAGGCAATGGAGTTGGCCCCCGTTTCTCCTTAAAGATATTTACTGCCGCGAGTCTTACTTCTGCCCCCTCCCTTTCTCCCCTCCTCTCATATCTCCCCTCACTCGTTCCCTCATCCTGCACCCGAGGTCCCCAACCAGCACGGCTAAGATAACTGCAGAAACAAGTGTGTGGGTGGTATAGCCAGAGCTCCGTGTGTGTGTTTGATCTCCATGTTGTGTTTAGATGTTTGAGGGGATATCCTATCACCTCCAGTATTTGATGCGGTCAGCCTTTGCGGTGTGTGGCAGGGGGAGGAGATGAAAGGAGGGGCCGGGAGAGTCCTTGTTTGTATTTTTTATCACTGGTGTGTTTGCTCCCCTCTGTCCTCCCAGGGATTAACTGGAGGAAACAATATTGTCAGGATTGTTTTTACGTCTCAAAGAGCCCCTGAGATTTTGTTTTCTTACGAGAACGGCGGTGTGACTGCGCCGGCCGGAGGTGTGGCTGCGCGATAACTGCTGGTCACCTTTTGTCGTCACCGGAGAACATCTTGTCTTTGTTTCAACAAGTTAGGTAATTTATGTATCTCACCGTGGAAACATTTTGTTTACTCTGAATGACCGGCCGCGTTGAACAGGCCGATTGTTTGAATTCACATGCTGTTCCCGGACGCTGCTCAGTAATGCAAAACAGCGAAAGCTTTTTCAAAGATAAACCAAGTTGCTGCATTTTTTTGCGGGTTTGTTTACTTGGGACATTCAGGGAATATATAAAAGAGATTGTTAAAACTGAACTGCAACAAGATCAGTTGCATGAAGCACCCTTTTTTCTTTGCCGTTATCTCGATGCATCTGTTCGCTTTAAACAGATGCATCTGACCCGATTCATCTGAAGGACAGTGTTTATGAGAAGTGAATGTCTAACACTATTTTTAATGCTAATTACTGGGAATGTATTGGGATAAATCAGAATACACCTGGAATTTAAAATATTAAAGTTTGGCCCTGAACACAGATTTTAAATACAATTGGGCAAATCTATATTTGAGCATAATCTTAACTAAAAATACCAGAAAACTTGACTAGGTGTATGTTATTCCTCTATCACATCCACGTAGCGCACTGTTTTACGTCACATCCAAAGCTGGTTTCTACAACTCTTTATTATTGAGGCCATAATATGGAGTCTCTGGGCCTTTATTTTATTCCGTTACTCTTGCTGTTCATACACACTTGCATTTATATAGATTTAAAAACGACAATATCTATAACAAAGCATGAAACATATGTTTATTTTACATAAATTTAAGGTGAACTCTGACTACCAGTACTGACTCAAAGGTCAGTACTGGTAGCCTTTTGTATGAAAATAAAGTAGCTCTCAGTTTATAAAAGGTTGGTGAGTCCTGATCTGGGCTATATAAAGTGAATTAGGGTTTGATGCTATAATTGGGTAAATATACTTGATGCATCGTCATAATGTTTTGCTGGTAAATTAACTCCAATTTCCAATTAATTCCTAATAATAACCATAATTCTCAATGGAAAGTATCCAGAAATGTGTTTGAAACTGAGCAGCCTTAGTCCTGATCTGGGTTTGTTTTTTCCCCCGGTACCGACCGGCATTAAGGTTAGGCATGTGACAAGTCAGTGCCATGTATATGCAGCGAAATAATTAGGTTTCATCAGTACCAACTGATCTACACTGGTTTTGTGTAGCACTCAACTGTGATGTCCATGATGCTGCAGATATGCTACTCCATCTGTAGGATTAAGAGAGCTGGTATCACTTGTATTTAAAGGAATATCCGACTCGACACGAACAATCTTCAGTAAACTCAGGTCTTGCTCTTGCTGACAAAGATGGAGCAGTTGGCTGAAGTACTAGGTTAGCATGTTTTAATATGATTTGTTGTAAAATATTTCAATGCAGTTCCAGTTAATGTTTGCAGAAATCTTTTTGTCCTACTAGTGTTTCAGTTTAGCTCTGCATCTTCTTCCTGATATCCAAGCCACATGGCAGAGAAGCTGCAGCGACCTCTCCTTCACTATGAACGGCAACGTAAAGGGTGCAAAGCACCTGTTTGTTAGGGAAATATCACAGTAGTTAGAGCAACCAAATAATGTGCCTGGTCCAAAATATAGTTTTGTAAGGATTGGGCATCTGGGGATCACCAAACTCCCAGACAGTAGAGCAACAACGGCTTTCAGGACTTCAGTTTCCTGAGTTTAGGATTTGGTTTGGACTCTGATTCTCGGCATCAGATCTAAACCTCTTGTATAACGACATGAATGACTTTTCAGTTAGAAATTAGTCAGTCTCTATTTAGAGGTTTGACAAACAAGATTGGAGGCTTTTCCTTAAAAATCCCTTTAGGCAACAGAACAAGCATGTTAGCATGTTATGTTATGTTATGTCTGATCTGCCGTCACTTGGTCTTTTCAGCCTTTTCTAATCCAGTTCTCCTTTCCAAACAGTGTGGCAGATGATTTTTTAAAAAACGTCCAGCCATCTCCATGTAGCATGTGGCCACAATACCATGGAGACATTTATAAATACATCTCCGCTGCCTAGCTTCTTTTAAATCCTACGTAGAAAGTCATTTTGATTGTGCAGCATCATCAGTAAGTGTCGCCTTGTATGTGCTGTGTTCACTAGAGCTGTTCCAAGCTGATGTGGATGAATTCTGCCAGTATTATGGGAGGAGAGGTGCCGGTTTATGTTTCCCGGATTACCAACGAAGACAACTGCTTGGGCAAGATTCTAACTACTTGGAAGACGAGAAAATGGAAGATCTCAGCAGGTTTGTACTCAGATTTTCACCACGTTTTATTTCATATAAGTAAGAAGACGACCGTTTCACGTGGTTAAACAAACGTACCTGTTTTAGACTGCCGGGTCATTGTTCAACATGTTCACCTATGACTATATTCACACTGTGACGTACCAGTAACGACATCAGCACCAGTTTAAACTAAGTTGCCCAGCTAAGCTTTATAAAAACAGACGCAAATGTAGCGTAACAGAAACTCTTGATACTTTTGAGTTGAGTTAATAGTAAAAAAGAAACAAACTTTGACGACAGCAGTGCTTCTATCCCATGAAGAGTTCTGTGAAGATTGACAGTGACTTGCAGAGTTTTAGAGAAAATGGCTACAATGTGTTGCAGATTCAGAAAGTACACCCCAAGTAACTTTTTATTTGAGGTAGTCACTGAAATCCCTGTATTCAGGCTTTAGATTTAGATTTAGATTAATTTTATTGTCCCAAAGGAAATTTGATTTGGGTTACAGACTCTGACTGCTACATAGTCCAAACTATGCGTCACACTGCATTCACACATAAAACACTACTATAAAAATTTCATTATAAGACAATAAATAGATACATAAAGGAGCATGTTACATTATATTCACAATAAAAATTTGAAGGAAGAGAAAAAAAATAATAATGATGATACTAAATAAATAAAGATGTATAAAAACCGTTCTTTAAAAAAAGTCTGTTTTAAGAGATAATGAATAAAAAAAACACAAAACAAGTGCTTATCCGCAGCGAGCGAGAGTCCATGTTTTAACTGATGAACTGATCATTCATTCCTTACTTTCTAAACTGTAACCTAAAAATCCCCTTTTGCTTCTTATGGCGGTATAATTGGATTATCGAGTGCCACCATCATTCCTTGACCTTTTGTCTCTTCCACGTTTCCCAGGAAACACAAACACAACTGCTACTGTGCTCAGGAGGTGTTGAGTGGTCTGAGGCAGCCGGTGGCTGTGGTGCACTGCGGAGATGGCTCTCAGCGGCTTTTTGTCGTGGAGAGGGAAGGACTTGTCCGGATACTCAACCATAACCTTGAACTTATCAAGGAGCCCTTCCTGGATCTCCACAAGCTGGTGCAGAGCGGTTTGAAGGTAGGAGAGTGTCTGATCTCATAGCGTCAAATATTTCTGGATTGTTCTTGTCCAACTGGCAGGCCTTAAAATAATGGTGACCTAACTGATTATTAAGGTAATGAATATTACAGCATGTCATGTGCTGTAACACTTGTTCACAGTCTGTCAGGTTTAAATTACAGTGTTGCTTTCTTCATCTGCTTTAATACACGTGTTTTCATACATGTGTGTGTGTGAGGTCAACTCGGTACAGGTTACAACGGGTCAACATGGACTGGATAGCAGCAAAAATGAGAAGTGGACATTCATGATGGGTGTTCTGGTACCTACAGGGCTGCATGAAAGTTGTTACACTTAACATTTTGTCACATAAGAACCACAGACTTCAATGTCCTTGTTTTTTTGGGGGTTTATGTGATCGGCCAACTCGAAGGAGGACCGAGCGTTTGTGCTCACTCTCTTAGTCGATACTATAGTAGAACCCCCTTTAGGTTCTGTTACACGTGGAAAGTACGTTACGTGTTTCCACCGCTGCCTGCAGAAATTCATTGTTTTGCTTCTCAGCAATGATTGGGGAGTGGCTGTAGTCCCAGACACCACAAAGATGGGATTAAAGCGCTTTTTTGACATCTCTGTTTGTTTTCTGGAAGGGTTGATGTTGAGATGGGTAGAAGTCAGCCCCCCCCCCATTAGCTCTGACACAGTTGTTACATGTTTAAAAAAGTAAAATGAGGGTATTTTAGGGCAGTTAGTGAAAAACATGTCTGTGGAAATTAAGACTTCAAAGTGGCCAGAAATTGCATACTTTATATCTGGATTTTCTTCCGTCTTTTCGTGTTCTGACAGAGCTGTTATTAATCTATAACCCTGCAGAGTTAAAGGAGCTTGAGGTGATTTTAGGGTCCTCAGATAAGCCATGAAATGTAGGCAGTAAAGCTGTAATTTATGCTAACCATCCATTACCATGTCAGCTTTTTACAGCTGAAATAAATATTTAAAATGTTTGCCGTCCCATTTTTATATCAAACATATGTTCCAAATATCCTCATTGACAATAATTTACTGTCAATCTCTCAGTGTCAAATAAACTTTATGCCTCAGGATTACATTCTTGAAATGTATTTTCCACCGATAATACTGCCATAATCAGATTTTGAACTTGAAAAATGTCCAGAAATTCTTTAGATTGCACAAGGAGACGGAAAAGAAGGGATGTTTTCAGGGGCACAATCCCAGACAGGAAGTTTATCCAGCTCGCACGCCCCTTGCTACTCAGCTGACAAGACACTTTGTTTACAAGGAGTCAAACGTAGCACAGCATTTGAAAACGAAACTGCCCCCTCCGGGATGAACTTCCTGCTCTTCTCAGCTCTCTTATCATAATTCAGTCCGAACTGGCTGTGGATAAAATGACTGTTATGACAATTAGACGTGGCTCAGTCCCCCGACATCCCCAGGAGTCCTATTCTGTGATGTTGGCTGCCAGAAGAAGAGTAACAAGTGATGGACTGAACCAGGGGAGGGATGAGGTGTTTACTGGGAGCATCAACAGGATGGAGCTGCTTTTAGGCCGACAGAGAGACGGACTCGATAACAGGTTTATCTTCAGCCGCATGCACATGCTTTGATTGTAATGTTCTGTGCTTCCTGCCCTCTGACAACCCCCCCCCCCCCCCCCCCCCCCATGGATCCCTCAGTGCCAATTAAGAAAAATTGCACAGAAACAATGGTATGCTGGGCCAATGTAGGCCTCTACCTTCGCTGTGGGTGTTCTCGTTAAGGCAAGAGGCCAATCTCATTCCCTCCTTTGCCCCGACACTTCCTCCAGTGTTTGTCTCATCTGGATACACCGACCAGCAGAATCTGTGACAGAAACAACATGTTGAAGATTGCTCCAACAACTCGGGTTGTATTTAAAGCATCATTTGCATTTAAACCTCCTGCATGGGGGGCAAGGCACAAAGCTTAACCTGATCAACGGACCTTTAGGAATTTATGTATTCAGAAATGCATTTGCTTCTAATTTGCTTTTTAAAGGCAAAATAATATTAAAGGCAGTCATGCTTTCTGGCTGTTTTCAAGTTCTACATGATTTATTTATTTTTTGGCATTTACATCCAGACCTAATGAACGAGACACACACAGAGTGAAAGATGGATCAGCAACATTTAAGCTGAAGAAGTGAGACAGTTCCAGATGCTGAACACAACAGTAAATCAGAGCTGTAAAACTTTATTTACCAATTGCTTCACAGTGGTTACATTCTACAGTACAAGCAAACATAGGCACACCTCAGCACACCTCCACCAGGGAGGTGCAGCCGACCAGATGTTATGTGAGAGAGTCTGTCTGTCTGTCGGCTAGACTTTCCTCAGTCGAGCACAAACCGAACAGATTAGTGAGATCTGTTTTGTTTAATCCCAGCAAATGCTTGAATATCTGTCAGTAGCAGGTTTCTGAACTCCTGAATATGGTAAACCACACCACTGGTCTCAACTATACAAAAGACACAAAGACAAACAGATTGGACTTAAAATACTGACACCGGTAGGGCGCTTCGCTGCTGCTTGCCTCTGGCCAGAAGGTCCTCACAGCGGGGCGTCCTGATCCCAGACAGCTGCCTGGACGAGACCAGGATCAGTCAACAGAGGATCTCCGTTCATTTTGACTCGCGCCGTAAAGGAAGTGCCTGGTTGGATGGATGTGGGACCCTGACTGGATGAGAGTGACCCCGCCGTTCCACGGAACGAGGGAGCACGGCGCCTTCTGCCAGGCAGCAATTTAGAGCGGAGCAGCGATGCACTGATGGACTCGGATCACGCGAGGATTGCGTCATTGCACGATAGTAACGTAAAGTCTGCACATGTAGTCTTTCATTGGTAAACTGGACCAGATCCATTTCGCTTTTCATCAACTGACTTCCTGAGGAGTCGGAGCGGCGAGCGTCAAAAACAGAACAGCTGCGTATTTTAGAGAAGCGGCGACCATCTGCGCTTCAGAAATGCGCTGCGGCGCGCTGGGTCGCAGAGATCAGCAGCGACGCTCCGTGTTCTGTGGAACCTCGGGGTTAGAGTTTGGATTTAGCTGTAGATGCACCAACCTAAATACTTTTGTTTAATTTCTCTTTAGAATAAAACAAAGAATAAACTGTAATTGATAATTATGTAACTCATGCCTGAAGGCTGATGTTTCTAGGCATCTAATCATGTTTTCAAATATGTTTTTTTTTGTTTTGTTTTGAGGTACAAACATAATAAATAGAAATCGGGACGTTTATGAGCTACAGCCATAAGCTGCTGGACTCCTTAATTTTTAATAAAGGTAATTATTCCATTGCAAATTAATTAAAACATTGCTATTAACTTTTCTGTTGTCAGACTCCTATCAGTGACTCTGTCCACCTTCTCTCATACTCATGCTAATCTCAAAATGACGTTAGTAGAAAAACTATTTAAAGCTAAAAACTTCCATAAAAAGCTCAGTTGGTCAGAAGATTTCAGCTTGACTAGGAAATAACAGCAACTATCCCATGGTCTAGGTTTCACTGTGACGCAGGGCGGCTCTGCTGTCTTTATGGTGCCGGTTGTCTTTGAACACTGAAGAGCAATTTTATTTTAGAAAAGGAACTCATTTTAGTGGAAGAATGGCCACTCAGCACTTTTAAAGGATCAGAGGTTCGTCTTGTTGATTTGAGCAGCCGCAAAGGTGACACAGAGTACTGAGATTATCCTGGACAGGAAATGATGTTCACGCGTCATTCAGACAACACCTGAAGATACCCCCCCCTACCCCCCTTCTTTATTTGTTCTGATATTTCATATTAAAGCCATTCTAGAGCTCTTAGTTTGAGACGTTTTTATTGTCTCTGAATGAGCTCGTTTATGCGCTGTAGGTTTGTTTTTTTAAATATCTAAACAAAATGTTATCTAATGCAGGTCTGGCAGCAGTATTTACCTATTCGGAGAAAAACTCTGGGTGGTGAATTCTCTTCTTCTAATCAAGCTATCTCGTCAGACTGGCTCTGCTTTCTGCTGCTGTGTTTGTTTCTCATGGCTCTGGTGCCAGCGCTGCTGTTCCTCCGCTGCTGAACGGGTCAGTCATTAGCAAGGGAGGTAATATTTCAGCCCAATAAACCTCTGTGTGTCCCGGTGGTCCCCGTTTGGCTCATGGTCTATGCCTCAGTGGTTCATTCCCTGTCACACGTTTATTTTGGGGATGTGGGTCATTGCATATCCATTTCCATCATATGGATCTAACCTTTAAAGGTGTAGTTCACGCGTTTTCCTCCCAATATGAAACCTTTTCACAATATCTGGAGCCGTCTCTGCTCCAGCTAACAGCCATCCTGGACGTTTTCCTCCATCCGTTTACGTAAAGCACATTTTTATTTGACTTCAACAATCTGACATTTATTATTATTGTTATTGTTATTCATCATGTTGGCTTTGACTTTGAGAGCGTTGAGGGTTCAGCATCCCTGAATAATGAGGATGTGAAGCATCATCTAAATTATTACTTTGGTCTCTGTTGATGCTTTCAGGACCTTAGAGCAGCTTGTTCCTGTAATGTTGTACATTTGGCCCGCTCCCCTGTTCTGTTTGTCTGAGGTGGGTCCCGCTCAGCCCAAACAGAGCCGACATCCACGACACGGTCGGGTTTGTGACAGGCTGGACCTGCCAGAGCCACACCCAAACAAAGAGATGTCTTTTTCTTTTATTTCTCATCAATTTATTCACTGCTTCCACACACAGACACCTGGACCGGTGCAAGCGGGTCAGCAAAATATGATCACAACTTCAAAGCATCACCTGGATTAGGGGAGAAAATTATGTTTTAGGCAACATCCTCACCTAGTGACAGCTTCTTACCATGAATCACGCTTTGTGTTCTTTGTCGACAGGGAAATAGGGAGCATACAGCAGAGAGGGTCAGACCTGGCCCCCTCTGCCCGGGGAATGAAACGCTATAGCTGATTATTCCAGCCAGCTATGATGGGCAGACCACCAGGGTAGTGACAACTGATGTAACTGCCTCAAGGGCGAGATAAAGGTTTACATATTACACAAGCAATTTAGATGTTTTCTAAACATGTTGCCAAGACAGTGGGAGTTGGCAGCTCTCTCCTTGTTTAGGTTTCCTTTTTTTTTTTTTTCCTCCCCTCCTTTAACCCTGCCCCCCCCCCCTCACCCCCCCATCCCAGCCTTGGATTTTGTATGGATTTTTGAGTGAATCAGGAAGGAGCGAAGGATTGGGGAGCAAAAAGCATGGACTGAAGCACCCTGCTCTTTGTGCTCTCTATGAACTGTGAGTGAGCTAATAAATTCTTTCAGCCACTCAGCGTAGCATTCACAAATATCCCCCTGAAGATTACACACACAAATCACCGCACAATGGAGGCCACCGGGAGGGACTGAGCGTCACAGCCCACCTCCCCGACCCCGGGGACAAGCACACATAGGCAGGCTGCAGGAAAGCCTGTGTAGTGCCGGGGTTAGGGGATGGGGGGGGGGGGGCTGGAAGAGATGGTGCAGCTCTACCCACGGTCAAATGTTTCCCAATGGTATATTCAAGAGGCCTGCTGAAGGTGCGAAGCAGAACAGCGCTGCGTAGGAAAGGAGAGAACGAGATAATGAGCGGCGTCGTGAAAGGAAATGTGATGGACAAACCCGAAAGAGGATTAGACAAGTAAAAAAACAAGGAGGAGGCAGGAGGGTGCCGGGTGTGTGGAGCTGGCATGTTAGCGATGATGAATATGACTGAGGGGGTTGATTCCAGCCCCACACCACGGAGCAGAAGCCAAGCAGGGACATAATTAACTCCTGGATCTTTTGTGTTTCTCATCTGACTGCAGAGTGGGGATGAAAGGGGCCTGCTAAGCCTGGCATTCCACCCCAATTACAAGAAGAATGGCAAGCTCTACGTCTCCTACACCACCAACCAAGAGCGCTGGGCCATCGGACCACACGACCACATTCTCCGTGTGGTTGAATACACCGTTTCAAGGTAATGGAGAAGTCCCCGCCAAACATAGACACTTAAAGGCTCACCCTTCACCTACTTACCGTTTTGGAAAGCAATGATCTAAACGTGCAGTTTTTATCTAAAATGGGTTATTTAGAAAGTATTCATACCCCTAGAACTTCTACACATTTGGTCAATTTGAAATCACAAACCTTTAGGTTTTTTACTGCCGTTAAACTGGATGGAGCGACAAAAAGTTGCCAACAGTCATAGAAGACAACAACAGTCCTTTGAACGTGTAATTAGTTTGAATATTTCTTTCAAAGTCCAAATAAAAATCGGCAGCAAGATTTGAAAGCTGATGTTCACAGGCGCTCTCTAGCTGACCTGAATGGGGTTTAGCCATTTTTAAAAGAACAATGGGCAAAAAAATTATCCATAGATCTGCACGGTTGGTAAAGACACACCACAAAAATCTTGCAAATGCAATTCAGCTGAACATCGGTTTAACACAGTGTCACCCAATGGAGCTGGATCATACACACTATGAGATTAAATAACCTCGTTGGTTGACTGTATTTTTATGTGGCGACTTCATAAGCAAATTATAGCACTGGATTGTAGTTAGGGGTAGGGCAGGGCGATATGGACCAAAAATAATATCTTGATATTTTAGGTTGATTGCTAATATACGATACTTATCTGGATCTTCTATTCTTGTCTCCTTTTCGTAAAGTAATCATAAAAATGAATCTCTGCATCAAAGATTTGTCCCAGGTGTCTCACAGGCACATTTTTTTACCAAACAGTTGTAGATAAATATTAGAAGTGGCTGAAAAATAACCTACTGGAACACATAAAAGTATAATTCTAACACAAAATACAGTAAAAGGAGCTGATTACATATGTGCATTTAGAAAGCTTTGTATTTTATCTTCCCTCCACAATTGTTCACTACTTGGTGTTGGTCCATCCATAAAAACAAAAAAAAAAACAATAAGATACACTGATGTGTCTAAAGATTAATAAAGCTCACAGGGGTATAAATACATTTGCTCAGCTCTGCAAATAGAGTTATAATTATATCAATGACAATCAGGATTCATTTAAATGAGATTTTTACCCCTAACATTGGCAACAGTAACTTTAAGCGCCACATTGCAATTACCTGAAGAAGCGCTGAGTAAAACACAAGGACTGTTGTGTAACGTGGATTTATAATGGATGTCAAACACTAAGAGTCGTTCTGCTGAGCAGCACTCCTATGATGATGACAGTGTTTTAGCTGGGTTGGTACCCAACGCTCCTTTCATAATTACTTATGTTTAAAATAAGCAGTTTTTCTCACGAAGGTGTTTAAATGTTGCATTTTTAATGTATTTAACCACCATTCTATGTTTGACTTAATGAGCTAATCTTAATTATAGTATTGCCTGGCAGTCCTGGTGACGGCAACATAGTCGTTAAATGGAAGATTCCTATGGAGTAATAACAGTTAAAGTACTTCAAGGTTGTTAAAGATGTTTTTTTTTTCTCTCTTTAGCAACTTCTAGAATTATCTAAAATAACACGAGGCCCATTACAGCATATTTGTTGATGGCGCTGTCCAACTAAATTCTCAGTAAAACTCTTTCAACATTTTGAAATCTGCGTTATTTTCCACCCACCGTATTTTCCTGAATAGGAGAAACTAAATTTTAAACTTTGGGTGCTGTCGTGTCATCATTTTAGATTTCTGACTCTCAATCATTTTATCAGTTATATTTAAAGTAGTTAGATGGAACCTGAGCATGTGTTAATTTACAGAAAAGTGCCCTTATTGTTCCCCTTGTGCATTCAAATCAACATACAGTATGAGTTGAAAGATGTTTAATGAGCAGATACTATACATAGGATTATAATAAAGTGTAATACCTTAGAAAGGTTGATAAAAGTGTTCAACGATTTTAGTTTCTTTGTTTGGCAGCAGAGCATATTTTTTTTTGTCCACATTCAAAGTTAAGAGTCATCTATGTTTTTTGTCCTCTTTTGTTTGCAGGAAAAACCCAAACCAGGTGGACACCAGAACAGTGCGAGTCCTGATCGAAGTGGCCGAGCTGCACAGGAAACACCTCGGAGGTCAACTCCTCTTCTCTCCTGACGGTCTGCTGCACATCATTCTGGGAGATGGGATGATCACTCTGGACGACATGGAGGAAATGGATGGGCTCAGGTACGATCATCACACGTCAGTGGAATCACAGTGGGGGGAGTTTGATCCTTGTTTTGTGACAGAAGGTTGTTTGTGTTTGGATGCAGTGATTTCACAGGGTCGGTCCTCAGGGTAGACGTGGACACAGACGTTTGCACGTCGCCCTACTCTATACCACGGAACAATCCATACTTTAACAGCACCAACCAGCCACCTGAAATATTTGCTCATGGATTACACGACCCAGGCAGGTGAGTAAGACACCTGCTGACACGAGGAATATTACAATGATTGTTGAAATGGTATTTATCCACCTGAAAATTCACGTGCACAACTTCAAACGCGCCGTTTATTGGGATTTAATGTCATAGAACATAAAGTAGTGCGTTACTCTGATGGTGTAAAATATGTTTTTCATAGTCAGTGAAAAGACCCTTTGCTGCAGTTGCAACTCAAGTCTTTGGGATGTGTCTCCACCAGCTTAGCATATGGAGAGGCTCACATTTTTACCCATTCCTCTATTTAAAATGGCTCGAGCTCAGTCAGAATGAGGGGAGGCTGTCTCTGAGCATCATTTATCAAGTCTTGATCAGATTCTCAGTTGGACTTAGGTCTGGACTTTGACTGGGACGATCCAGCATATGTGTTTGCTTTGATATATAAACTATTCCAGAGTAGCTGCTTATTGTCCTGCTGGAAGGTGATCTTGAGCCTTTTCCAGCTTTTCTTCAGGATTCCCCTGCATTTCGCTCCATCCACCCCCCTGTCCACTCTGACAAGCTTCCCTCTCCCTGCTAAAGACCAGTAATCCCACAGCATGATGCTGCCACTGTTTCATCATGAGGATGCTGTTTACAGGGAAATCTTTAGTGTTAGCGTTCCGCTACATTTTGGTCTAAAATTACCAGAGCACCTTTTTCCACATGTTCCCTACATGTTGCTCGTAGCAAACTGCTCATGACTTTTCTTCACAGCTTCATTCTTGTCGCTCTTCCACTAAGGTCAGATTTGTGTCGTTTACAAATGACGGCTGTCCTTCAGACAGATTCTCCCACCTAAACTCAGATCAAATGATTTATTACTAATATGACAATCATAACCTGGAATTCAGTCTAGAGCTTCAAACAGAGAAGACAATACATCACACCCAAACAATAAGAACAGCATCAATAATGTAGTTATCTGCGTAAATAAACAGAGAAAATACTGCATTACCTTAGCAAAGGACCCTGAGGAGGACCAAGCTCGTTAGTCAAAGCAGATAAGGGCTCTCAGTTAAATCAAGAATATTTTATATATTATATTGTCTTTGGCCACTTCGGTTCACATTACATATAATAACGCAAAAACTGGTTACATTTGTTTGTTTGTTTTTAGTAGCCGAGAACCTGTAATATTTAGGAAACATGGATGTGGGGTCTCTGCAGCTCCTCCACACTAACCCGGGGCCTCTTGGCTGCTTCTATGGATAATGGTCTCCTGTCAGTCTAGGTGGACACTGGACATCTCTTGGTAGACTCCCAGTTGTGCCGTAGTCTTTTTATAGATAATGGATTGAACAGAGCTCTATGAGACGATCAGAGGATGGAAATGGACTTATAAGCTAACCCTGCTTTAAACTTCTCCCTGACCTGTCCGCTGTGTTCTTTGGTTTTCATGATGCCGTTTGTTCGCTGATTTCCTTGATCTGTTTGGGCTTTTACCTTCAGGTCGGCACTACAAAGCTATTTTTGCAAAAAGCAGCCGCCACAGAGACCGTTATTCCCGCCAGGCTTTCTCCTGATGAACACAATAAGCCCCACACAGCGTAGTCAGCTGGCTGCTGTTAAACAAAATAAACATATTTGCTCCCACAACCTTCCTGTTGTATCTTTACATTTAAAAAATAGCTGCACATTGACATATATACACATACTTTTCCTTTTATCAGTTATTTTTCAGCTATATTTTATATATTTATACTTAATTGCACGCTGTGAGCGCTTAAAACCAAAGTCAAAATCCATGTTTGTCCACACAGTCTTGGCCAATAAAGCTGATTATAATGTTCTCTAAGAAACCTCTGAGGCATTCACAGAACAACTGGTTTTATACTGAGATTGAAATACGCACAAATGTACTCTATTTAGTAATAAGTGACGTTTGAGGACAGTTGGTTGCTCTTTTTTATTATTTCGGGGCATCAGAGTGAAGGGGAATGGTTGCTTATGCATGGCACATAAATCATATCTCTTCCCCTTCACCGTTATGCTCTGCTTTGTGTTTTTCCATTCCATAAATTTCCATGTTAGTTGTAACAAAATGTGAAAAACTAAAGGGTTATGAATACTTGTGCTATGGACTGTAGCAGAACTGCTGTCATGTGGCTGGTTGATGTAGAAACTTTACTGATGAAATAAACTCCATCTGTTGGCATCCTGTGCTCTGAAGGTGTGCCGTGGATCGCCTGCAGACGGACAACGGCAGCCTTGTTATCCTCTGCACCGACGCCAGTGGTAAAAACACGTCGGCAGGGAGAATACTGGAAGTTTCTAAGGGGAAGGATTATGGTGAGATTTCATTATTAATATTAACTTTTTCATGTTAAGCAAAGGTCAACTGTTAGAAAACGTTGTCGGCCGTAACCTTTGCTCGAGTTTGTTTGATGCCGTGATATAGTGAAAATAGTTTCACCTCTTGGATAACCTTTCATATTCATCCCTGTAAAACTGACATCTGTTGTTATAAATGACTTTCATTTCACAAGACCACATTGTTTCGGCAACAAATTTAGAAATCACACAGTGAAGGGTAAACGAGAAATGATTGGAACCAGAGATAATCTCTTTTTTTTTTTGTGTGTCTGTGTTTTGGGTTTGTCCAAGGAAACGTGAGAATTGGTCCACAAGAAACATTTAAACGCTCATGAAGATGATGCCTAAGTGCTGAAAACAACAGCTGGGAGGGATTAGGTTTCTTAAAACAGGTGGATCTTGGGTCTTATAAAACAACCTTTATGAATGAAGATTAAATAAATTCATTCAAGGCGTACATTCCCTGATATTTTAGCCTCCTTTAGTCCATAATCTCTCATCTGAATTATTTCTTACCTCAGACCAGCTCTCGTCTGGTTTCATGTGGGATCAAACCAGTCACCCGAATTTTAAATGAAAATAAGAAACCAACTCATATTTTTTAAAAGCAGCCAAGATCACTTACATCTTCTTTTTTTTTACCTGAATAATTGTTTCTAAGAAAATGTTTTCTATTGCTTTAGCTTAAACCGTCTCAGATGTTTTACTGTTGTTTAACTCACAACTGAAATGTGTGTATTTTATACTTTCCCAGAGCCGATTATAGAAGCTAACTGTATTTGACTACCTTGTCCTTGTGACATGCGTAGTTACAATAAAATCTAATCTAATCTAAAAGAGGAACACATTCTTTTCCAGATTTGATAAAGACCCTTCGAAATAAAAAAAAGTGTTTGTCACAATGCAGACCAATTAGATTTGTTTTCACAGGAAGCAAGCAGGCTGTAAGTCCATCAGATGGGCTGGAATCAAACCAACATCTCTTTATTCCTTCATAGAAAACGAGCCTTCTGTCTATGACCTGCAGTCCAGCGGAGGAGCACCACCCGTGGGGGGCTTCATCTACAGGGGCTGCCAGTCGAGAAGACTGTATGGCAGCTACGTGTTTGGAGATAGAAATGGGTGAGCATGAAACAGGAATGGCCGCTAACGGTTTATGGACAAATCTGATTTAACATGTGGTGTTTATTCTTTATGGTCTTTTAAAAACTATTTTACAGTAATCAATTCAAATTCATGTTTACCATGTAAATAATTTTCCAATTGAAAAAGCCCTGAAACATTATCTGTTCTACTAGAAAAAGTGTTTTGATAAAAGTCTAAATTGATAGGGAAATATAAGCAGATCAGAGGGAAAAGTTACAATATATCCATACTTCCCCACAGTGAAAAAACTCTTTAATTGACAGATGCAGGCAGTCAGTAAGTAACTGCACCCAGTTCCACCCATGTGGGAAAACAGGTTTTGTGTTACTATCACCACAGCAGAATTGCTCAATGAGTGTAAATGGAGACAAGGCATCCTGTCCTGTGCTGTTCACACTTTTCCTCTGTTGGTAATTCATCCTACTTTGCTGATGTCAAACTCTGACGCTCGAGTAAGCAAAGGAAGTAAATATTGTGCTGGTGCGCTATCAGGAGTTGGCACCGTGTTTAAAACAATGTGTGGTCGCTGTATTCTGTGTCTCATTACGATCTGGGAGCGCATCGCTGTGGCTGTAGAAAAGCCCCGGCACATTGTTTGTTTTGAAACTAAAGCTGAGGTCTTGAGTAACATCGGTTGCAACTTTGGGTGGAAAAGAAGATTGATCCCTGAACCGTATTATGTGACGTAGCCATTCAGCCTGATAACAGATATTAATTCAGACTTTGTCACAAGCACTACGAATAGTAGCTGTGAAAATTATTAAAAAATCCACCTCCATAGGATCAGGCAGTCGGATGAAAACGACACTGAACATCCTGCGTCTTTTCTCCCTCTGGTTTGCCTCAGAAACCTGCGGATCCTTCAGAAGTCTCCGTTTGCCACATCGTCAGACGGTGAGCAGTGGCAGGAAAAGGCTCTGTGTCTGGGCTCCGTCTCCTGCGGCTCGGCCCTCGTCGGGCACGTCTTGGGTTTCGGAGAGGATGAACTCGGTTAGTATTGCAAAACCAAACTTCACATCTTTCCCTCTGATAAATGTCCCCCTTTCTCCACAGCGGTACCTGTTAACAAATTTAGGGTTTTAAAACATGAACCATGTAGCATTTGTAAAACTCAAGTCATTGCCGTTAGATATGTTAATATCATTTTGATCAGATTTGTTGTAACTTCATTGTAATTCAGTTGTTTACTTCAGTTGCTTATGAAATTTTCCAAGACGAATATTTCATTCAAGAAGTAAATCTTCTCGTTCATAAAGGAAATGATCAGCCTCTAATGGAAACACCTTTTGATGAGAAGACAGATCAAACATCTTCCAGGTCAAAGCTGCCGAGAGCGTTGCCTCTTACAGTCGTCTGTCGTCAGGAAGAAGCTCAAACACCTCAAAATTAGAGCTGCGTAGTTATCAGAAAACCTGGGATTTTAATATAATCTGTGACTATTGCAGTGAAGACAAGACCCTAGAAACAGAAGCGTTCCCCACGGCTGTGTGATGTGGTACCATACCGTGTTTTTTAGCTTACAGGCGCTTCAGTGCAGGATTCAGGCGAGTCGGATGCTTAATGGTCAGGGCTGTACATGGATGGACCATCAGGAGAAACCGTTTCTCACGTAAAACATGTCGTTGGGGCAAATAAGCGCCCCAGAAAACCTGGAAAATAGACGTAATATTAAATTAATTGCTTCAAAACAATGTCTAAAGCTTTTTTTTCCCTTATTGCTTAATAGATTAATTTTTAACAGGGCAACTGTAGCATTAGGGTAAGACACCCAGGGTAAACAGAGACAAAGGATCTTAGCCATTTCTGCCAGCTGGACTCCCACCAGACACTTACTAAATGGTTAACTGTCAGTGGTAATGTTTTGAATCAAAACGTACATACGATGTGAATTGCTCTCACAGGCTTCATGAATGCTGGATGGCTGTTATTGCCAGGTCTTGGAGTTATTATTTGATGAGCTTTTTATAGATTCCTGCAGTGGATCATGCATTGCCAGCAACGCTAGAATTATATGTCCCAAAGACGGGGCCTCACAGACACATGTTTACAATTTATCCCCGTATGGAATTTTCTTGCAGGCTTGTTCCTCATTAAATTATCCGCCTGTTTCCCAGTCATGAGTACCCAATTGTCCCATTAAACTTTTTCTTAAAGTGCCTTGGCAAGTGGAGCATTGTGGACACTTTAGCTACACTGATTTTCTTCATCTGCCCCCTCCTTTCATCCTCATGTCTGCTGTCTCGTCACAGTTTCTCCCCTTTTATAGATTGCTTAGACCTGCTGGCATATTGCAAGAAGACCTATTTAATGTAAAGATGTAATGCTAACAGGAATTTGCTGTGTGACTCTTTCACTCTTGCAGGTGAAGTCTACATCCTAGTGAGCAGTAAAAGCATGGCACAGTCGCACAGTGGGAAACTCTACAAGCTGGTCGACCCAAAAAGGTACACTCAGCAAATTCTTTTCTTCTGTTTACCTGATTCTTAGTTTAGTGACTGATTCTTATTTGTCCAGTCTTAATGTCTCACACAAGGTTCATGTGTAAATTACACAAATTAACACAAGGATTGAAAATATCGCTACTGCCCCGTTTGTTCGCTACGCACCTTTACCAAAGAAAAGCTGTTTTAAACCTGAACCCATGCAGAGCCGGGACCTGCCGACATGGGTCCACAGTGCAGCGCTCTGTGGCACAACTTTAAGAAGTGGCACCAAGTCTTTTTGACTCCCAGCTGCCACTAAACTGCTATTTAGCAACATTAAGGTTTCTTTCTAAACATCATTAACCATTTAAGAATCACAAATCTTTGTGTTACCATAGTGATATTTGTTGAGAGAGACAAGTTACACATAGATAACAGATGCAGACCCAAACAAAACATAATATAAATGAAATCAGTTGATTGCACTGACCAACATGCTTAAAGCATCCAAACAGTCTTTACTGTCTGATAAAACTCGTATCTGAGTCCAAAAAAATGTACGATAGCGGTCCCTTTGTAAACAATATGAGTTACCGTGTTGTTGCATTATTTAATCACTCAACGCCTCACAGACTACAGACTTCTCAGCAGGGGGCGATAGCCTTTACAGCGTTCGGAAAGAAGCTGTTTTTTAAGTTTATTAGTTTATAATTTAATATTTGTGAAGCGTTTACCTGATGGAAGTGGGTCACAGAGTGTGTTTCCTGGGTGGGTGTGATCTGTAGCAATGCGTCTGGCCCTTTTCTGCAGCATAAACTGAGTCTAGGTCCTGCAGACGACATCCCACAATCCCCACAAACAATTTTCAAGTAGCTTCAATGTTGTATTATGTAAGCATTCATCCAGTCAGTGGTTATTGCAATTTATCCTCTATTTAAAAAAAATCAGAATCACCAAAATCTCCAGTCAGTTTAGGAGCAGTCACTTTTTATTTGAAACCATAAACTTATCAAACTAGAACTAAAAACAGACCCAGGTACGCAACATTGATTTCTGTACACCACGACACTTCTACTGAACAAACTGCAGAGTAATAAGTGTGGATATCCACCAAAGATCACAATGAGACAGTTTTCCCTGGATCATCAGTAATCATCAGCATAAATACAGAAAAAAAACATATTTTTCCCATTCAATTTCCATCATTTCTGTCTTAATACATAATTAAAAAACATTTACTGTGACGTAGTTAATCTGGTCTGTATTCAACTTGAGGCTTGGGACATTTTCTGTCAAAACCATCACCTCTGTCAAAGAGCCAGGCTAGACATTGTTTTTACCCTTTATGAGCTATAGTACTTATACTAAAGGAACATTAAACTTTGCATATGTTGCACATCATCTCTTGCAATGATGCTTTTCAACAAGTCATCACTCGAGCGCCTTCTTTATCCACAACAAATGTTGAGCAGAAACTAGAGGATAATATTTCAAAACTGTTATTGTAAGGAAGGAGCTGCTAGTAGCTGAACTGATTAACTGGCCAGGTGTGACTTTGTTCCAAACGTGTCAAAGAAAACTTTGCTAAAGTAATTGTTCTGGTTAGTATAAAAAACAATCCAAAGCTCAGCTGTTGTCAAACATTGGAACTTTCACTTGTTTTAAATAAGCACGTTTGGATAAAGATTGCTGCAGGTGTCGTATTTTATTCGTCATCACAAGGCTTCAGCACGCATAAATCGATTTTACAGTGAAATCCAATCCCTCTGTGTGCAGTCTAATGCTCAAATATTTGATGCTCCGCAACGGTAACGTGGAAATGCGCATGAAAGCAACTTTATCATTTATAAATGTGCGTGTCAGTAGGTCGTAATCCGTTCCACATGCACTACTCAACGATCGAAAATCATTTTGAATATAAGGGCTCTATGAAGCCCATGTGAAAAACATTTGTCTCTCAAAGGAAGGAAAACAAATTTATCCCACACAGCACAGGAGGAGTAAGTAAAAAGTCACAAGAGAGAAAACAGTTTCAGACACGCAGACCTTGTTTTTCAAACCAAGTTCGTTTTCTGCGGCCGGCCAAGCCGCCGCTGATTCTTCCGCCTATCTTATCATTGGCCTTTCTGCTCATGATGGATGAGAAAGTTCCTGTTGGACCGAGCCGAACCCACTCAAGTCACTAAATCATCGAGTGGAATGCACAAAGAAAATCCCAAATCTGTTGTATTGCTTAAAGGTCCGTCGCGTTTGATTGAACGAGACAGATCAAATAAGAAAAGCAGACTCTCCGAGGGGGAATTTGTATGCGTCTGATTCATAATAGCAACGTATTTGCAGCTGATTATTCCTGAGTGACGACAGTGCCACCCAGGCGTACGCACAATTAATGAAACCACAGATGTTTCACTGGGGCCCTGGTGGCTCGCTTTGTATTTATGTTTTCAGAGCCTGCAGAACGTGTTTCTCTCACAGAACCGTTCTTTCCACTATCAACCGGTCGTGTTTAGTCTGAGTGGACCCCGTGGTGCTGGAGACCTGACTCCTAATACACTCTGGCTTTATTATTAGGATCTGGTTACCAAAAGAATGGAGGGGGGGGGGGTTGAAGCAGCTAACGTGTCTGACCTTAGCACGTCACCAAGTCCGGTGGTCCTCTCACTGCAAAAACGGATCTAAAAATAAGTAAAATGTTCTTAAAGTTAGTGTATTTGTCCTTGATTTGAGCAGGTAAAAAAGATTATTTGCCAATGGAATGAGTATTTTCACCCCCAAAATAAGATAATTAGACATCCTGTACTTGAAATAAGGTGATGGATATGAGTTGTTCACATTTTAAGTGCAAAAATCTTATTCCATTGGCAAATGATCTTATTTACCTGCTCAAATCAAGGACAAATACACTAATTTTAAGAACATTTTTTACTTATTTTAAGTTCCGTTTTTGCAATGCTCGTCTTTTCTCTTCCACATTGCAAAGGACATCTGGACCTCGAAGCTTGTTCAGACTGAGCTGTGTATTGGGCTCTAGTGGGTTTTGTGGTCCTGTATAGCATCTAGGGAGAGGGGGGGGGGGGGGAGGTTTCATCAACTTTGTGTTTGGGAACACGGAATAGCGGAGGGAAAATGGTGGAGCTGTTAGGGGGAGCGGTAAAGGCTTACAAGAAAACATCAGCCATAAAATCGCTCAGCAGTGTTTGTGTAAACATGTCCTGGCCAGATGACTTCATTTCTAGGTATTTGTTTGTCAGTTGGAGTACCCCTCCAATAATAAATAGGCCACCATGCGTTTTGAAACACTCTGAATGTGTGCGGTATGAGTGATGGTGTATTTGAGAGGAAGAAAGAAAAAAAAAAAAGGCTGGAGGGGGCTTATTTGTGGCAGAGCTGTGGGATGAAAAGATTTCAGATTATATAATCTTTATATAACCACCGTAATTATTGCCACAGCTTTAAAATGGGCATCACTGCGTGTGTTTTGGTGCTGCAACGTTAAACAACAAGGTATTAGAAAGTGCTTTACATACAATACCAACGTACACCACAGCAGCTGAGCAAGGCAGCTGGCCTCAACCTGACTGAGATGTCAGTTTTAATCATCAAAATTAAAAGAAATAAACACTTGAGATATATCAGTCTGTGTGTAATGAAGTAATAAAATACACAAGTTTCACTTTTTGAATGGAATTACTGAAAACAATTATCTTTTTCCTGATATTCTAATTGTATGACCAGCACCTGTATGTTGGCATGGGACACGCTGTGTAGAGCATAAATTATTATCGAACTTGTGACAAATTAGCGAGATTCAGAATGTTGTTTATGATATATTCTAAATTCAAATTAGAAACAGGAAAGAATCAGCAGGTAGGCCACAAACCTCTGATCGGTGTATCGCTGATTCCTCTCCATGTATACATTTACATACAGTTAAAGCCAGATATTTACCTACACTTTATAAAGTGAAAACAGAACCTTTTCTCTAACTAACATTAAATCTAAACTTTTCCAGTTTTAGATCAGTTTGGACTACCAAAATGACTTCTGTTTGATAAAACCCAATATCAATGCTAAATCTTTGAAACTGTGGTGGACTGGCTTAGACAATGGATGGATGAACGTTTCCTTGATATCTAGTAGAATCGGCTTTTAAACTGGATGACTTGAGTCAAACGTTTTGCAGATCCTCCCACAAACCTCTGGCCATAACTTAGGCAGGTCTGTGGGCCTTCTTTGCACTCACCTTTTCAGCTCCGCATGCAGATTTTACAACAAATGTGGTTTATTCAGGCCGTCGTCTATTTGGAAGACGCCATCTGTGCCCAAGCTTTAACTTGCTGGAAATTCTCCACCTGAAATCTTCCCGGCTCTCCTTGGATTTCCCCACGGTGTCACACATAAAGCCGAGTATCTGAGGCCTTAAAACGCATCGACAGGTGTGTCTCCGAATATTATCATGTTACGCAACCTATCAGAAAATACAGCCTGTAGTATCATCACAGCACCACCAACGTGCTTGAAGGCAAATAGAAATAATTTTGTCAATTATAACTGATCTTAAATGGGAAAGTTCTGCTAATTTAATGTCAGAGACTGAGGAAAAAAGGGAGTTGATTCTTTATTCAGTGTAAGTGTCTGGATTTAACCGTCGGTTGTTGGTACTGATGTAAGTGACAAACAGCTAAACCTTGAAACGCCTTCTGAGTAAAATGCTCGTTGCTTTTCTGTTCGCTCGCCACAGAGAAGGAGAGAGCGCATTAACAGGAAGGCTATTTCACACATTCAAGGCTTTGTCAGCTGGAGGCGCCGCCAATTTACTTCAGATAGGCTCCTCCTTTATCTACCGCGTTGGCCATGGAAGTCACAAATCTCTAACGCGTTCGGAGAGCGGACATCGGGTGCTTCTCTGTGGGTTGTGTATATGGATGTAAACTGTGTGGGTGGTGGGTGCACACACACACACATGCACATCTGTGAGCCTTTGTGAGGGTGCGTCGCATTTGCTCCCAGCACCCTGTAGGAAAAAAGCCTTTTCTCTATTTCCCTATCCCTCTTAAATCTTCCTACATCTCTGCTGTGGTCCTTTCCTTTACAAAGCTGCATGCCAGCCTCACTGAATAGCCCCAGATTCGACAATGCACAGTAAATTTCTCGCACAATTAAAACAAGGAGCGAACCTACAAAAGGAGCCCCCAAACAATGGAGTCAGATGACAAAACAGCAAAGGAGACCACACTGGGCCGTTTGATTAAGCCATTGTTGAGGCGCACAATGTACACCACTCCATAGCTCTTTTCTCACATATAGCCCGTGTCAATCAAACAGGCCTCACAAGCTAACAAGCTAAATACGCCCCGGCTGAAGTAAAAAATGAGATTTGGGACAAATTTTTAGAAATAATATTTACCGTACTTGTGAAACAACATGCAGAGAGTCCAGCGTTAACGTTGGGCTCGTTTAGAGAGCAGGGTGGGCTTTGTTTCAGCCTTCAGTTAATTCTCTCATACTTAAACAACTATGCTTCCAATCCTGAACTTTGTGCTCCAGTATTAATATAAGACATTAAATTGTAATGTAAATGTAATTATTGGAGTCGGGTCATTTTTCTCTCTCTCTCGTTTTTTCTCTAAGCGATGTGAGAGCAGGGTTTGCCTTTTTCACTCTCTCACTATCACACATGCACCACCCCTTCCAGAGTTGATAAATTCCCACAGTGGCTGTTGACCCAGCTGCCTTTGTCAAGTGGCGCTACCAGCAGGTGCTGTTTTCACAGCCACCCTGGCAGCCGTACAGGCTGTTTAGCAGTGCTGCTGACCCCTGCCTGCTATTAACAGTGTTCGCTACGGACCCCCCAACTCTCCAGGGACTCTTACTCTTTCTCTTTTTCCTCCTCTTTCTGTTTTCTTCCTTTTTTTGCTCTTTTTTTTTAACTACATGCAGCCTGCAACAACAAAAGCCAAACAGGCATGGAGTCTGCAGTTGGGTGCTGATGGGAGCATGGGAATCAACCCCCCCCCACCACCTTCTATCCTGAAATTAAAAGCCATTACAGCACAAGAACAGCCACATTATTGCCACTGCAGTCAGTTAGCATGTCTATCAGAGCGTTTGGCGGGCAGAAATACCAAAAACGACACTTTTAATAAGGACGCGCATCTCTTCTCACTGACTGCAGCCTTTAAAATAGGTGATAAAATCTACTGATGATCGATCTAAGAGTGGATTCATTCCCAAACCAACTCCACAGACTAAGTGATCCAAAACCTGACTCTGGCTCTGGACTCAGGTCAGTTTATAGAGTGGAAGAGACGATGGCCTTCCTGTTGATCCGCATATAGATTTACACTGAGATGCACACTGCAAAAAACGGAACTAGAAATAAGTAAAATGTTCTTAAAATCTGTGTATTTGTCCTTGATTTGAGCAGGTAAATAAGATGATTTGCCAATGGAATAAGAATTTTGCACTTAAAATAGGAACATTACATCTCAATCATCTTATTTCAAGTGCAGGATGTCTAATTATCTTATTTTAGGGGTTAAAATACTCATTCCATTGGCAGACAATCTTATTTACCTGCTCAAATCAAGGATAAATACATTAACTTTAAGAACATTTTACTTATTTTTAGATCGGTTTTTGCAGTGCAGGAAATCGTAGCAGTCAGCATAGCTTTACCTGAGCATCTATGAGCTGCAAGAATATCCCTTTTTCCAGTCAAATTATTAAGCTTTTATTTAAAAAGTGAGAAATATACAGTTTTATTCGACGTTCTGTGGAAATAAAACCATTTTTTTAAATATTATTTCTTCTATAAGACTTGAACAAGGTGTCAGCAAAAGGTTTGGCTGTCGTTGTGTCAGGTGAAGTATTCCAGTCACAGGTGGAGTTTATGTTCATGAAGAAACTTTGGCTTAAAAGGAAGAAATTTTCAGCACTGGTGCTGAACTGCATCTCGTTTTGGCTTCTGCTGCTGAATGACCATTTGCTCTTAGGCCATGATTGATGAGGCTTATTCTCTAATGGCCTAAACATCACACACACTGACCTCACTGCTCATGCCTGCCGCCTCTCATACCAGAGTCCAGTTACCCTGCCTGTGTTGGACTGTCCGCCGTTTTGTCCCTCAGCACAACAGCAACGTTAGCACGACAATATGTCTTCCCCTCTCCCCCACAAACCCTGATGTGTTTGTACATGTGTGTGTGGGCCAGTGTTCAACAGGCTCTAACAGACACTTCGCATTTGAACCTGATTACGCCCTCGCTATTATTTCCAGACTTATGGAGCGTGATGTGAAAAGATTCAGGTTCAGCCCGCTCGGCTGATGTGCGTGTCTGGATGTTTGTCTTTATATGGAACGATTGCAGTGCGCCTCTTTGGTTCTCAAACTTGACACATATGGTGTGGAGATGTTTGTGTCTGTGCAAATTTTCCAAGTCATGTTTATATCTAAGAGGGGCCTTGTCTTGGCCATATGAATTGTTTTGCTCCTCAGATTGGAGAAACCGCAAACACCCGATGTGCAGGGATTGGTGCAGCGTCCTGCAGACGTAGTCACACTGTCTCATTATAGCCACAGGCTCCAACGTATCTAGCGGGGTTTTATAATTATAAAGTGAGAGAATTGAAAATTGTTTATTTTTTTGTTTTACAAATAAAAATCTTAACAGTCTGGATTAGTATTCAGCCCCTCACCTTTGATTCCTCTCAGTAAAAGTCAGTACAGCCAGTCTAAAACTGTTCTCTCAAGGACTGAGAGCCTTGTTAGATAACAGTAGAGAACAAATATTTTTTTTTGTTTTTTTTGGTTTGAAAGGGGTGTGAAGGAAGCCGTCTACGTTAAGAGAGAGAAAACAACCTTAAACAGAGGAGGAGGCCTTAGGTTCCAACTCTCAAAAACTTACAATACAGCTATAGGATTAATTCCGGCCAATCATCACTTTAACTCTCACCCTCAATCGGGTGATGAAAACATTGTTCCTTTGAGCCAAGCCAATAACAACCCTAACGACTCCTCGTTACAGAGGAGTGGACCAGTTTCGGTCCAATCTGAAGGCTTAATGGCTTTAACGACCGCTCATTACTAAGAGGTGGACCTGTTTTGATTGAATTTACATGTTATCTAAGCCATTGCAAGGCCTTTGTTTGCCAATGGTACAAAGCTTGTTACTCCATATTACTCCAGACCTTTTGAATTGAGAAAGCTTCCGAAAGAGGAAGCGGAACGTCTTCAACTACGGAAAACAAGCCCAGTTGCTTTGTTTTTTACTTTTTTTTTTTTGGAATGACCATGACCGGGATGACTGAGAATCTTCACCAGCATAGAGAACAAACAGCATTGTGCAAGCCAGGTTACACGGCAGACATGTCAGGGAGAAGTTATAAAACAATACCCTGTGCTTTGAACATGAAACACGGTTCAGTCCTTGACAATATGGCAAAGATGCCGACTGCGGTAAAAGTAGCGTAAAACGTCTTGAAGCAGAGGGACAGCATTGATCCCAATACACGTGCACCATTCAGAGATTTTACAGGACTAGATGAACATTCCCTTCATGTTGTCACGTTTAGACCTGCAGACCACGCATTTCCTTTATCACCCTGCACACACGATCCCCACGGTGATCCATGCTGGTGGCAGCATCATGCTGTGGGAACGGGAGGGAGTGCAGGAAGAAAACCTGAGAGAGGCTATAAAAGCCTGAAAGTCTGCCCCACGGCAGAGCATGACCCTAAAGTGGGTAAAAAATACAAGATTTTTATTACCGCTGTTCACAGATGCTCTCCATCAAATCTGAATGACGTCGACGTGATAAATGCCTGCTGGACGTTTGGGATTTTTATTTCTAAAACTGTTGAAAAGCATCTATCATTTCTCCTCTACTTTCCAGTTATGCACCACTCAACATAACACTCCAAATGAAATGCACTGAACGTGTGTATTTAATGTGCCAAGTGGTGATATATGAATAGTTTTGTAAGGCTTTGTAGTTGCTCTCCTGCTTTGGCCCATGTGCTGCATGTTGTAGTTGTTATCCTGGTCCTTCGCGCTGATTTATAAGCTCTTTACGTCTAGGAAGTTTATGGCTGTTCCTTCTGAGGCTTATAAAACAAACAATGGCAGCATGACTCAAATAAAGGCAGAATCCCCATAAAATGTAATTATAAAAAAAACAAAACAAAAAAGTTTCTTCCGCCTTTCATGTTTTCAGCCTCATTCTTCGACATGCAGCACTAAAACGTGACTGAAAGGTTTTCTCCGTTCGAACCAGGATTTCATGAAATCTGAAAAGTGCGGTGTGCAGACGTGTTCAGTCTGAGTCGATACTTTGAAGAAGAGTTTTAAGTCTTCGAGGTCATGCCCTCGTGTACGCCGTCTGAACTATGCGCACCTTTTCATGTAGAATAGCTCAACCTTAAAATAAATGTTCCCTCCATTAGTTTTCAAAGATTGCCAAAAATTCTCTTTTGGATTTAGATCTGGATTTTTACAGAGATATTTCAGTAAATACGCTTTAATCTAAACCCTACTATTGTAGCCTTGGCTGTCTATGTCTAGGGTTGTTAACCTGCAGTTCTTTAGAGGATCCGATGTGTCTCATATTAACACTTATTAACAGAGTCATGAATATGGCCAGTAGTTTTTTTTTAAAGACCATTATTGATAGTATTTGTTTAGAGCAGGGTTCTCGCGGATCCTTAAAAGGTCTTAAAAGGCATTGAATTCTGTAATATAAAACTAAGGCCTTAATTGGCATTAACATGTCTTAAATCAGTCTTTCTTAGGTCTTAAAATTGTTACCAGGTCATAATTAGAATTTTATTTTTGTAATCCTTACCAAACAGTAAAATAATTCACACAATTAGATTTTTTTTTTTAATTTACCGAACGGCTCAATGTAACCATTATTGGTTCCGTCCCGATAGCGGAACCAATAAAAACTGTTGCGGCCGGACCATAGCTGCGAAAAAGAGTTGGCACTGGTTATGTTGTGGGTTTTAAAACTGATTTATAGTTTATTTTAGTAGGGAACAAAACAAAGTTTGTGAATTCAGTTCAGTAGTTCAAAATATATCTGTAATTTGTGTTTTGTTTTGTTTTTTTTGTTTTTTTTTTTTAAGCTTTCTTCCAATATGGAATGTTTTTAAAAATTTTAAACATGTCTACTGGGCCAGAAAGTAATGTTTTATGTAAAAATAAACATTTGGGTGAAGCTGTCGCTACCAGGTTTATGTTGTTTATCGTGAAGTTGGTCTTAACTTTTTATTTCAAGTGGCATTAAAAAGGTCTTGAATTTAACTTGCCTTATGCTGCAGGAACCCTGTTAGAGCCTGGTTCTGTTCTCTATAATTTCTTACATCTCCTCTCATCGTCTGCTGCAGGCCTCATGCCCCCAAGGAGTGTCGGCGGCAGGTGGAGCCACCAGAGCTGCTAATGACGGCTTGTTCCAGAAACTGCAAGAACGGACATTGCACTCCGACGGGCAAGTGCTGCTGTAGCCCCGGGTGGGAGGGACCCTTCTGCCGAATAGGTCAGTGTCGTTCCCCCCCCCTCCGCTGCCGTGGACAGTAAACCAAGTTTTACAGTTTACAGTGTGGCTCATTTTTTTTTTTTTCTGTGACTTCAGCTAAATGTGAACCAGCCTGTCGCAACGGAGGCGTCTGCATAGAGCCAAACAAGTGCCTGTGCAAGAGCGGCTACTCTGGAGCTCAGTGCGAGAAGAGCGAGCGGGGGATGCCCAACGACCAGGAGAAGGACGGCATCCTGGACCACATCATCGACATGACCTCGTATCTCCTGGACCTGACCAGCTACATCGTATAGGGGTGCGCAGAGGGGGGCCGCTCCCCGCCTCCGCCCTCACATTGACACAGATCTACCTACCACCGCCAGCAGACTCGAACCAAGGCGTCATTAATGTGGCTATTTAATCTCTCTCACCTGAGTGCAAACGAGCACAAACACACGGATACACCCAGGATCCCGTCAGACCCAAACAACAACCTCTCCCACGTCTCACCTATAAGCTATCTGCTCTGAGCACCAGAGTTCACGGCGGAAACGAGGCCTGCAGACACGTCTCCACCCGCCCTCAGCGGCGTCCACAGCTTCAGGAACTTCTCTGGAAAGGACTGCACCAAACCGGGACTCTGGGTCGTCTTTTCAGGGGCCACTAAACCCATTTCAGGACCTTAGGGATTAAAAACGTTGCTGGTGCAAAGTAGTCGTCTACACACACAGACATGGGAGGAGCAGAAGTCATCGGCCACATTGCGGCGGCAGCACGTCACGTGTAAAGATCATGTATCATCTATGATGTATTTAGTTAGTGGGCACATGATAACTAGAGCAATCTGCAGCGTTCTCTGAGTGCTCCCCCATCATCAGCATAAAGGAAGAGCAAACACACAAAGAAGCGATTCTGAAGGAGTGTTTGTCTTCCATGCACTGTACCCGCCTTCACCTCCCGACCGTCGTCTTTCAGGACGAATTTAAAGCTGCAGTAACGTCCGGCTGAGCGGTTTGGACGTTGACAAACACCACGAATCACAGGCTTCCATCAACAAACGGAGTTCATTGTCTCACACTGAAACTAAAGCCCAAACTCTACGCTACAAAGGGAAGAATCAACACAGCGATGTATATTTCCAATAGAGCATACTACTTAGCATTGCAAAAAAAAAAAATATAAAAAAAAAAATAAGAATCTAGCATTACTTTTACTCTCGTAGAGGAGGGTTTATTTTTTTAATCGTAATAATATATGGGAGAATATGGTGTTCCTAGAAGGCAGTTTTAAACTAAGCTTGTCGGGTCAGGTTGTACTTATATATATATTGCAGCTTTTAAAGAGACACGTGTGTTGTTGTTTTTTTTTTTTTTTTTTGTCAGTTTAAATGTAACGCATGTCTGTGCCTGCATAGAGTAATTCCCAACAGTTGTGGGAGAGCATCCGTTTCCCGCTGACATCTGATTATATTACCGCTGTCAAAAATGTGTCTCCGCCGTGAGCTGATCAAAGATGGCGTTTGGCCTCCAGTCGGGGGGCCGATCGTATCCGTAAAGGGCAGATTTCTAATTAACCTAAGGGAAAATATGCATCGTGATTAAAGTGAAAGCTAAACACAGCTGGGATCGTCAGGAGTCTCCTCCCGCGTCCAGACCGAGGTTCACGCAGGCTTACGCCCATCTGCACGCACAGCTCTGTTCACTTTTTTTTTGTTTTTTTGTTTTTCTTTCTTCTACGTGTACTTTAAAAAGCAAGTCCAATAAATTCTGTGTTTGTCGTTCATCTCCTGCTTTGCTCAGCTCTACCTGGGTTCAATGTATCAGGACGGATTATTCATGCTGTAAAATGGAGGGGGAAAAAAAAAAATCATAACTTTTTTAGCACTTAATGTGAAAGTTGCATTGTAGCTGCTGAGACGGCGGGGTGTGAATAGAATAACCGTTTTCATTATTTAAGTAGTTACACAAATAAAATAATTATTTAAGTTCTCTATTTTGTTTTTACCATTGTACTGTATGTGACATTTTTTTTTTATTCCTGTGTTGTAAATAAAAGTAGGGATAACTCTTGTTTCTCCTCAGAAATATCAATATGTCTATTAAAATTTATAGCATGTCTTCAGTACTGATCTCTTGTTCTGACTGAATTTTTTACGGAAAGAGCTTTTATTTCCACTTTTTACTAAATCAAAAATGATGTAAATCAATTTTCTGTTAAGAAAAGTTTTTAGAAGTGTAATATTTTAAGGCACAACTTTTCAAATTATAGTGCAGTATATTAACAAAGCACATGAAAGATGAATAATGATAGTTACAGATCCGGCCAAGATTAAAATTTTTGCGACTGAGAGGTATTAAAATAAAATTACATGCAATTACATTGAAATGTATGTATCAAATATAAAGCCATAAATATTCAACTTTGAAATATGTAAAGATAAAATTAGCTTTTATCTCGAAAACTGCAATAAAGAAAACATTTTTAGTCCGCTTTTATTTTTATTTTGTGTCATTAGTGGCCGTTATTTGACTGCAGGCTGGCAGGAAGCAGAGAGAGGGGGAGACAATAAATCGATTTACATCTATACATCAATTAAATGAATAATGATCAAATTACATTGATGCAAAATTAAAATAAGTATCCATATTGATAAAAGTTATACCTTTATTTTGAAATTCACAAGACATGAGACAACAGTGATCAGTTGATCTAATATTATTTATTCTAAAATTAAAAGAAGCAGGTTTTTTTTATTTAAATAGCTGATACCTGTAAGAGCTTAAGAATAAAATGGTCAAATCATATTTGTTTGTATTGTGAGTTTATAATGTAAATGATACTTTTAGATGGGCAGAATTTAATGGAAATTGTATCGTAACAGACTTTGTGACACAAGCAATCTGAACAAATTAATATAACGTGGCGTAGCTGTAAAGCTGGTGATTCACACCCTAGAAAACACTCAGCAGAGGAACTCGAACCCAGGACGGTCGCTTTGAGGATCCGACAATTCGCAGGTTTTTAAACGAAGCCGACCCAAAACCTCGTTTGGTTCTGGTTCTGGAAACCACTAATCGTTCAGCTCTAACCATTCAGTGCTTTAAAGCCCAGTAAAAAAAATCTTTCATCATTTTCCAGGATTCAAGAAGGAAGCATTCTGGATGAGTGGCTTTTTACTAAATTTTATTACTAAATCATTTTTTAAAAGATTATTACACTAAGATAACCCACTGCACATAAAAGCATACCCCAGTTTACTGCAACCTGTTTTAACTGGAAAATTAAAAGGATTTAATTAACAACTCTAATGGGGCTATTGAGCTGATTTTCTGCAGCAGTTAAAATTAAGGAGTCATTTCTTTTGTTTGTTTTGGGACAAATATTTGCTGACTTACCATTCCAATCATTTCTATAATTATTACACATTCAGGCGGCGCTGTGCCAGGCTCCTGGAGGTTGAATGAAAGACAATAAAATAAAGAGATTTCTGTCAGGTTTTAAAGTCAAAGTGCCACAATGGAGGATTATTGGCACATTCGAGGCACAAATTACTGCAATTTTAATAGTACGTGCAGTTAAAATTTCATTATAGACTTACTGGATGAAGTCCTGTGTCTGTCTGTGGACCTTCAGAGCCAAATCAGTTCATTACACTCCAAAAAATGAAACCAGATTAAGTACAGATTATGTATCGATCCGAGGCCGACACGTCTCCGCTTCAGTGCAAAACTCCACAGCAGCCCAGGGACTTAGCTTGATGAGCCCTTCATTACCTCTAGGTTTTCCAGCAATAAATCTGGCTCCAGATTTTGGTAAAACTCCATAAAAACAGGCCGTGGAAGATGATACCGACTGAGCACATGATCTGATCGCTTGCACAGGTTCCATTTTCCCGCCAAACTGATGTTTAACACAAGGGGGCCAGTTAGCGTGGGGGGTTGTGGTCATGTGGCAACAGATATAAAGTTGTATGTCATCAACATAGCAATAAACAGCTAAGCTAAGGCGAACTTTATACACTGAATAAAATTGACCTTGGGGAACCCTGCATTGGGTCTTTGTTGGCTCTGAGATTAAGACTCAAACAAATTCAGAACAAACGCAGCACTGCGGTTACAGATTAAACAAACTGTAAATATTGTTTTCAACGATTGGATGAAGCGTGGGAACAAACTGTGACTGTGCGACAGGTTGCTGACAACAAAGAGGTTAAAGTTAAGGAGCCTTTCTGTACCTGAATGGCAATTGTTGAAGGAGAAGGACTGAGTGAGTGCATGGCAGAGAAAAATACAAATAGCAAAGACTAACAAAGGTGGTTGGGTTTTTTTTAACACAGGGAGAGATGATTTAAAAAATTAAACAAGGAAAAATTCTGTGACTCATATGAGAACAGTCTGCGCTAAAATAGGCTCTAAAATAAACCAATAAATTGGGCTAATCTCACAGTAATTCAATTCAAGTCAATTTTATTTAAATAGCGCCAATTCATGATAAACATCATCTCAAGGCTCTTTCCAAAGTCAGACTCCATCGGATCCTCCAGGTTGGTGAGAAAGTTTCCTCTCTAAGGAAACCCAGCAGGTTGCATCAAGTCTCTCCAAGCAGCATTCACTCCTCCTGAAAGAGCGTAGAGCCACAGTGGACAGTCGTCTGCATTGTTGATGGCTTTGCAGCAATCCCTCATACTGAGCATGCATGAAGCGACAGTGGAGAGGAAGACTCCCCTTTAACAGGGAGGAGAACCTCCAGCAGAACCAGAACCAGGCTCAGTGTGAACGCTCATCTGCCTCCACCCACTGGGGCTTAGAGAAGACAGAGCAGAGACACAGAAAGCTCAGAAGCTCACATTGTTGAGCAAATAAAATAAGCAATCTACCATAAAACAAGTTGTGGAGGAAACCTGTTTGCTAAAATTATGCTACATAGAAAAACTATTTCATGTTTGTTCCACTATAAGACAAACCTCTTGGCATCTTATTCCCATACAGAAAGTGTCTAAGCGTGATGCACCCTGCAGAGAAAAGGATCTGGTGCCAATAAAGTGTCAACAAAAGTGAAGTTCGCCTCATTCTAGGCACTTTCATGGTAGAGATGGTGGAGAAAAGGGGTTGTGCAATTAATTCACGGCCGACACGGAAAAAGCTGCGAGAGTGAGCGGATTGATAACCTCCTACGTCGTCGCTCAGCTGGACGGTATCGTTCGGAGTTCAAGGTGGAAATTCTTCCGTTTCTGTGGAAATTCACTGCTCCGCTTCAGACATACACAAACACAGCCGTGCTGGGGAAGGACACACGCAAGAGCGACTGCTGATGGCAATATTAATTTCCTTTTCAAAATACCAATGAGGCTTTTGTGTTGTATAATGATAAGTGAGCGGAGACCACCCACCTCACACGGGGCCCGACTCGCACACTCGCACACACCCAGAAGTGCTCACGCTGCCATATTTAGAGAAACGCGATCCCCAGTTGTCTATGCAACATTCAGCTCCAATCAAAATTGCATAAAGTGGAACTGTCCAATGGCGCTGCGAGGTCCAGCATATATTTGAGTTTATACACTATCTGTGGCATGAATCATTACTTTTCATTTGGAATCGTTTTCTTTTTCCCCTCCCAAAGGGCCCTCGTCTGGCCATCTCTCTCTAACAGTGTAACTCAGTACTTTGAATAAACATGAGAAGTCTGTATGGCAAATATTTGTAAAACTGAGAAGGCTGGAAGTGCATGCTATAATATTGTATACATGATAGAGAGTCAGCGCGAGCCGTACTTATAGGGCAACGGGAGGAGAGCTGGAAAAACAATAGCTGTGTTTATTCGGATCCAGAACAAAGTGGACATTCATTTATTATGCTGTATTTACTCTTCATTCTCTTCTGTTGTGATTTTTTTTTTCAATGGTATCCTTGGAAACTATAATCAAGGCTCAGGATCAGCTGAAATAATCAACTGGTGCTAAATATTAACAAATTAGAGGGCCTGGCCCCTGCTGATCGTAATGTTCTGGAGAAGCCGAGCCCAGGTTCTATCTTTCCACGCATTGATCACACAGCTCAGTGTGATCCAGGCATCCCACAGCTTATCCTGGGTTCTCGTTGGGGATCCTCAGGGAGAGCTGAGGATCTGAGGACACTGTTGCTGTTTAAATATGATTTTGTATTTTAGTGCTCCTTGTGTTTTAGCTGAAATTGGATAGAAAGCTCTCAGTTTTTCTGCCCCTTCTACTCTGAACGCCCTCCTTATCTGAACGGAAACCCACAGCCAGCGTACTTCAAACAGCGCCTGTGATTCAAATCTCAAACTGTTACTGTATTAAATGTTGAATTGTTAACGTAATATTAACTCCTGCATTTTATTCATCAATTTGCTCATGCTGACTATATTATATCAACTGTGTTGTTGTCGGTCTTGTCCACTGTGATGTGTGATGGTCCTGGTCAGGATGGTGAAAGAGGTCTTTTTTTCTCAATGGGTCTTATTTTTTCTGGTAAAATAAAGGTTCAATTTAAAATAAAAAGGACAAAATAAAAAAAGAAATTAACTAAATGAGTCATATATTACTGTTGATTTTAGAAAATTGCACGAGTCTCACAGCAGCTGACTGCTGTGGGGAATGTTGGGAATCATTGATGGTTGAAGACATAATAATAGTTTCCGAGTTCATGTTTTAAAATCTAAACTGCTTAAATTCAACACCTCACACTTTATACTATATCTACTTTATAGAATATTACTTTATTGGTCCTTTAATGTCATTATTAAATTTAACTTGTTTTAAACTTCTTGTTTATATTTTACCATAATACAGCCATTTCTGATCATGTCTTGATCAACGGCTCCTCCAGCATGTTTTTCCTTATACTTCAATGTTGTTTTCTCTCATTTTACAGATCCGAGTATTCAGTTCAGTTCAGTTTTATTTATATAGCGCCAAATCATGATACATGTCATCTCAAGACTCTTTACAAAGACAAATTCCATCAGATCCTCCAGGTTGGTGAGAAAGTTTCCTCTCTAAGGAAACCCAGCAGGTTGCATCAAGTCTCTCCAAGCAGCATTCACTCCTCCTGAAAGAGCGTAGAGCCACAGTGGACAGTCGTCTGCATTGTTGATGGCTTTGCAGCAATCCCTCATACTGAGCATGCATGAAGCGACAGTGGAGAGGAGAACTCCCTTAACAGGAGAGAACCCAGAACCAGGCTCAGTGTGAACGCTCATCTGCCTCGACCCACTGGGGGTTAGAGAAGAAAGAGCAGAGACACAGAAAGCTCAGAAGCTCACATTGACCCAGGAGAACTTTCTATGTTAGATGGTAATAGTGGATGATCTGCCTCCCCTGATGATGTCACAGCTAACAGAACACCAGACCAGGTGTACCTATTATGAAGAGAAAAATGGCAGAGAACATAAAGTTAAAGGCATACTATGCAACATTTTTCAGTTAATTAATGTGTTCCATACCGTTTTGGATGATTAGATGAGTCATTTCAGGTTGAACAAAGGTTTTCTCGGCCGCCCTGGTGGTCTGTGGGGGAAATACCGTACTTGCAATTGCAAGAGCTCTCGGCCCGCACACACAGAAGTCTCGCTTTACGGCGAGAACTCCATGTGTTTTTGCCCTGCCATTCACTATATGCACGCGCGAAAGCAACAAAGAACCGCGTGTTAACTTCAAATAAACATGCAAGCATATCAAGTTTTATTACTATTATTTATTTAATTATTTATTTATTTTTATTTTTTTATGTTGGCGAGACGCTACCGCGGCGGCGAGGCGGCGGCAGCGGCTGCGGCTTGGCGAGGCGGTGGCGGTAGCGTCTCACCAACATAAAAAAATAAATAAATAATAATAATAATAATAATAATAAAACTGGCGAGGCGGTGGCGGCTTGGCGAGGCGGCGGTGGCCGCCGCCTCTCCAAGATAGCGCTGCGGGAAGCTTGATGTTCATACTTTCACTGTGTTAGTCATTGTTTGTACTGCCGTTTTTTCCACTTTTCGTTGCGTTCGCCTGTCTGCTAAGCTCAAAACAACCGCGCCTGGCTTGATGGAGAAACCAGAACAGCTGAGCATCTTTATGACAGTGCACTTTTACTTTCGCCCTCTGGGGGGAGCCTCGCTGGAAAATCAACCCCGGTTGCATAGTATACCTTTAAAAGTTCAAATAACAACAAACAATGCAAATTGGAGAGCAGTAGGAGAACTCAGCAGAGTGAGAGAAATAGACCCTGATGTCCTCCAGAAGCCTAAGCCTATAGCAGCATAACTACAGAGATAGCTCAGGGTAACCTAAGCCACTCTAACTATAAGCTTTGTCACATTTGTTTTGTGGAAAAAAATGTGACGGTTATTTTTTTGCTATGACAATGCTATGAGTTTGACGCTCTATCGCCAAGAGATTTGACAGATTATGATTTGTAATTTGTTTTGCTTCTAACGCACAAATAGTCACTGCTTGGAGTTGGTTTATCACAAAAATCCCATCAAAAGAAGCCCTCAACTGTCAGGTAAAATAAGATAAGAACAGTAGAGGGAGGCGGCCTCAGTGTCTGTCTGTCAAACTTGTGCCTGGCAGACCCCCTTCTCCTCTGGTGGTCTCACCACACTTCACACCTTCGAATGTGACTAAACCACCTCACACATTGGCCTAGTTAGACATCCCATCAGCGTGTGTGTGTGTGTGTGTGTGTGTGTGTGTGTGTGTGTGTGTGGGGGGGGGGGGGGGGTAGGTATGGAGGGGGAGGGTGTGGGGGAGGTAGCATTTGGGGGGGGGGGGGAGTGACTCTGGTTGATTGGCCCCTTCGTGTTGGCCCCATCAACGGGTGGGTGGGCCCCTGGGTCGTCTGGTCTGGGGCCGTGATGGGGGGGCACCACACCAACCCGACCTTCCCGGTCCATGCCTCAGTCCTGATCCCCCCCCCCCATCTTGATTTTAGGTTTCACTTACCGGGTCAGGGTACCCCTTTGGTAAAAAAACGAAAATGACAGTCGAACCAAAAAAGGACGCCACGTTACAAAAATAGACAGGTAAGGCAAACTCTCAGTCAAAAGGCAAACCAGGTCAGGCAACTCACAAGCAGTCCGAAAAAGGCAGGAACAGACACAGGTTCTTAACAGGTCCAGCTGGCGCAGATCTTCAGGGAAAGACGGGGACAAAATCAACAGACAAAAAACAGAAACAGGATTATGCTGGACAGAGACTCACCCGAATATGCGGAAAGATGATCTGGCACTGATGACTGGTCTGAACGCAGTTTATATGGAGGTGGAAACAGGTGGAACCGGTGAGAGATGATTGCAGGTGGGGTGGAGCTGAGCAAGTGTGCTGAGTGAGTGATCAAGCATCAATGCCGAGATCCTAGCAAAACTCAAAAACAAGACAGACAGAAAATAATCAATAACAGAATTGAACCCAAAACAGAACCCTAAACCAAGGCAGAAACTCAAACTATTACAAAGAATGCAGTTCGTAAAACTCAATCTCAGAAAGAGAAATTTGACAAAAATCAATTTGGAAAAATAAAATCTGAAATAGAAATCATTATTTTTATTTTGAAAAAAAATCCTTCTTGTATTTAGAAGTTTTGCAAAGCTTAATTTCTGGATTGCATTTTTTTTTTTCAGATTTCCATTCACAAAACATATTATTTGCTTGGAACAATATTGGAACAAAATTCACGCCATACATTTGAAAAGCACCTGAACACAATCAGCAGCAAGAGGTCTGATACCAACGGTTTGTGGAAACATGTTCACTGTGACTGTGACATCTCTTCAAGCTTCGTTTGACTCCCTACAGTATGAGTAACTGTTTCCACTATGATCTAACCGTACCACAACACCACAAAATTGTGGAAATCACTGCTAAATGTGAAGTGTGTGGTGCGTTTAGCTCAGTTTGATGTCATTTGTCAACATATGAGGTCTCTTTAACCAAGGGATCACTGTTGTCCAAAATGTGCCAGGCCCACTTTGGGGTTTCATATTTAAACTGCGGTTCCTCCTGGGCACAGCGTATTGATTTATGTGTTTTAGTGGAAGTTGGATACAGTGGCGAGGATCTGGAGAAACCTATCCTCTCTAACTTTACAAACACTCAGTCAACTTCAGAACAAAAAAAAAACACTTAAATTTCTCTCTGTCTTGTTCCTCATCTACCTCAATGGCTATCTAGAACTCAAAAAATAAAAAGTAAAAAAATAAAATCATCTCAGAGCAATCAACGCTATAAACGGGGAAATTAAAACTGATTTACAGGGGGAAAAATATAACAGCGAACTATAAAACTTGCATGAGAAATGTCAAGCCACGGGAGATTCATTTCATGTTTTTGAGCGAGTTAAAATTTATCTAGAGACGATGATACACCCTACCCTTTTTGTTTTATATCATATCATATCATCAATTCTTTATTCATCAAACTGTTTATTTTAAACTTAGCCTTATTGTTATTTTCATTCAAGATTTGCACCGAATATCTGGGTGAGATTTTGCTGCAAAAGCTCAGAAAAGATGCAGAAAATTAAAACACCATATTGTCTTGTGTATAGAATAAGCAGAATTTCAACAAAACTAGAACTAATAGAATAGAAAAGGTAAAGAATGTCAAAAATACTGACAATTGTAAACATACGTATGTTGCATATTGAAAGAAAGAATTTGAAATTGATTAAGTTTTAAGCCCCAAAAATCTGGGACCGTTTCATCTAATATTGTATTTTTGCTCAGTTTCCTTTGTACATGTGTAAGAATTTCTCCTTTCACCATTCCCCCCTGGATTCAGAGCTTGTTTACTCTCCCGGACCACAGCACTGACTCGCATCCATGAAATGATGCAATTAAGGTTCCTACTGGGGGCTCAATCTGTCATGTTAGCACATGCTAAACCCCCGCGGAGGTGTGAGAGTAGCACTGAGCGTCAGAGCGACAGCTACAACTGACTGCCTGCATGACGGGATCACCTGCCCTGCAGCTGAAGGAAAATGGAAAAACTTGGAAAGAGTGAAAACGGCACTGATGGGGAAGTATTTTCTGAGGAAGCAGGATGTGTGTGTGTTGCTACCAGTGCCTCAGAGAAACACCTCTGCTTTTTACAATGACAGAAAAAAATTAATTTATGAAAGGAGACAAAAAAGAACTGTTTAGAACCTAATTGAATAAAAATCTAGTTGATGACTTGATGCAATCTGCCTGGTTTACTGACATAGAAAACATTTTGAGCAATCTGTCTGGATGAAGTGATTGAATTGACTTTGGAAATTGCCTTGAGATAATGTGTGTCGTAAACTGGTGCAACACTGTATAAATTAACTGAATTGACTTAAATAGGACTACAAAACATTGCCCATGCTATTAGTATCCTTTATTGTGGAACTTCTATACAGATATTAGTTAAAAAAAAGACTGCTTATTTTGCCACTTGTATCTTCTTATTGCCATTGTGACTTACATTCGCATCAGCAAATAATTATGGAAGGGTGAGAGCGATGGTGTAGAAAATCATACAAAAGAAAGCCACAAAAGGCTGACTAGCTCGTAAAAAACAGAACCATTATTATCCAACAGTTCATATTTCTTACACTGTATGATTGCAAAAACAGAAAATCAAAATTGATACTTTTTTCCCCAGAATTTTTCCATCTCAAACCTTTCTAGAAAAGTTACTGCTGTTTACATCCAAACTACTGTGCGTGTCTGACTGCAGTCTGCAGCGTTACGTGCCTGTTTGCACAAAGTCAAAGTTCTTCAAACTAAGAAAGTAAACCTGCTCAAGAGCGTCTTACCCATAGACATTATACACGTAGACGCCTCATCCTGCGTCGCCGCCATATTGGATGGGTCTCTCCTACTCTAGGCTGGCATAGCAGGCAACGGGAGTAAACGCAGATGGAACAACTTTGCCCGTCTTCTTCCGGGGATAACTACTGAAAGTACACTCAACAAAAATATAAACGCAACACTTTTGGTTTTGCTCCAATTTTTTATGAGATGAACTCAAATAACATTTTTCCACATACACAATATCCACCATTTCCCTCAAATATTGTTCACAAACCAGTCTAAATCTGTCATAGTGAGCACTTCTCCTTTGCTGAGATAATCCATCCCACCTCACAGGTGTGCCTTCACTGTTGGGTGTTACTTTGTGTCGGTCTACCAAGAAATTCATAACAAATAACTTTTAAAATATATAGAAGTTCAAGACTTGTAAATACCTTTGCAAGAGAAGCTTTCAGCATTTTCTTTTTTTTTTCTTCCACAATTGAAAGCACCAGATCTGCTGCTCCTAAAAAACAACCTTTTTGCTGAACCAGAGGAAAGACTTGCTTTCTGGCATGGAGACCAATAAACAAGAGTCAGTTTTACTTTTAAAAGTTTTTCATTGAAGACAAAATATGAAGAAACTAACCAAAGATTAAAATTGTTCATTGGGTATTGCATACTGATACCCAATACTCATCTCTTGTGAGTCAGGTGTTCTGTATCAATTAAAGCAAAATGTGGGTGTGGATTAAGTGTCTGTCTGCAGGTTTGTTCAGAAGCTTGAGGATCTGCTGCTTTGGAGCAAATCTGCGTCGTTTTAATGTTCTGCTGGGACGTGTCTGATCTATACGAGACTGCGCCTGGCTGTCAAAGGCAACATGTCGCTCTTGCTCTGCTTCCCTTCTCTGATCCGCAGTCTGTCGTGGAAGATAAACAACTGATGTGGGCTGGAATGGACCACCAAAGTGTAAGTTTCCATGCAGGGGTACATCCTCTAAGCAAAGCAGGGACATTTTCTGCAACCCATTAAAAAAAAAAAAAAAAAAAAGCTATGCAAATGGTTTACGGCAGCGCTCGCGTGGCTGTATTGTTACATTAATCTGTATACACTGCGGCTCTGCTTCGCAGGAGCCTTTGTTTGTCTTCACTTTTAATCTGCAGGGCTCATCTTGAGTTTACATCGCTCAGATTCAGCAGAAAGAACACCAGCCTCAGAGTTGCTGCATGGAAAACAGCTACAGTTAGGGTCAGACGCTCTCTGTGTGGATGTGGTGCAGTCCATGCGGCACCGGACCACCGCCGCATAGCAATGGCAAGGAAGTCAGGTTTATTTGTAAAGCACATTTAAGTAACAGGACAAATTCAAAGTGCTGAACATGAACAGAAAACATTACAGAGGAAAGCACGTTGGAGTGGAACAGTAGCAGGTTAAGATATAAGACGGGTTGGACTATAAACTTCAACATTAACATTCAAAGGCAGCTATAAACAAATAGGTTTTTAACCTTGATTTAAAGAAAGTCAGGGTGTCAGCATTTTTACTTTTTTTTTATGAGTTTGTTCCAGATCAGGGGAGCATAGGAACTAAATGCTGCTTCTCCATGTTTGGTTCTGGTTCTGGATATTCAGAGCAGACTTGTGCCAGAACACCTGAGTGGTCTGGAGGGTTGATAACAAATGTATCCACTGTAAGGAATTGAGAATGTTGGTTGTTTTGCACATTTCTACATGTGGACAGGATTCTCTGGATCATCAAAACACGTCACTTCAGTATAAGATCCCTTCAGACAGGGTTTATCGTGGCTGCGCCTGTCCCCCCGATAGAGCAGGAATCTTGTTCTTGCAGTTTTCCAACCAAATTATAACCAGAATGTATATGTTGTCTGCACATTGTTTTCAGGCTTCATCCACCAGATTCCTCCATCGGGGATGCCCAAGTCAAGTCCAGCACAACCACTGTCCCCCAACCGTCCTCGACACGATACACAATATCTGTGTAAATGTTTAATTTCTGTTTGAGTCAGCCAGACATTGTGCCTCCTTTCTTATAGAAATATTTCTCTGAATCGAATCAAATAAATTTCCTAAAAAAAAAATCAACATATTTATTTAAAGTTTCAGCAAAGAAACCAAGAACAAAGCAAATAAAACGACATGTTTTTGTAGGACTAAAGGGCTGGAAAAAACAACAACATGACTCTGAGCGTTGTTTCCGTATCAGAAAAAAAAACTGCAAAGTTAAATAAACACATCACCTGGGCACTCTTCAAGAACTAGATAATTACAGATTTTGATTGGGGGATTGCTGCAGTGACAAAGAAACAAGGCTCGTTGCTTTGCAGAAAGCACTGGCAGTTCACCCTCAGCGCCACGAAAAAACAGTAAAGCATAGATGGCGTATAAAATTTCTTGGCAGGTCTGGTGTCTTTTGCGTGGCTCTCTGGTGGCGCTGCCTCAACCCTGCCTAATCCTTAATCCTCGTTTTGGTACAGAGACTGCCTGTGGTGCTGCTGCGCTGTGTGCATCCTAATCTCTCCACAGCTCTGTGTCTAATGGCCGCGCCGCCTCTCTGCAGCCTGTGTGCCTCCACTTCAGCTGCAGCCCAAACAGGCATGACAGAGAGAGAGGAAACGGGAAGAAGAGGAAAGAGTTAAAGGTTTTCCTTTAACAAAAATACACGGTTTATCCAATTTAGTTCACTTTAGGGTGGGATAAAGTCATAAATGATAAGTCAGAAAACGTTGTTTCAGGAAAATTGCAAAAGCATTTTGATTTTCTTGAATTTCAATTGAATTTTATTTATATAGCGTCAGTTCATAAAACATGTCATCTCAAGTCACTTTCCAAAGTCAAACTCCATCAAATACTCCAGGTTGGTCAGAAAGTTTCCTCTCTTAGGAAACCCAGCACTGCAAAAACGGAACTAGAAATAAGTAAAATGTTCTTAAAATTAGTGTATTTGTCCTTGATTTGAGCAGGTAAATAAGATGTTTTGCCAATGGAATAAGATTTTTGCACTTAAAATAGGAACAATTAATCTCAATCATCTTATTTCAAGTGCAGGATGTCTAATTATCTTATTTTGGGGGTAAAAATACTCATTCCATTGGCAGATAATCTTATTTACCTACTCAAATCAAGGATAAATACATTAACTTTAAGAACATTTTACTTATTTTTAGATCCGTTTTTGCAGTGAGCAGGTTGCATCAAGTCTCTCCAAGCAGCATTCACTCCTCCTGAGTGTCTGCATTGTTGATGGCTTTGCAGCAATCCCTCATACTGAGCATGCATGAAGCGACAGTGGAGAGGAAAACTCCCCTTTAACAGGGAGGAGAACCTCCAGCAGAACCAGAACCAGGCTCAGTGTGAACACTCATCTGCCTCGACCCACTGGGGCTTAGAGAAGACAGAGCAGAGACACAGAAAGAGAGAAAAATCATTTTGGAAATAATTAATTTGCAGTCATTCGTTTTGATTGATACTGGTCAGGTTTAAGTCTTGTTTAACACATATTTAGTTGGACCAGAGCTTCCGCAGTGATAAAAAATGTTGCATTTTGTTCGGTTTTGGTGGTGACAGTCCGCATCGTTTTCTCACCTTTCTGCAGTAAAACCTATGAATTCTTCTGAAACACTGAAGCAGCACCAACATGAAAGAAGTTGCTGGTTATTTAAGCCTTATAGCCTAACAGGAAGCAGGTCTGAATCCTCATTTGCAGATGGTTTTACAAAGTTTGAGCTAGCAAACGTATTCGGTGAAAGTTTTTATCTGCACATCATTTTTTAAATATGTTTTAGGAAGTCCAGTTAAATAATTCAGGCAGGGTAGTGGAAAGAAAGAATAGGCAAAAGCCTTTGTTCAAAAAGGACATTTGGAAATAAAGCTTCTTCTTCATTTTCATTGTTTTAATTCAGGCTTTAGGTTATTTTTTATTGACAATCTGAGGAAGCTTGACATCTTTGTTTTGCTTTTCCTTTATGTTGTGAAATGGTTCTGTAGTTCCTGTCAAGCCACCAGACCTGAATTACCCCTTGTTTTTTTTTTACCCCTCAGTCCAACACCTGCCTCTAGTTCTCAGATTACCCCACCTTTGTCCTCCGTGTAATCTCCTCCCTCAGTGTAGAAATACTCCCTCCGTTGTCCGACGCCCCTGTTTCCTGTCTGGTCTCGTCATTCTGCGGGAATATTCGTTTAGTAGAAGTGTTGAAGTTTTGTTCGTCGGCCCAACCGGCTGTGTCTGGGTTTGGAGAACCTCAGGATTGTTCTGCAAGATAAATAACGTTTTACTTTATAAAGCGTGCTAATGGATATACAGCTTTAAGATCTAAGCCTGGTCAACATACCCAAAGCTACACTTTAAAGACAGATTTTTCCATACAGTAGCCTTTTTTTTTTTGCTGGATTTATTCAGAATGTGGTTTAAGAATAAACTCTGGTGTGTTCAGGCTAAAACCATTTCAGACAGACGCCTTCTCTAAGGTCTAATCTAATTTCTGCTAAATATTTCTATTAAAGTTTATTTGCACGGGAGCAGAAACTGGTTCCACCATCAAACCATTCTGAATAAAATTTTCTACTTGTTGCAGGTGTGAAATATAACACTGGAAAAGTCATTTTAAAAAAAAAAAAAAAAGTGTAAATACGAAATTAGCACATTTGAAAAAAATCTCTGGAAATGTCCTTCGATGTATCTCAAACAAGTTGTGTGAAAAAAAAAATGTAACACATGGTTTAAGCTCGGTCAAATATTACAATTGTAGATCTGTACATGCAAACTGAAATAGTTAAATATTAAAAAAATATCTTATTTTTATTTAAATAAACAGCTTTATGTGCAAATAAGCGATTCTTTGCATTTTTGTATCAGGCTTTATGGTCTAAAACGCTCTGACAGTGGCTTTTAATCTTTGCAGGTAAATATTAGATAGAAATCATGTTGGTGTGGATCTACTGCATTTGTTTTCATGCCAAAAAACAGGTTTGCCCTGAGTCCAAAGTATCAATATTTTAGCTACACAACATACCTGAGATTAATTTGTATTTTAAAGTAAAATTTGAAATAATAAACAGCTTCTCAGAATAAAAAAACCCTGCATGTATTAAGGTGGATGCTTAGAATCAGAGAAAATGGGTTTAAAGTTGCCGCCGTCAGGCCCAGAAGCCACATTCTTCTTCTTGAACCTCGCACATTGTCCTCCTGTCAAACCCATCCCAGTTGTCCTCGTCACATCCTCGCAGGTGTCCTGCCTGCTGACCTTATCGCTGACCTTTAGCCTTTAAACCCTCCCACCTGGGCGACACCTTTGCCAACCCTCTCTGAACTCTGACCCCCCGGACCGTGGATCATCCCGGGGGTCACCTGTTAAAAGCATTTCTGCAGCAGCGAGGTGGTGTTGAAAGTCTCGGCTCATAAATCAGAGAAGGACCCTCGGCGCGATGATACACCCGTACTTTGACATGCAGCAGGATTTGTGCTCAGGTCTTGCTTTGGTGGGGGCTTTTCTCAAAATAAAAAAAAAAAGGCCTAAACATCAAGGAAGCTTGATTTACTACTGACTGTTAGATTAAAGACGTTTGTTGTAGTAGGTAAAAAAAATAACACAAAATCCTTTAATTTTTTAAACGTCTCCTTTAAATTTCACTAGAAACCTGTAGTTTTTTTAAAGATATTACATATATGCACACATATAACATCTTCTACATGTTTTCTGGCTGGTAATCACTGATGCCAGAGTCATCTGCAGCCTCTTTCAGTTTCTATACATTAAATGCAACTTGTAATGTAAATTTTACCTCATGGATTTATCGTAGTCTCTCCGATCTTATTATTTGTAAACCATGACTTTCTGTTTCCCTTGGTCACAAATATGACAAAACTCAAAGGCCCATTTTCCTTACTTAATCTAAGTCAATTTAATAAAATTTTATTTATATAGCACCAATTCACAACACACGTCATCTCAAGGTTCTACAAAGTCAAATTCAATCAAATCATACAGACAGACTGGTCAATAAGTTTCCTATTTAAGGAAACCAAGCAGATTGCATCTAGCATGCATGAAGCGACAGTGGAGAGGAAAACTCCCCTTTAACAGGGAGGAGAACCTCCAGCAGAACCAGAACCAGGCTCAGTGTGAACGTTCATCTGCCTCGACCCACTGGGGCTTAGAGGAAGACAGAGCAGAGACACAGAAAGCACAGAAGCTCACATTGATCCAGGAATCCTTTCTATGTTAGATGGTAATAGCGGATGATCTGCCTCCCCTGGATGATGCCACAGCTAACAGAACGTCAGGCCAGGTGTTAAAAGTTAAAAGTTGTAAATAACATCAAACAATGCAGATTGGAGAGCAGTAACTCTGCCACTCTAACTAGAAGCTTTATCAAAAAGGAACGTTTTAAGCCTCATCTTAAAAGTAGACAGGGTGTCTGCCTCACGGACCAAAACTGGGAGTTGGTTCCACAGGAGAAGAGCCTGATAGCTAAAGGATCTGCCTCCCATTCTACTTTTAGAGACTCTAGGTACCACCAGCAGACCTGCAGTCTGAGAGCGAAGTGCTCTGTTAGGAACATACGGGGTAATCAGAGCTCTGATATATGATGCAGCTTCATTATTAAGGGCTTTATACGTTAGAAGAAGAATTTTAAATACTATTCTTGATCTAACAGGAAACCATTGAAGGGAAGCTAAAATTGGAGAAATATGATCCCTCTTGTTGATTTTCATCAGAACTCTTAAAGTAAAGGTTTAATAACAGCTACTTTTAAAGCATGTGGTACATATCCATTTACTAAGGATAGATTAATCATGTCTAAAATAGGGCCACTGATCAAAGGGAATACCTCCTCAAATAACTTGGTTGGGATTGGGTCTAACATACAGGTAGAAGGTTTAGATGAAGCTAAAATTTTAGATAGCTCAGAAAGCTCTACTGCTGCTAAACAGTTCAAACACTGTGCAGGTTCTAAAGATTCCTCCAACGCTGCCTCACTTACTGAGGACAAGGTAATCATGTTTGGGAGGATGCCAATGATTTTATTTTTAATGGAATCAATTTTATTTATGAAGAATCACATAAAGACATTACTGCTGAGAGCTAAGGGAATGAATGGATCTACAGAGCTGTGACTCTGGGTAAGTTTGGCAACTGTACTGAAGAGAAATCTAGAATTATTTTTATTCTCCTCTATTAATGATGAAAAACATGCTGTTCTAACTCTGCGAAGGGTCTTTTTATACAACAATGGACTGTTTTTCCAGATTAGGTAGGATTCCTCTAGATGTGTAGAGTACCATTTTCTCTCCAATTTCCTAACATTGTGCTTCAAAAAACGGAGCTCTAAATTAAACCAGGAGGCCAGCTACATTGTCTAATGCAAAACACAACAAGGAAGTGACACTGTCAACAAAAGCGTCAATTTGTGAAGGTTAAGAAACAACATTGTTGCCATCTGCAGGGCATTTCTGTGATACTGAGGATATTGAAAGGGGAACAGACTCTTTAAAGTTTGATACAGCATTATCTGATAAAGATCTACTTTAATGAAATCTTCTATCGGGGGTGGAGAATTCAGTTAAATTGACCTCAAAAATTATAAAAAAAAATGGTCAGATAGGACAGGGTTGTGAGAGCAGATAAAGTGGCCCCCTGAAACTGATTTCGACTCCCCTGATCTAAGTCATAAATGAAGTCACTGCTGAAAAGCAGCTATGATTTATCTTTGTCTTTCAAACGTGCTCAGTTTACTTTAGATTTTATGCAAAACTAGATCAGAAATACATCCAAATGGTCCTGTTGTACTCCCACATGTCACTATTATGTATGAACATGTACATTTAACAAAAAACCATAAAAGACTGCACGTGTGACCACCAACAAAGTTCCAGGAATCATTTTTTTTTTTTTTTTTTACCATAATTGGATTCGCTCGCCTTCTTCATTTATGATGGATATGTTGCATTTTTCGAGCAATTTGAGGTGGGGAGCAAGCCTTGAATGATATCTGATCTCGTTGTGGGGCATCCCTTTTCAGCTCGAGGAATCAAAGACCACCGGAGTGTTACACCTCTAATGTGGTCAGAGGAGGAGGAGGGAGGAGGGGCAGGATCTGCAGTTTTGGCCCCAAAACATCTCGATTCTCTCCCACCCGGTCCACGCTGGCAGATGGAGGAGAGCACGGCTCGACTCTCTGATCGACTCCTGCACTTGCCACACACTGAGAGAGCGCCGGTAACATTTGTCATTCTGCTTTACTGTCGACGGCCACTTTCTTTTCCTTTTCGCCCACACCCCCCCTCCTTCTCCCTCCCTTCCTCTTTGGCAGGCAGGAGTAGGTTTAATTGTATTGTGTATGACAGACCGAAGCCTGACACTAATTCGATACAGACTGTGGACAGCTATTTTGTGGTTTCCTTCCACCTCACTAACTGATGTGTGGTGGTGACACATTTGACAAAAACCATCCCAAGGTGGAGGGTTTGGGTGAGGCCCTCAGCGTGTTCAGAGAGAAAACGAACCGTTTCACAATTTACCTTTAAAAGCACCTCCTAGGCTGACTTCTTTTTCCTTAAACTTGTTATTTCCAGTAATCTTATAATGTATTCCGAAAGAAACCGTCAAATGTGTTGTCAGATGTAAGCTTTTTCTAAACTGCCCGAGCTAGCATAAAAATGTTGTGTGCTTTAATATTTTAGTCGGGATAAAGCTGTATGAAACATTTTATATCATGATTATCTATATGTTTTTTTTATTATCGCGTTATTTTACAATGTGTTGAAAATGAAAAAATGGAGTCAAACAAAGCAGGCTCCAATCAAAACAACTCGTTTGTCTCAGATGGAGATCCGGGTCAGTTAAGTCTCATTGTTTGTCAGTATCTTCCTTTTTGACTTGCAAACCACTTACAACAAATACAATAAAGTTATTAAAATCAATATTTTTCCCATAATTGACAACTCAGGGGCTCTGCAGCAGTTTAAAAACAACCATCTTCCTTTTTGTAGCCACCTTCCCTGTGATGAGAGCGGCGGGCTGTGCATTAATAACTGAAGCGTGTGTGTCCGTCTTATTTTGCGTTTTGCACATTGTGACATAAAATAGCATGTTTGAGCTCCTTGTACTACATTACTTATATGAGATCTACCAAACTCGTGGGCATGCAGCACAACACATATATGATCAATGAGAAATCTGTGCAGAGACATCGGGCAAACCTCCCAACTCCAAAAGTCTGATAGATGTCGCACTGGATAACATGCAGCAGTCGTTTTTTTGTCACATTTAAGCGTTTTGCATCATCAAAAAAGTGTTATTACATTGAAGGAGAACCTGCATAAATGGAAAACAGCTTTTAAATTATTAAAACATGATAGCCCTTGCTGCAACTAAGTGTTGGTGATAACAGGCAATGAATCTTTTAGATTGTTGTGGAGTTTCTTACCCCCTGAACAGAACCTGTCTGACATCGTGAAGTAGGCTAAAACATCTTAGAAGAAACACATTATGGCCCTAATCCAAAGAAATTCAAGGCCACTGCTGTGGGGTCAGGAAAAAGGAAGCTAATGTCTCTGCGGACCTCTCACATCCAGGACACAAACTGTTCAGACTTTTACCTTCAGTACCTTCAGGTAGGTTTTTGGTAAAAACCACCCGTCCACAGAAATAGTTTCTGCCTCCAGGCTGTTAATATGATGAACATTTAACAGTCGGAGCACCAGGATCGATATCACACTTATCTGCACTAATCAAATCCCGTTTTATATTTATATGTTTACATAGAAATAACTATATATATATATATATATATATATATATATATATATATATATATATATATAGATAGATAGATAGATAGATAGATAGATAGATATACTGCTCAAAAAAATAAAGGGCACACTTAAACAACACAATATAACTCCAGGTCCACTTTAGAAGCAACACTGATTGACCATCAGGTTTACCTGCTGCTGTGTAAATGGAATAGACAACAGGTGGAGACTACAGGCAATTAGCAAGACCCCCCTATAAAGGAGTGGTTCTGCTGGTGGTGACCACACGGTCTGTGGTCACCACCAGAAAGTCAAAGTCCTCCAGCCAGATAGTCCTCTGCTTTCTGGCTGTTCACTTCTGAACTCTAGTGGCAGCATGAGACGGAGTCTACAACCCACACAAGTGGCTCACGTAGCGCAGCTCATCCAGGATGGCACATCAATGCGCGCTGCGGCAAGAAGGTTTGCTGTGTCTGTCAGTGTAGTGTCCAGAGCATGGAATAGGTACCAGGAGACAGACCAGTACACCAGGAGATGTGGAGGAGGGCAAACACCCTGCAGCAGGACCACTACCTCCGCCTTTGTGCAAGGAGGAACAGGAGGAGCACTGCCAGAGCCCTGCAACAGGCCACAGATGTGCATGTGTCTGCTCCAACGACTAGAAACAGACTCCATGAAGGTGGTATGAGGGCCTAACGTCCCCATATAGGGCCTGTACTTACAGCCCAACACCGTGCAGGACGATTGGCATTTGCCAGAGAACACCAACATTGGCAAATTCACCACTGGGTACCTGCACTCTTCACAGATGCCATTAGGCACAGAGATGAGATCCTCAGACCCATGGTGCGGTTGGTCCTGGGTTCCTCCAAATGCAAGACAAAGCTAGACCTCATGTGGCTGGAGTTTGTCGACAGCTCCTGTAAGACGAAGGCACGTTGCACCACAGACTGTCCAGGAGTTGGCGGATGCGTTAGTCCAGGTCTGGGAGGAGATCTCTCAGGAGACCATCCGTTACCTCAACAGGAGCATGCCCAGATGTTGTAGGGAGGTCATACAGAAACGTGGAGGCCTCACATGCGACTGAGCCTCATTTTGACTTGTTTTAAGGACATTAAATCAAAGTTGGATCCTGTAGTGTGTTTTTTCACTCTAGTTTTGAGTGTGGCTCCAAATCCAGACCTCCAAGGGCCGAAATGCTTTATTTCCATTGATAATTTATGTGTGATTTTGTTGTCAGCCCATTCAACTATGTAAAGAACAAATAATTTAATAAGAATATTCATTCAGATCTAGACCGTGTTATTTTAGTGTTTCCTTTTATTTTTTTGAACAGATATCGATACTTATAGTCTCTTCGTTGAGGGCAGAGATGAACCAAAGTCAACCAAAGTGTGCCTGAAACCTTTAGATCTGAAAAAATAAAAATAGATTCTTAATGCTGGTGAAGAGTCTCAGTCATACAGGTCATGGTCATTCCAAAAAAAGTAAAAAACAAAGCAACTAGACATGTTTTTCGTAGTTGAAGACGTTTCGCTTCCTCTTCAGGAAGCTTTCGCATCTGAGAAAGTTTCCTGGAGAGGAAGCTAAACGTCTTCAACTACGAAAAACATGTCTAGTTGCTTTGTTTTCTACTTTTTTTGGAATAGATTCTTAATCTTCTCCAAAGTATTGCAAATATCTTCCCTCATTCTCACAAACTCAACAGTGTTTCTGGTCTCTTGCACTGTTTCACTGCAAATGGCTTTTTCTTATTTCCTTTACTGGAATAACTCAACATTTACCCATTATTAACCTTTAATAGTACTTGATAGATTGTGTTGTCAGGGCCGATTTTCTATGTGGGGGAAAAAAACTGTCTAAATCTTATAAATCATTAAGTTTTTTTTAAAAGTGAAAACATGATTTAGGGTTTGGGAAATGTTGGGAAACTGCAGGCAGTGATTGTGGTTAAAATTAGAATAAAACGGCTCCGTGAGGAGAATGTAAGTTTAGGGTAATGTCTGATGCCTCAGATACATGACCATGTGTTCCCGTCGCTCCGTGTGTGTCTGCTCAGTGAGCGGACCACCGGGCGCTCAGACGTGGACTTCGCCTTTGAGCTTAATACAACTGATTGCGCTCTGATCAGCCCTGGTAATAGTTAAAGCTTCAAAGACGCCACGTCTGAGGCTGCCAGCACTTATTTCCGACCATGAGATCTCGGTTTGAGCCTTCACAAAACACAGCGAGCTCTAAGGTCAGAACGTTTTCTCCCCTTAGCAATCTGAGCAGAGAAAAACCCAGTAACCGATTAGAAACCCTTGCCTATTTAGTCGGTAGGTAACAACACATGTAAACTTGAAATAACAAGGAATTGGTCATTGTATATATAGGATAAAAACAGACCTGGAGCTTTGGACAGCAGTGATATTTATGGAAAATTGAAAATGTGGATCCCAGCAGTCAAAGCAGAAAATAACATGAGGCAAAAAAAAATTAAAAAACACGAAACAGGGTAGAAATAGAGATCTTTTTAACCACTATTGGGCAGAAAAATTGCTGGAAACAAAAGAACGAGGCTCTGACAGCTGAGAACCTAGAAGCATGTGCTCGCTGAGGGAGTCAATTTTGATACAGAACAGATTTTGTAATTAGGAAGCGAGAACTGTGTGAGCAGGAGAAGCGGCGTGCCAGACTAACGGAGACAAAACAGTGGAAATAAGGAAACAAAGTGACATGAATTACACCACACACAAATCATTATGACTTTAACAAAACCCTAACATAGCCATAAAAACGTGAAGTCATCAAAGACATCAGAAGACCAGCACAAATCAAAATCACCACAAAACCTAAACCATTACAGAGGGAAGATGAAGGCCTAAATCAACAAAAGCTCGCGTCCAAAACCAAATCTGCAGGCTACAGCCACAGCTCATCGTGATAAAGATTCAGGGAGGAATTCATGACGCAATGTTTAGCAAATGTCTGCTCCTGCAATTTGTTTTGGGTTTCTTTTACTGGATTTACGACACCGATTAAATACGCCACAGACACAAAAGTGTCCTTCAACTCCAGCGATTTGCACCTATCGTTGAGTTCAGGTTAGAGTCGTCCTCACCGTCACCGCAAACACAGCAGATTCAATGAAATGATCAAACAGAGGAAAAAATGTTTTACTATTATGCTTCATTCAATAGAATTTCAGGTTATGGGTTCCTCAAAACTTTAAAAACAATTCAAAGAGGATTTTTTAGAAGATCCATTTTCAATGACACTGCAAAAAGGGAACTAAAAGTAAGTAAATTAGTGTATTTTTCCTGGACGTTTGCCAATGGAATAGGATTTTTGCACTTAAAATAAGAACAATTCATCTCCATCATCTTATTTCAAGTGCAGGATGTCTGATTATCTTATTTTAGGGGTGAAAATATACATTTAACTGGAAAACAGTCTTATTTTAGCTACTCAAATCAAGTAAAAATATATTAATTTCAAGAAAACTTTACTTACTTTTAGTTCCCTTTTTGCAGGGGATTAATTCAGAGGTACCCTACTCTATCCCTCACCTGTTGGCATTTAAAGTCAGCAGGTTGATCTTTTCTTTTTTTTATTTCTCTCCAGTGCCCAAATTAACCCTAGCTTTCAGCAGGTGGTATTTTTTTTAATCTAGCTCTGAGCTATGAGAATGTCAACCTATTTTCTCTGGCTGTAAGTCCCATAAATACGCAGGCACACAGGCCTTCTATCTTTTAAATGCTGCATAATACACAGTTTAAATTTCACTGCTGAAAAGGAATGTGAAAACACGGCGACCTACAAACCTGAGCTCCATCACTCCTGCCAGGAGGAATGGGCCAAAATCCCAGCAAATCGCTGTGAGAAGAAGGGATGACACAAGCCATAGAGTTTAAAAGGCGTTCGTACCAAAGACAAACGAAATGATCGCAAACTCACGAATATAAGCAATATATTCGTGAGTATACAAACAATAAACAATAAAATGTTTTTTGTTATTTACACTACAAAAAGGGAACTAAAAGTAAGTAAAACTTGAGCAGGTAAATAAGATAATCGGCCAGTACAATGTGATTATTGCACTTAAAATAGGAACAACTCATCTCCATCGTCTTATTTCAAGTGAAGTTTATCTGATTATTCTATATTAGGGGTAAAAATATTAATTTCATCGGCATATTATCTTATTTAGCTGCTCAAGTCAAGAAGAAATACATTAATTTCAACTAAATTTTACAAGGCAAGGCAAATTTATTTATATAGCACAATTCAGTACAGAGACAATGCAAAGTGCTTTACATGATTAAAATATAGCAAAATAAAACAGAATAAAAGCAAGTAGGAATAAAATGTAGATAGAAAATAGAACATAAAAAACACTAGTGGTGTTTCAGTTAACTAGAACAGTTGAAGGCAATCCTAAACAAATGTGTTTTTAATCTTGATTTAAAGGAACTCAGGCTTTCCGCACCTTTAAAGTTTTCTGGAAGTTTGTTCCAGATAAGCAAGACTTTACTTACTTTTACTTCCCTTTTTGCAGTGTAGCAAAAACAGATAATTTCAGCAATGCTTTTAACTGTATGATAAAAAATATAACAATTTTCCACTTCATTGGTCATTGCACCATATCATTGGTCATTGCACAGATCCCTTTGGGAGCAGTGGGCGGCCACTGCCCGGGGAGCATTCTGGGGCTACGGGTCTTGCTCAGGGACCCTGGAGGCAGTCTGAGGGATTCAAACCAATGAACTTGAAGGATGCATCCTGCTCTGACCACTAGGCCACTACTCCATATAATCAAAACCTTGACAAAATACCTTTTGTCTTGCAGAAAAGAGACCTCACGGCATCGTTATATATGGTGCAGACCTAAAATCAACCAATCACTGTTGGGTTTTTACAGGTGTCGGCTTCTGACCGATTAAATTTAACCATCAAAGCATCGTTTACACGCCTGGTTTATGTTGTTCCCTGTTTCCTACAGATCACATCTTCCAGTAAAATACTAGTGCAGAGGAATCTTCAGATCCGTGGGGAAAGGTGTGTGTGTAAGAGTGTCTTTGTGGTCTGGAACGTCTACTTTTCTCCTTCACACAGGTAAATGATCCAGCAGCCTACAATTAGACCACAGGAACCTCCTCCACTCCTGTCCTTTGTTAAGACAAAACACACTTTACATCGGATAGAGACGAGGTCATCGCCGATGGAGGACTCTGATGTGTCTCTTGGTTCTGAGGTTGAAGAAAATGATTAAAACAGGAAAAGGTCTCCTTGTTGCACTGCTTCACACGTCTTTGCTCTCGTCGGCTCGCCTTCAGCCAAGGTAAGACTTCTTTTCTGTGTCTTTTGCAAAAACAATCTGGCTTTTATTGAACAAAATGTTATTAAATATTTACTGTAAGTAGCGATTATAAAAAAAAAAATTGAGAAGAATTCCAAGCTGAATATATCTAAATATACGAGAAAGTGTCTCTGCTGTTTGTTAACATCTCTAAAAAGCATTGCTGGTGAAACTTTTGGCAGAGACGTAACTGGCTGGTGTCGGATCCTTTACTGACCCATGAAATCTGGCCTTTACGACTGTGATGGAATAAGAAAACATTTTTTTTTAATGGTGTAACTGTACACAGCTGCTTTATATGGCTTGTGATGCGTCACTCGGTGCAGTTTCTTTCCACATTAATGCAGCAATAAAAATGGCCACTTGGCCGCGAAAAGACGTTTGAGAAGATTACCGACCTATGTGGCATAGATGGTCAACATTACCCAGCAGACAGAAAAAAAAAACGTGTTTGCAGCCTTAAAGAATCAGATTTCCTCTGTTTCTGGTTTTATGTCACACTCAAACAACTTTTTATATCAATAGTGAATACAAATTGCAATTTTAAAATGCTCACAGCATTTATTTAGAGCAAAAAAGCTATTCAAACCAATCCTTTATGACACAATAATTTCCTCCCCTCATGAATTAACTATGATTACCCACACTCTTTGGTTTGTTTTACAGTTCAGCTCACACTGATTACTGTCTGACCAGCAAAATAAACTAAAAAAGCTTAAATAGTGCCTGTCTGACGACACTAAAACTGGGCCCGAAAGATTTTAAAAAGCATCACATCGTGCCCTGATCCGACGATATTCAAGAACAAATGAGAACCAAAGCATCCGACATTTATCAAAGGGTTGCAGAATCATTTCTACACACATTAATGAGAATAAATAACATTACCAACCATTAAACATGGTGGTGGGGGTCCTCTTGTGGCTCAGGCTACATCCTGGAGACGTGGAGGATGCCCTCCCTAACTTGGTCCTTGTGTGGTGTCTGCCTGGGGCTCTATGTGGGCCCCCCTGCTTAGTCCCATCTTACTGCCGTGGGTTGGTGCAGGCCCTGGGCTCCTGGGGGACCGGGCCCATCCTGAGAGATAGCAGTGAGGCTGCACCGAGGGGGCCTGGGGCCAAATGTCTCACCTTTTGCCTCTTTGTTCTGGGTGTTGCTGCTCCTGTGTTTCACTGATTGGATACCTCTAAACGGGGGTCATGGTCACCCCGGGGCGATGCTCCACACGTAGTGCAGCTTCGTCCAGCTGAACTCTGTGTTACTATGTGAAGCGACATCGTTTGAGCCTGCAGCAACTCCCCAGGTCCGCTTCAGCTCTGTAAAGAACGGAGTAAAACCTCCGGATGTTGCACAATTTGTGCGGCAGCGTGGTATCTATACGGCTCACTACCATGTTAGCCTGTTACCACCTGGGGGGGGGGGGGGGGGGGGGGGGGGGTATTTAATTTTGCAACAAACTCACAACAATATGATATGTTTCTACTATGGGTAAGCACACTAGTACCAATAATATCTTTCCAGAACTTTGCTTCAAAAAACCCAGAGAAACTGCAGAGAAGCAAAACACAACAAAATGGACGTGTTGAGGCTTTAACAATCTGTTTAGGCTGGAAAACCATCCAGTTCATAAAATTAAACAGTTTTTACAAACAGCAGAGGGCAAAAAAAAAATCCTGCACAGAATGAATGGTGGCAAATTTTCTTATCAAGGTAAGTTTGCTTGGAAGAATAATTGGAATGCAATTAACTTCAAAGTTATTTTAAGTTAAAGAAAATGATCTTATCTGTAAAAACCTCAGTTGCACTCTGTTTAAGCCCACGTTTTGTTTTGGGATTTTTTGCATTTAAAGGGCTTCACTGGTAAGTTTTCTTTTTAAATCATCACAAACTTCCAGAAAAAGAGCTCTAACTTTTTCTGTGGAGTCCAGCGTGTCTGAGGATCATCTCCAAAAAAAAAAAAAAAAAGATTCAGCTTCGGCCTTTTGGTTGCCACCAGTGCAGAGCCGTGGGAAGATGGTCATAAGCTGTGTTTCCCCTTCAACCTGTTGACGTGCCCTTGGGCAATGCACTTCATCCCAAATTGCTGACCTATCAGTGTATTAATGTGTGAGCATTGTGATCTGGACAGCTGGGCGGATTTACCAGCAGTGTGACGGTGCTTTGAGAGGTTATCTATTACTAGATAAGTGATATTGTGTGTCTGAGTTTCTGCTCATATACAGCGACTTCTGTCCATAAAAAGCATTAAAAACACACCGACCTTCAGCAGCTCATTCCACTCAGCCCCTGCAGACATTTGGGGACTTCTGGAGCAGAAAAGGTGATCGTTACCTTTAATCACCTCTCATCCAGGGGAGTTATCTCACTCATCACAAAACCCTCCATGAATGAAGGATGGGATCAAAACGTTCTTCAACAGCAACTTTGGTGATGAACAATGTTTGTTTTTTGTTTTTTTTCCCAATCTTCATGGAGCATTGCGTTGCAAACGGCATTTCTCACTAAAAGCCTTTAAAGCTTATAAAAGATTTAAAGTACACCTTGCAAACACCCTACAAAATAGATACTTATGAAATAAAACAACACATTTCTGTAGACTGTACACCTTCAGAGTCTGCCGGATGATGGTTTTGTATTTCTGTCTTTCTTTTCTACTTTCTTACCATACCATACCATATTTATTAATTTATTCATAAAGAACGAAGATCAACAAAGTGCTACACACATACAACTGAAAATGACTGTAAAGTTAAAATAGACAAATAAAACACGGGTCAAGTTGAAACAGACAAACGAGACAGTTTAAAAACAGTAAAATAGTTTAAAGATCTCTTAGTTCCCTTTGGTTTAGGGCAGAGGTGTCCAATGTGCGGCCCGGGGGCCATTTGCGGCCCCTGCGCTGATTTTGTGCGGCCCCTAAAAATGCATTTCAAGAAAGATTTGGCTGGTGCAGATATAAACTTATTATATTTATTATTATTATTACAGATAAGTTCAAATATAATTGAATGTGAGGTGCAACAGAAAACATTTGCCTTTTAATAACCACACTTTTTTACATTATCTTTAATTTAATAATAAATAGGACCGCATCTATCTGACTTTTACTCAAACGTAGACATTGGTGCATTAAAATCTGATTGGAATTTGTTTATTAGAATTGGCTAAACACAGATAATCTAATGTGTTTATTTAAAATTTTCGTATTTTGTAGCACAAGTTTAAAAAAAAATCACAAAAATATTTTGGTTTAGTCATTTATTTGTATTAATTCTATGGTCCTCGAGTGATTTTTTTCACTTGACAGTTTCGGCCCACAAGCCGTAAAGTTTGGACACCCCTGGTTTAGGGAAAGCAAGGAGAGCCAGCTAACCGCAGTCAATACGTTTATATTTATTCATCACACAAAATGTACGGGAGGAGAAAAAAAAAGCAGCAAGTCTTCATGGGAGTCTGGACGTATGTTTTGACATGAGGCGCCAAAGTTGTCGCCACGTTTAATGATCAAGCATCTTTTGTCTCGGTCACCTCAGAACGTCGGAGGACGCTCTGCAAAACGTCTGGAGTCAAACAGAACCGGGACGCGTTGGACGAACGGCTGACGGCGACTGTCAGCGTAAGTGTTTCTGCAAATGAGGTTGCTTTGACTTCTGTCTGTTCCAAAGCGGTGTTGAGCTGAAAGAACAAAGGTTTACACCAATTTATGAGACAAACGGCCATGATAGCCAGTTTTAATGTATGCTTCAGTCTCTACGTCTTTGGTTAGGGGAAATTCTTTGATGAATGACATCAAAGAATTTGATGCAAGTCATGCCGCCCTGAGCAAAAAAACCCTCTAATTCTCTGGCTGCAGCCTTATTAGTTACATAATGACACATAATGGGAAAGAGGAAATAGTTCGTTTTAACTTTTTTTTTGGTAATTTGTTAGTTTGCCATGACACTTCAAACTGAGCTGAGGTTGATTGCGTGAATCTTCTGCACCTTGACCGGAGTCCCCCTGCTGAATGTATTTCAATCTGAAAAACTCACACAGAAAGAAAAGGCAATTAGAAGAATTTTATTGATACAATATTTTAAGAGTTTGGCGCTCAGACCTCGGCAGGAAAAATTCACGCTGAATTATACTTGAATATGCATAAGCAGGCGTATGAGAATAGGGATATTTCCCCCCAGGTCTGAAACTGGTGGTGGAGTGGAGATAAACAAAGTTTGTTCAGTCCATATGATGATCTGTTTGAGCTAGATGTCCGACTTGATAAACACAGGTTTGCATGAACTGTCCATGATGAGCAAGCATGAAGCAACTGTGGAGAGGAAAAACTCCCCTTTGGGAAGAAACCTCTGGCAGAACCAGGCTCAGCATGGCGGTCTTCTGCCGGACCGTTTTAAGGAGTGACTGGGAATTCCATAAGAGTCCAGGAGGAATTACACTCTGATAGGGACGAGGTTGAAGGAGGACCGTAGGAAAGCCAGGCGGAGCTTGGTACGATGGTGGAGAAGGGGATGGAGGTGGGTTGAAACCAGTCAACAGAGTCCAAACCGGACACGGCGCAGCCACCGCTTGCTCACTGAGGAGAATGCCGAGACGAGGATGTGGAGTTCTTTTTAAGATGAACCCAGGATGCTGATTGGCTTCGAGGAGGAGCAGTTCAAAGCTGATTGGCTTGTGTCGGAGGCGGATGAGTTTCTGATTGATGGAGGTAGGCAATAGAGTTTCTTCAGTCTGAATTTTCGCTTAAGCTGCATGTTTCTATTTAAAGTATCAACGTTCCAGACCAAATCAGCGCAGAAACAAAGCGAAGGAGAGGGGATTAAAAAAACTGTCCGTTGACCTAAGGGACTGGACTGTGTCAAAGCAAGAATCTGGGGAAGGATGGGGAGAAAAATCTGTAGAATTGAAGTGGTTTGGTCACCGGTTTTTGGAAAAGAGAACTGGAACCATCTAGATCTAAGTAACAAGGAAGGGGGGGCTTTGGTCAAAGAAGCAACCAATAATCCATTGAACTATATTCTCTTGTTGAGATAAGGACCATCCATGAGGTGAGCTATTACTAATGCACTCCAAAAATCAGGCCTATCTGTCTGTAGTGACCAGACAGACATGGCAGCCTGCTAACATTTACCAGAAATGCACCTAAGAGTTCGTCAAAACCAGGAAAAACTAAATCCTCTGGTCTGTTGAAACCAAAACCTCGCGGTCATTTTAGGAAGAAAATCAGGCACAGCACATCGTCTGGCTCTAAATATCCCTACTCTGAAGCATGGTGGAGATTCTTCAAGGAAATCTCCTCCAGAACGCTCTGAGGAGACGATTCATCTTCTAACGCGACAATAGCGTCATGATTTGGGGTTTGGTTCGTGTTTTTGGGGCTGACTGAACCCCCCCTCCCCATTCCATGCTCCACTCTGCCATCTTCTACCATCGGCAGCCATTCCTGCCCGCCTGTCATCTGCGTCCTTTTCAACAAATCTCTTAAAATGGGTTAGGCTTGAATATCGGGTTCCCCGATCCACACATTACACAATAGCTGAAAGGAAAGCGTGAAGACAACAAAGAATGGCTGCAGTCTGAGGATGCCCTCGAATGACCCGAGCCGAGCCAGGTCCTCTTTGGAAAGACCTAAGAAGGTCTGTCTGCAGATGTGACCCATCCATCTGAGCAGACAAGAGACTTTAGGCCCGTTTACACTACACTTTTTTAACCGAGCCGAGACCAGTCCGAGCTCAGTAACCGAGATAACTCTTGTGTGTAAATGGTCAGCAGACTGAACTAGACCGTGCTAAACATAACCGGACCGCGCTGACTGCAGACCAGTTCCCTAGTAGGTCTCGGCCTGTTTTTTTTTCTGGCACGGTTATCTGATGACGAAGAGCGCATGAGCAGACCGCGTCATGCCCTTACAGTCAGCTGGCTGTCTGCAGTTTTTCCGCCGTGTCTGGCTGCACGTCCCGATTCACACTCCGTTCAGACAAATTTCAGACATTCATAATAATACTAGCTTCCTTACCGTGCCACACGATTTCCAGAGATGATTCTGCTTAGCAGTGTGATGAACCTCTGTGTCTATTTTTGTTTCCTGCGTCTGTAAATCCTTATTAGACGTTTGTTTGTCTTATCCACGTCCCAAAAGCCGACTCTGTCCAACCATAACATCCTGAATGTTACGGGTGCAGCTGTTTGGTTTTGCTGCTTCCGCCGTCAATCCCAGAGAGCGGTAGTACCGCAGATCGCCACTAGGAGGCGAGGAGCAACCAAGGAACCGGGATAGTGTGATGTGTAAACAGTCGTCTTGGCTTGGTTAACTGATCCAAGCTCAGACTGGTCTCGGCTCGGCTCGGTTAAAAAAGTGTAGTGTAAACGGGCCTTTTGATTACTGCCAAAGGTGCTTCAATGAAATATAACTGTGATTCTTATTATTCTCGGCAGAAAAGGCCTATGCGGGGTCGTGAAAAGCCCAACCCGACTACCCCTTTGCAAGGCATGCAAAATGCAGAACTCTAACTGCGACGTGATCCTCTGCCGGGTCCTGATGGTACTGGTTCAACATGTGGTGCTGTCATGTATAAGCAAAACCCATCCAGCAACAAATGCCGAACAGTTAGCAGCCAAATATTGTTGAGTATTTCTCTGCTTTCAGCCAAAAGCGCAAACGATGTGCAGCCGAGACGCACGGCTCCAAGCAAACCCTCCAAAAACCGCTCTGAATCTGCAGGATTCACCAACAGGCAACCGTTGGCTTAAAAAGAGAGAGAATTTAGTTTCGTCCGTCATGCAAGATGCATTTATTTTTCATTTAGCTAAATAAAAAAAGTATGTAACTGCTCTTATGATGTTAGGGGGTTAACGTTGTGGCGGTTCGGCTCCACAGCAGCGTGCAGGAAGCCCTGCGTAAATGGAAAATGTGTGGGACCAGACAAGTGTTCGTGCTCGGCGGGATACGAAGGACCACACTGTGATGAAGGTGGAGTGTAATTTCTGAAACCGCTGCCAGGCTTGTGTTTTCAATTTCTCCGCCATTACCTGTGTCCTTCTGGATCATTTAGCGCGAGGATTTCTATCTACTGCGTTAATGATGTTCCGTATTAACTCCAGATGTGAATGAGTGCGGTTTGCCGAAGAGACCCTGTTCCCAGCGCTGCATGAACACGCCGGGCAGCTACCGTTGCTACTGCGAGCCGGCACACACTCTCAGCGCAGACGGATACACCTGCACCAGTGAGTAAAGTCCCCTTTCAACCAAACATTTCATTAAAATGGCAACGAGGAATCTATCTTAGTCATTTTTAGTAGGTAAACCAGGACATGGAACAGATTTATACGCCTGAATTTGCTGCATAACAGCTAGAAAAGCTGTTTTTTTAATCTTGTTTGGCTTCAGTTGTGGTCCGAACGTTGCACATTCTGCTTCACGGTGGCTCGGCCGCTCTCTCTTTTAGGAGATACCACATGTTTCCCCCTGCGCTGCCAGTTTGGCTGCCAGTTGGAGCGATGGGGAGCAGCTCGATGCCTGTGTCCACCTGGCCTCCACCTGGCGGCTGATAGAGAGACCTGTAAAGGTAGGGCGCCGTTAAAGAGACACACGTCGCTGAGTAGCAGCTATTAGACGGGACACGAGGTGAACATATTCGATTTCCTTTCAGTCCCCATCGTGTTGTTGACTGACTGAGACGTCTTCCCAGTGAAACCTTACCTCTGTTGGCACTTTAGGTTTTAAATGCCAAACCATGAAAGGTCCATCTTATAGCTGCATTTCATCAATGATAGTCTCAGAAATTAAAGCATCGTATCTAATTCACCTTAAACTAGGCGTTCTGTAACGTTACAACTTCAAACTTCTGTTTATTCAATTGGATTTTGTTTTTTGTTTTTGTTTTTGCAAACAAAAGCTGAAAAGGGAAAGTTTTTTCAACATTGTTTTGTTCTTGAAAAGGCAAGGCAAGGCAAATTTATTTATATAGCACAATTCAGTACAGAGACAATGCAAAGTGCTTTACATGATTAAAATATAGCAAAATAAAACAGAATAAAAGCAAGTAGGAATAAAATATAGATAGAAAATAGAACAAAAAAAGTGGTGATTTAGTTAACTAGGACAGTTGAAGGCAATTTTAAACAAATGTGTTTTTAATCTTGATTTAAAGGAACTAAGGTTTTCCACATCTTTACAGTTTTCTGGAAGTTTGTTCCAGATAATTGGAGCATAGGAACTAAATGCTGCTTCTCCTTGTTTAGTTCTGGTTCTAGGTATGCAGAGTAGGCTGGAGCCAGAAGACCTTAGTGATCTGGATGGTTGATACACTGACAACAAAATCAGTGTATCAATTGTCTCAGAAATTAAAGCATCGTATCTAATTCACCTTAAACTAGGCGTTCTGTAACGTTACAACCTCAAACTTCTGTTTATTCAATTGGATTTTGTTTTTTGTTTTTGCAAACAAAAGCTGCAAAGGGAAAGTTTTTTCAACATTGTTTTGTTCTTGAAAATATGAAAAGTGTGCATTTGTGTTCAGCCACCTTCACTCAACACAACTTAATAAAATGCAGTGCAACCAGTTGCCGTCTTCTGAGGTCTTCAGATAGTCGTGTATGATTTTAAAAAGTGGGAATTAACTAGATGAGCAGCCAGGAGGTCCCTGGTTACCCTGGAGGAGCTGCAGAGAGCCATGGCTCAGGTGAGAGAATATGCTGACAGGACCACTTTAGGTTTTAAATGCCAAACCATAAAAGAAACAAGGTGTTATGGCTCAGTAGGTCCACCTTATAGCTGCATTTCATCAATGATAGTCTCAGAAATTAAAGCATCGTGTCTAATTGACCTTAAACTAGGCAGTCTGTAACGTTACAACCTCAAACTTCTGTTTATTCTATTGGAATTTGTTTAGTTTTTTTGTTTTTGCTAACAAAAGCTGCTAAGGGAAAGTTTTTCAACATTATTTTGTTCTTGAAAATATGAGAAGTGTGCATTTGTGTTCAGCCACCTTTACTCAACACAACTTAATAAAATGCAGTGCAACCAGTTGCCGTCTTCTGAGGTCTTCTGATAGTCGTGTATGATTTTAAAAAGTGGGAATTAACCAGATGAGCAGCCAGGAGGTCCCTGGTTACCCTGGAGGAGCTGCAGAGAGCCATGGCTCAGGTGGGAGAATATGCTCACAGGACCACAAATCTGCGCTTTTATACAAGGGTGCCAAGATGCAATTTTGCTGAAAGAAAGCCACAGCAAACGTGTGAAAGAAGGTGCTGTTGTGTTTAGGTGAGCCTAAATTTGAAGATGTGGTGGAAAACTAACACTGCAAATCCCCCCGAACACACGATCTCCATGATGAAACTGTGGGAACTCATTTCAGAGTCAACGGATGGATCTAAATACTGGGCAATCCTGGAAAAGAAGAACCTGTTAGAGGCTCCAAAAGACCAAAAACCCTGACCCTGGCACAGAGGTGCACCTCCAAACTGGACAAATATGCAGCCAGAGAAACAATTATATCGAAGTTCAGACATTAAACCGACAGAAAATCTGTAGCAAGACTTGAAGATTGATGTTCAGAGTCTGAGCCATGTTGCAGTTTTCATGCAGACTCATACCCACCAAAAGGCCGGCTGATTGCAAAAGCACTGCACACTTTTCAGATGTTTAACTGCATAAATTTGGAGGAAAATAAACATGTATAATTTCCCTTCATCTTTACAAATATATGGTCTATCAAATGAAGTCCCTACATAATACATTTAAGTTATTCAAAGCATCATAATCCTCTAATATATGTTTAAACAGATATAATTCTCTTCCTTCTACGGGATCTTAACTGCAGTCTGTCTCTGTAGTCCCAGAGAAACCTTTGCATGAAACCTGTGAATCGCGTTTGTGGTTAAAGAAACTAAAGCACAGTTTTCCAGAGATGTTAGCCCAGCTCTCTGCAGCAGTGTTAGTAGTGGCAGTCTGCCCAAGCAATTATCAAAAGCCTCTAATTAACCAAAGAAAACAGACTGCGGAGTCTCGTCGGTGTCCGGTTGTGACCTCCGTTAACTCAGGAGGCGACGGCTTCTGTCCTGTAATGACGCTAGGCTCTCCCACGGCTGTATGGGGAACGTTCTCACCCGCTGGGAACGAAATCCGAGTCCGAATGAAGTCACAGCCTCATCCTCACTGTTGTGAAGCTGTTTCTGAGGTATTACCGGATAAAACTGAGTTCTGTCTTAGATCTGTAAGGGATGTCACGTCCAACGGAGCACTGCTGGAGCTGCTGGTCTGAAAGCCATCGCTGTTTGTCGTGTTTAGCAACCAAACTAAGTAGGCCTACTCATAACAACCCGCGGCGATATCAATGTATTCCTGTGCAATTCATGCATTCAAACATGACATTTAATAACAAGCTGTGTGGCAATAAACAGTTCATTTTCATGTCTGTCACTACACAGTAAAGAATGGAGAGCTGATGTTAAAGTTTTTTTTATGTCCTGTCTGGCAATGTAGCATTAAGCATGATTGTCTTAACGCCAAAAAGAGCTAAACAGATTTTGCTTTCACAAGTGGAGCTTTACTGCTTTCACCATAGTGCTCCGCTTGATTTATACATACAAGAAGCTTTATTAGATTTTATGCTGGAACTATTTCATGTTAATGGACACTAAAACAGGTAGAAGAGGAAAAAAGGAGAGAAACAGATGAGACAAAATGCTAAAAGGGAGAAAAGGTGAAAGAAAGAGGAGAGAAAAGGGAGAGAGCAATAAAACATCTTCAGAGTCTGCTTCTACACCTGCAAAGAGAGATATAAAAAGATCAGCACCACCAGCCGATAAAGTATTACAGATACAATCAATTAATGTCTTGATACCATTACTGACTAACGCTGGATATCTGGTCCCTCTGTTTTTAGAATAAATTGTTTTATTCTCCAAAGAAAAATGTAGTCCACAAATCATCACTTTAGTGACCTGCTGCAGAGACCTAATGTTGGACTGCTCCTCCAAAATCAGCTCTGATGTTTGGCACATCTAGTTAAGTTTGAGATTTGAGGTGGAGTTGAAGGTAGTCCTTGTTCATTTTATCATCTGCTTTATGCAATGAGTCTCTGGCAACGAAGCAGCACCTCACCGTGAGGCTGCCACCGCCGAGCGTGACAGATTGGTGCCTCATTAGGAATTCTTGTCATTGCCGCCAAAACAGCTCGATCTTTGCCTCGTCCGACCACTTTCCTCCAGAAGACATTTGGTTTGTTTGTCCGGCTGCAAGTTATGATCGAGCTTCTCAAGGTCCAGCTCGGAGCTCGATCATCTTTCCTGGAAAGTGATTACCAGCAAGCCTTGGTGTTTTTGTTTTTTAGGTCTTTTCTAAACTTTTAAACAAGTTAGGTTCCAAAGCACCAATTGAAACTTGACAGAAAAATGCTTAGAAGCCAGAAAAATAGTTAGTGTGAATATTCTAGGTAAATGCTGACCATTCAAGAAAACAATTTAGGTTTTTACACTTCAAAATCAGAAGACCTCATTCCAAATGCCTGAAACGAACTACTGTATATTACTGTTTGTGTCCGTTCTTGTCTTTTAGCAGCTTTTCAAAGCTTTACTACAAACAACTAGCTGCACGCTCCGGCCAGTCATTTGGGCCTTTCAGAAGTAAATTGCTGCTTTGAGCAAAGACACAGACACCTTTTGCCATCCTGAGTTTTTTCTAAGAACAGAAAGGACTTTGCTGCCTTTCGGCCCGTTAATAGAAGCAGATGTCTAACCCTTTGTTTGTCGGATGCGTCTGCATTTCGTTGCAGACGTAGATGAGTGTCGGACGGCTAACGTGTGTCCGCCACGGCGGACCTGCAGGAACACCTTTGGCAGCTTCGTTTGTGTCTGCAGAGACGGCTTCGTGATGCGAAGCCTGCGGGGATCCGTGGAGTGTAGAGGTAAAGTGTACATAAACACCCACATCTTGCAGTAATACACAGCTTTAGGTGTATTTAAATAGCGTTTTAACTAGTCCGACGACCCCAAAGTGCTTCACACTACAGTCAGTCGTTCACACCCTGACGGTGGTGAGCTATGTTAGAAGCCACCACCGTCGGCGCCACCGGACGCTCTGACTGCTGGCAATGCGGGTAAAGTGTCTTGCCCAAGGACACAACGACTCAGACGGTCAGAAGGGGTGGATTGAACCGGTAATAACCCCGCCCCCTCCCCCTAATCGCAGGACGAACTCCCTAACTCCTGCGCAACTGTCCCATAAAATCCTTTTTTTGTGTTTTTATTTTATAATGCCTCAAACAGGCTGGAAAAAACATCCAGTTATTCTCATCTGTAATATTCTAAATAGCCAGAATTTGGTTTATAGCATAAATCTAATCAAAGAAACACGAAACGTTTTTTGGCATTTGCTCAAGGGTTGGTTAAAAATCTATCTATCTGTGTGTTATGAATATAAAAATCAATTGGTTAAATCTAAACAGTGTGGTCTTCATTATTTCATAAAACCGTGTTAATCTTTTAAGATCTGGTAGAGACACAGATTAGGAACAGGCTTTTTTGGGGGAGTATTAAAGAGATAAAATTAGTAATATGAGAAAACAGTCATAGGAGAGTAAAGTAAAAAAAAGACAAAAGTGGTAATATTATGAGAAAAACGTCATATTATGAGAATTAAGCAGGAATTTCCAGAATAGTCACAGTTTCCAGAACTATTTTAGTCCTGGAGTAAAAGGGCCAAGTTATATTATTTTAATTATTTTTATTCTTCACAAGAATAAAGTCAGGAGAATGAAGCCAAAGGGATACAAAAAAAACTCGCAATATTACATAAATAGAAATATTACGAATATAAAGCATATGAGATTAAAGTCCGTCTGATACTGTTTAAGTGTCTGAGTCTAACAGCAGATTTGCCACATTCAACATGGCGGACGCTCTGACTCATCCGAAGCATAGGCAGACCCCGCCCAACGAGGCGCCTGTATATAATGTCTATGAGCGCACAAACGTTTTTAGACATTTTTAAAGGAAAAATAAGCGACGTTTCACCACTAGGTGGAGCTAGAGCGCAGTCTGTAGACCAAACCAAGATGTGAGACAAGCCATGCCTCTCTCTGCCTTGCTCTACTTTCCACCTCTTCCCCTCCTTTCCCTTCTCCTATGGCTATGTAAACGAGAGACTGGAGAACAACACAGAGATATACGGTACGACGTCATGCCATAGTCCAGCTGAAACATCACCTTTAGTTCTTCACATCACTAATTTGTATGGGCTTCTGTCTAAAATAATGACATTTTGCTTATTGCTGTTTTCTCCAGAGCCTTATTAGTTGCTCATTCGGGCTACAAATTTAAACCAGGAGTGTAAATGGAGACAGAATACCAGGAAGTCTGGACATATTTCAGCAAAGTTCATCAACCTCTGAAAAACTCCTGAAAGACGTTCAGAAAACTATAACAAATGTTGATCTATACCTCCGCTGAAGCATTTCAAGGAACTCTAGCTACCTGTAAGAAAAGTACAAAGAAACTTGCGGTTTTGCAAACTCTTGGAGCAGCCCTTGATCTGCCAACCTTAGATTGTTTAAGCGAATTACTAACCTCCTGCTCTTCTTCTCCTCCTAAAGACAAGGATGAATGTCTGATTGGAAACCACGCATGCAGCCGCCACGCTCGCTGCATCAACACAGAGGGCTCGTACACGTGTCGATGCTTGGAGGACCACTTTGGAAACGGCCGTTCCTGCAGGCGCAGGAGAGCAAGGCAGTCTAAGGCTGCCATGTACTTCATCTACAAACTCTCCAAAAGGACCAGACCTCTGCACGGGTTGTTATTCTAGAGCTGCATGATAGGAAACCGACATATAGACCATGTCCAAAGTTTACATCCACTCATCATCACCATTAAATAAAGTTTAGACCTTTGATGATGTTTTGAACTGTTTTTTTCTTTTTTTACAACATGCAAAGAAGCCAAATTAAAAGTCCAATTTGAATTTATTAGGAGCTGTCTTGAATCCAACAGCCTCCAACACTCAATTCATATCCCACTAAAGTTTGGGAACAAGTTCCAAGTTTCGTCGTCGTAGCCATTAACCAGCTTCTGGCTGGGTTGTTATCAGAAATGTGAGAACTCACTTAAATCTGTCAGTTTCCTGGCATGGACCCAACATCCAAGCATGCACAATGATTTTAATACAGGTTTGGGCTTTGGGATGGCCATTTCAGACACATCATGTAAGCTTGCTTTGTCCGTTCCAAAGCCGTGTTAGGATGTTTGTTTGAGATCATTAACAACATTGGAACATGAAGTAGTGTTGCACCGATACCGATACCACTATCGAACAGGGCGCCGATCCAGCACTAAAATGGTGGTATCGGTATCAGCGAGTACCAACAAATAGGCACCGATACCATTTTGATGTTTGTATGTCACTTGAACGCAGCCTTCTCTCTCCCGACTAGTATTATACATGTTATATAAGTTCATGAAAGTTGCACTATTTTGGCATTTGAGAGCCAAAACTCAGGGTTTAAAAGACATTATTCAATTATTAATGTAATTTTACTGTCTTACTGTTGCACTACTATTATACATGTTATAATTTCACAAACGTTGCACTATTTTGGCCTTTGAGAGCCAAAAGTTTATTCAACTATTGTCACCCATTCCAGGTAGGCAATAAAACGTTCTACTACCCTAAGTAGTATGCAGTTCTTCATATATACACACACACACACATCAATTTCAAACAGATAGTATCGGTATCGGCCAATACTGCACAGCCAGGTATCGGGTATCAGTATCGAGGTCAAAAAATGGCATTGGCGCAACACTAACATGAAGCTCTGTTCAAGTCTCAATCGTCTGACTCAAACTGTCCCCCTCAGATTAAAGAAATCGGTTAAAATCTTCAGGAACAGCCAACAAGAATTATAAACGAGAAAACGTTGGGGCACAGGAGTCAGTTTTACACCAGCATGGACTGGGAGGCTGTTGATAAGGAAGAGAAGGGCAAACTCAATAGAATTTTGCAGCTGCTCGCATTAAAAATCCAAAAGTCTTCTGGAAAAAGGTTTTATAGACAGGCATGCACCAGCTTTCAAGCTCGGTGGTGCCAACGTCATGCTGTGGGTCTGTTTTGCTGCCAGTGGTGCTGCTGCATTGCACAAAGTCGGTGCAATAACTTCATAAGGCACATTTGACCAAATAATAGAGAGCCTGTCAGTATAATTGTGATTGAAACGACTCCACAACAAACACAAATTACCCGCTTCTTGTTTTTAAAAGTCATCCAAGTCCTGTACAATGATTCCACCCCAGCAAAAACTGTTCAAATGAGACATAAAAAGCCAAGAATTAATACAACATTCATGACAATGAAGGAAAGCAAACTTGTAACAGGGAGCTATTTTTTAAGCTAAACTGAAATTTGATAGTTTTTTTTTTTGTTGTTTTTTTTTTGCTGTTTTTCAGGGTTGAGGTTATTGTTTTTTCTTCTTTCCGCTTCTTGCGCTTGCTGTCAGTTTGAGATATGAGCGCACCGGGGACTTCTCTGAGGTTGTTGGGGCCAAAACAAACTCCTCATATTTGTGTAGTCACAAATATGACACGTATGAAATAGTTTGTACCACAAAACATGGAAAGGCTACATTTGTGTCACTGATAATTTCTATAATTTGCGCTTTTAAAATGGTTGCCAAACCTTATAATCTGATAACAAGAGGCTGACCTCTACCGGATCGATAATGGAAGATACTGTTAAAATCGTCTTAATTTCCACAGCAAAACAGAAAGAAATCCTGAAAACAAGCCGGAACAGATGTGGTGCACTTGTTGGCGCTGGAAACAACGCTGGAGAACAGACAGTGATTTTCATATCTCGGCGCTCGTCCACCGCCCTCGCTTCATTTCTGTGCCCGAAGGCAACGTTTTCAGACCCACAGAGTCACACGCAGGACAAACTACCACACAGCAAGAGAGCACAGACAGGTCAGACCAACCAAATACCGGGAATCCTGTCTGTCAGCAGCTGTCTGCAAACCTCTTCCTGCATTCGGGAGAGTGCAGAAGGGGAAATTGAAGTTTGTTTTTGATGTTTCCCCTTGGTCAATTTCAAGTTTCCTTCCCGGCGATTAAGCCCGTGACCCCAGGAGAGAAAGAGGAGGTGGGGGGGTTGGCGGGGGTTGGGGTGGGGGTGCAATACTTGAAGATAATAACTGTAATGATAGGAGATGATGGTAGAGGGCACTGTGTGTTGTGTCAGGGCTGCAGTTGTAGTCCTTTGATGCGCTGATGGGAGTCGGGTTTGTAGTGAGAACAAGCAGCTGCTGCCTGCTGAAGGGCCCTGCCACTGACCCCATTCATCCCAGCAGCAGGTGTCACACCGAGCCCCCGCCTCGGCCGTGCGCACACACATTCACACACGTGCACACGCGCACACACAAGTGGGAAAGCAGCAAATCTTGTGCACGCAAATGTGTGTGTAAGACAGAGAGAGAGAGGGGATTTTTTTTTTTTTTTTTTTGGGGGGGGGGGGGGGGGGGTTTGCTGGAACTACTTACCGAGAACAAAGAGCGAAATCAGGAAAAAATGCAGCCTCTTAGAATAAATCTCACCACAATGCCGAGAAAAATCCCCAACCTCACCCCCAGAAAACACAAGAAAAACCTGGTTTCTCTCTTTTCAAAGCAGTCAAAAGTGTCTTACAAAAGCAGAAATAGAAAACATTTTGGATAAAAGGATCCAGGCCCCCTTCCTGAAAGGGACCTCACACCAAGTTGTGTGTAATTCCTACCAGAAACTGGTTTATTTAACAAAAAAAAATAATAAGATTTAATGCCAAAGCACTTAGGCTGCACATAAAGGACAACAAGGGGTGTGTGTGTGTGCTGAATTTGACAAGGGTGTAAAAGAGGGGATTTTTTTCTTTCCCTCCTCTTGTCATTTTCTGCTTCTGCTGTTTACGCGACGCCAGGGATGTCGTACGGGAACGGTGGCGGTCTCAGTGACCTCTGCGAAAAACTCCGAAAACAACAAACATGTCGGAGGAAATCTGGACATCCACGCCGAGACTACTGCAATATGACGAATCAAAGCCCCGCTGCTGCCTCGGCTTCCTCCGGATAAAAACCAAATCAACATTTATCCCGAGAGAGATGCTGACAAGTGCACAGAGCCAACGACAATACGTTAGAGGAGATGCTAGGAACAACCGTGCCACCCACGTTGCTGGAAGGCAGCGCTTTCAAACACCACCACTGAGCTGTACAACGACTAAAACCCCTGTCTCCCCCATACTGTCCTTTTCACTTGAGCTTGAATCTTTTCCGAAAGCTAATTCTTGCATTATGCTCCCAAGTGGACCCATCCCCTCTGAGACACGATCCCAGAGAGAGAGAGAGAGAGAGTGAGGTGAAACACCCTGCTCTGTTTCCGTGAATGAATCAAAAAGGGGCCAAAACTTGAACCCTTGCCGTAAAATTATAAATCACGTTAGCAGGCCTGCCTGTTCGAAGCGCTGCAGAAAGGGGTCGGCAAACTCTCTGCCTGCAACCGCTTTCACTCGTGTAGCTAAACAAAGCTAAGCGCATCTGTTCTAGTGCTATATCATCCCCCCGGCATTCACAAATCTGTGTTTAAAAGGCCAACATGAAAAGAGAAATGAGCCGGGGCTCATTTGTCCCGCTGCAAAAAATGAAAGTAGAATCGCATCGCAGCACCATGAGTAACTCGTTATGCCCAATTACGCCACGGGGATTGTAGAAGCCTCCCGATATCTTAAAAGCAGCAATGTCCTCTCTGTCACTTTTAAATCACGTTAGGCATTTTGCGCCCACACTCTCAGTGAATCTCTGTTTAAGTACAACTTCTGCCAAAAAATATGGAATCGCTCCTCTAAGAGGATGTCATCTGTTGTCATGTTAAAAAAAACCCAGTCATCGAAGTGTTATAATGACACGATGCGGAGCGAAAACATGAAGCAGAAGGAAGATGACGCAGGTGCGATTTGTCCCGCCTCCATCAGGTAAACGACTCAAGAATGTTAAATCAAAAAGTAGTAGGCTTAAAAACAACTTCTTTCCCAAAGCTGTGAGGGCTATCGCCCCCCCTGCTGAGAATCAAACAAACCAGCCGGCCAACTTTATAGCCTGTTTACGTGTTTAAAAACATGCTGCTGGTTCCAAGGGTTCATGATTCGATAAAGAATTATTACTGTCTCACATGCCTCAGCTTCAGCTAGAACGTCTGATTGGGCATCCATACAAATTGCAACTTGAATTTTCTCAATTTTGCCACTGACTATTTGCTAAGTTTAACTTCTCCGAGCGTGTTTGCATGATACGTCAGTGCATCCGTGTATCATTCTTTCATTCGTTTTTTTTTTTTTTAAATAGAAAACAACAATGTTGTTTTTTTTCAAAATGTGTTTCATAAAATAATATGAAAAAAGGGAGGGCCCTTCCTTATTTTAATTCCTCATTTACCTACTAAATAAAAACATGGAGCAAATGGATAACAAGCATATAAATAATTTTTTTTTTCTCATTTCGTTTCGTGGTGACCCAGAAGTTGTTTTATATACAACTAAAGGTAAATGGGAATATTTCTCTCGTAAAAATTAATAATTGAATTGGTCCAAATAAGCATGATATCAGTCTGGACACTGTCTGTCAAGTAATGCCCCTTCAACACATGAATATCTTATGATCTAAACCACACCGTTGTAGCTCTGGCTGCAGGTTTAGGGTCATTTTGTGCTCAAAGTGAGCATCTACCCTTGTTTCAACTGTTTGCAGCTTCTGACAGGTTTGCTTTCTGGGGTTCTTCGTGTTTAATTCCATCCATTCTCCCATTAACTCTGTCCAGCTTCCCTGTCAATGCAGAAGAAGATATCCTTAGCTAGATGGCTCCACTGCTACGCCTCACCGTGGGAATGGTGACGTTCAGAGCTAGTTTTCCTCCATACGTGGCATTTAGCACCTAGCCCTGAGGATCACCTGCCATTGGTCTCATCAGCTTTGATAACACCTTGTTATCAAAGCTGCTTTGCTTGTGACAACCTGTGAACTGAACTGATGCGTCTTTCGTTGAGAAATGTCTTTCTTCTTGCAACCCTGCAGGGTTAGATTTGTGGAGTGCGTGGCTTCTGGTTTGAACATGCATCCTCCCACCTGAGCTGTGGATATCTGCAGCTCCTCCAGAGTTATGGCGGGTCTCTTGGCTGCTGCTCTGACATAATGCTCTCCATGTCTTGCTAGGTTTGTTCTCTGTGAGACGTTCAAAGCTTGTTGTTTGGTAATTTATCCTAACCCTACTTCAGACTTCTCCACAGCTTTCTCCCTGACCTCTCTGCTGTGTTTTTTGGTCTTCATGATGCTGGTTGGTAAGTTTTTTAATAAAACTCTGCAGTCTTCACACAACAACTGGATTTAACCTGAGACTGAATTGCACACAGGGGGACCCTACTTCCTGATTAGGTAGCGGCAATATCAATAGTCTGTACCATATGTTATTTAAAGGTGTCTGCATAAAGGAGACTGAATACAATGTGGTGCTACAGTTTTTAGATTTTATTGTTTGTAAAAACTAATTACAACTATGTCCCAATATTGTCCTTCATCTTCACAACTTAGAAATATGTTGTGTTGCTCTTTCAAATACAATCAAATACATAGAAATATAATATGTGGAAAGGTTTTTTTTTCACTTTTAATGCTTTATTGAGGCCCTACAGTAATTTTCTGCGTTGGTCTCTATAGCAATTTTAAATTTTCTGAGAACTTCCTCATTAAAAACGATATTGTTCATCAATAGGAGTCTAATAAAGCTGCTGACAGGTCAGTTTAGCAGGTTAGAGCTTTTCATCAGGGCTGGCCCACAGCAAAATGCATAATCTTATAGAGATTATTATAGACTTTTGACAGTTGGAGTGAAATTTTACATTTTATTCATAAGCAACCAGAAAATGGGAGAAAAATGAGATTATAAATTTCCAATTTTTATGATTTTTCCAAGCAGGTATGTGACTTGTGCATTTCTAAACTTGCCCTACGTGCTCCCACACCTGACAGGCAGGAGACCCAAAATTCAAGCCGCACACGTTGTTGCATTTAAAATGTTTGTTAATAACAACATGAAGGCAGAACTCCTCTGCAGGAGGAGTAACCAGGCAATGATGGGAGCTGGTTTACTTTCTGCAGAGGTGACAGGCATGATGGCTGAGGCTTGATCGGGGTCCAGGGGACAGGCTTGGAGTCGCTGCCATTGGGATGGATTTCAGTACCACATATAATCGACGAGACAACCAGGATTGTAGAAGTGACGTATCAGAGAACCGACTGTTTGGATTTAGACAATAATGGCAGCTCGCAGCGAGGAAGTAAGGGTGACCAGACATCCCTGAATCCCCGTTAGAGATGACTTGTCCCCGGAGAAATCTTTCCCCGGAAATGTCCCTAATTTCGGTGAATCATGATGGAGTAAAAAAGTTTAACGCAGCAAGAGGTATTGCTGAGCCGGCCCCGTCAGCGTTGCAGATCGGGCAAAACAAACCAATACCCCCCCCCCCCCCCCCCCCCCCCTCCCCCCCAACAGAGACTCTGCACCCGCTTAGCAAAATTAGAGATGGTTTTGATTAGAGAACTCTGGTCACCCGGTAACAATGATGCAATTTGTTAGTGGAAATTATGGTTTCGGCTTCGATGCGAGTAGTTAAAGTAAAGATGTCGGACAAGTGGTTTATCCAACCATATGCAAGGATTTTTTATAAGGCCCCTCCTTCTGACATGCATCTCCAATGGAGCGATCCCAGATAGATGTGTGGAGCTCTGCAGAACGAAATAATCAGCCATGAAGGATCGATGGACATCTACCAGTGTTGTAGTCAAGTCATTATGCCTCGAGTCCGAGTCCAGATTTGAGTCTCCAGTGTTCAAGTCCGAGTCAAGTCCAAGTCATAAAAAAAAAATCTGAGTCGAGTCCGAGTCAAGTCCGAGTCGAGTCCTTATTGATCAAGTCGTGTCCAAGTTACGCACTAAAGTAAGCATAGCCTACATGTTTGTAAACTAAAAAAAATCCACACCCCACCACATTGCACTAATAATTTAGATATTAAAATCATACACCAAATAATATTCTAATGACATATTAAAATTATAGCCTAATGATATAAAAAAAGTCGAGTCTTTTTCTCAATTTCCGAGTCAGAATGATCTGAATGTAGGAGTCCGAGTCCAAGTTCGAGTCATCAGTGCTCAAGACCAAGTCAAGTCACGAGTCTCTAAATTTAGCTAATGACTCGGACTCGAGTTTGAGTCTCGGACTCGAGTACTACAACACTGACATCTACTAACAAAAGCTTTTAATAATCTGCCACTTTTAATATTTTGTCGTCTGTGGTGAGTTTATAAGGAGCAGGAAACAGGTGTGTGGAATGAGCTTGATTGCTAAGGTGACAGGCTCACAGGTGCTGTGAATGAAACTGTTGACAACGTGAATTAACATCATGAAAAATAACCAACTTTGCCTTAAAATTGTAGTTTCTAATTGCAGTTAGAAAATGTTAAACTATGTTACCTACAATGCAATAGCTGCCTTTTTACTTTTGATCCGCCTAACAAATTTTCATATTTACTCAGATCGTATTTGTATGGCATTACAATTTATTTGATGATATGAATCATTTAAGTTAAAAATGCAACAAAAAAAGAAAATCTATAAGGGGCAACTATTTTTACTGCACTGTTTATTGAAGAGATTGCAGCAGGTCCAGTACACCGCCCCCCCCCCCCCCCCCCCCCAAAAAAAAAATCTCTCACTCAAACCAGTCACTGGATTAAGTGTATTTTCTAGCAAAATAATATTCCTTAAGTCTCCTGACGCTTAGATCTCTTCTTTTGCTCATCCTTGATTGCTTTTTAAACAATCCCAACTCGTAGTTTCAAATTTTATTGCACACATACTCATTTGATCATGGTTATAAAATATTGCAGTCAATTTTAACTTATTATGGCTGTTTGCAAAACATTTTCTATGTAATGAAAACCATGCATGAAGAACCAAGATCTGACCATAGCACACAGTGGATTTAAACAAGCTGTAATTTTTTGCAATAGTTGCGCATGCATGTGGCGACTGTAGGAAACAACGGTCCGTTTCAACGGGAAGAAACCTCCAGCAACAAGAAAAAAACTACGACGTAAAATTATGAGATTTTTTAGCGGCTACATATAGGAGAGAAACACAGAGGAGCTCAGAGATTGTTGGTGAAATCTATGGGCTGCAGCTAGCGGCAACAACAGCGCCCTCGGCTGTGTTGTCAACAATGACGACGAGGTTAAACATAGAAAGGTTGCTGATGAATCCATGCTTTATTTGTTTTTTAGTTTTTGCTAAAATTAGGCATCCTTTAGAAGTTGGGATTGACTTTCTTCTGATTGTAGTGAGCCGGAAATCTCCAGAAAACTCTCAAACGTTTAAGCCAAGACTCCCTGCACTCTCCACGCACTCGTGCTTCCTTATTTATTCTCTATGAACGAGCTTCAGACAATCCATCAAATTTTATGTCTTTTAAAAAAAAAAACTTTCCATTTCCTTCTCTCTGTCTACCTTTCTCTCCAAGAGGTATGCACAAGACCTCGAACAGCCGCGTTATGAGATAAAAGCAGCGAGCTGACCTGTAGCTAATTCATGCTTAGTATCAGAGAAGTGCGGCCTCGTTTGAGGGATTATCCACCGTAGAACAGGAAAGATTTGCAGCTAATCTTTGCTGGAATGCCCACTCAAGGGAAGGTGAGGGGAAGTGGTCGGGACCAAAGGTTCCTCCTGGAAGCTGGTACACTCAGACCACAGTGTGTTTACGCCTGGTGCCCTCTGATGGCATCAGGGAAGACATGTCATGGCCTTGTCCTGGAAATTTAAGAAATTATATTATTACGATTAAAGCGCTAAGAGTCGTTGCTTTTAAAAAAAAATTCAAATATTATAATTTTCCTACTTTTCTTTTTTGATTAATGTTTTAGCTGAATTAGCTGAAAATAGTTCTTATGCATTCAACATTTAACTCCAACTCTGTCCACCCAGCATACAAATATAAACGCAGCCACAGGTCAGTTTTATGGTTTTACAGTTTTAATGTTGTATTAAAAATCTATCAGGTATTAACTGAAGATTTTATGCAGCCTGTTGGCCTTCCTTAGATAGAAAACTTTGTTCTCTTTGTTATTTTGTAATTTACTCAAAGTTTTATTGAATTGCCTCATCCATCCATCCATTCAACCATCCATGGAAAGTGGATGGATGGATGGATGGATGGATGGATGGATGGATGGATGGATGGATGGATGGATGGATGGATGGATGGATGGATGGATGGATGGATGGATGGATGGATGGACAACCATTCAAATGGATGGATGGATGGATGGATGGATGGATGGATGGATGGATGGATGGATAACCAAGCGAATGGATGGATGAATGGATGGATGGATGAGGGATGGATGGATGGATGGATGGGCAACCATGCAAATGGATGGATGGATGGATGGATGGATGGATGGATGGATGGATGGATGGATAACCAAGCAAATGGATGGATGGATGGATGGATGGATGGATGGATGGATGGATGATGAATGGATGGATGGATGAATGGATGGATGGATGGATGGATGGATGGATGGATGGATGGATGGATGGATGGATGGATGGATGGATGGATGGATGGATGGATGGACAACCAAGCGAATGGATGGATGGATGGATGGATGGATGGATGGATGGATGGATGGATCACTGTTAATAGATTTAACACTTTTTATCCTTATTATTAGAATAGAGCCAAGAACTAGAACAACTGGGACAGAAACTGCAGAAATGTTGAAAACAGCGCAAATCAAGCGTGATGAACTATTAATCTGCTTTAAAAAATAAAACCCAAACAGTGATGTCTGCAGGAATGAAGGGGCGTCTAAAACGCTCGCAGGCCACAGTGTGAGCGAGAGCAGCATGCGATGAGGAAACAGGCGCAGGTTTAATAAGAATCTCGCTGGATGACTGCAAACAGCTGTCACTCTGGGGATGCATTCTTCCACATGTCTGTTTCTCCTCCCCGTCTTTCTCTGCTGCTCATCAGATGTCTGGGTCAGTTAAAGAAGAACAAGTTGGCAGCCAAACAGACATCTGACAGGGTTCTGCCTTTTTCCCCCCCGCCAGCCATCACTGATCTCACAAAAAAAAAACGCCAGACAATGCGCAATACCTCCCCCGTCGGCGGCTCTGCCCGCTGGACACAAACCTCCAGCACAGAACCCAAAATTGAAAAGTCTGCGTTCTGTCTGAAGGAAATTTGAGCACTGCCGTGTTTAGGTTACAACTTCGGGGATCCACTTTTTTCACATCCAGGTTGATATGTAAGACAAAAGGAATATTCAGTTTATTTTATTTTATACGGTATCTACGCCGTTTACTTGTTCCAATTTATGTTCAACATGCTGCTAAAGGAAGTGTATCAGTTTCCCGTTATATTCCCAAACTTACACAAACGAGGCCAAACCTGACCTCAGTGTCCACTTAAGCTAAACTCAAGGAGGAACCAGCAAACCACAAAACCTCTCCTCAGCCTGACCAGGCCACAGCTCCTGCTGGCACCCTCTCCCATCACTGCCATCTCATAAACTATCGGTTGAAATATTGTTTTACTTTAGGCTTCTCTTTGTCCATTTTGGCAGCGCACGCATCAACACTGGCTTCAGCGCTAGCTCCATGAATTACTGGCCTAACATTTCAGCTTGAAAAACAGAAAAAAAGAAGAAAAGAAAAAAAAAACATGTGGTCTGTTTTGATTAAACCTTCAAATAATTTGACAGGGAATGTTTCTTGCAGCCTGAGTTACGGTCAGATGTTTCCATCCGAATGCACCGAATGTTTATCTGTGAGTCAGGTGGTGCCAGAAAGCCCGTTTTTGAGGCAGCTTCCTGGGATCCTGGGACTTTTGCTTGTGCAACACTGACATCTCATGGATTAGGAGAAAATCTGCACTCAGCGCAAGGAAAGCAATCTCACAAGTGACACTGCTTTTCAAAGCGCTACAAACCTGCACAGACGGGTGTTACTGGGATGCATAACAATGAGCAATCCCTCATACTGAGCATGCATGAAGCGACAGTGGAGAGGAAAACTCCCCTTTAACAGGGAGGAGAACCTCCAGCAGAACCAGAACCAGGCTCAGAGTGAACGCTCATCTGCCTCCACCCACTGGGGCTTAGAGAAGACAGAGCAGAGACACAGAAAGCACAGAAGCTCACATTGACCCAGGAGTACTTTCTATGTTAGATGGTAATAGAGGATGATCTGCCTCCCCTGATGATGTCACAGCTAACAGAACGCCAGACCAGGTGTACCTTCTACGAAGATAAAAGTGACAGAGAACAAAAAGTTAAAAGCTGAAATAACAACAAACAATGCAAATTGGAGAACAGTAGAACTCAGCAGAGTGAGAAAAATAGGCCCTGATGTCCTCCAGCAGCCTAAGCCTATAGCAGCATAACTATAGAGGTAGCTCAGGGTAACATGGGCCACTCTGACTAGAAGCTTTGTCAAAAAGGAAGGTTTTAAGATTAGTCTTAAAAGTAGACGGGGTGTCTGCCTCACGGACCAAAACTGGGAGTTGGTTCCACAGGAGAGGAGCCTGATAGCTAAAGGATCTGCCTCCCATTCTACTTTTAGAGACTCTAGGAACCACCAGCAGACCTGCAGTCTGAGAGCGAAGTGCTCTGTTAGGAACATACGGGGTAATCAGAGCTCTGATATATGATGGAGCTTGATTATTAAGGGCTTTATATGTGAGAAGAATAATTTTAAATTATATTCTTGATTTAACAGGAAGCCAATGAAGGGAAGCTAAAATTGGAGAAATATGATCCCTCTTGTTGATTTTCATCAGAACTCTTGCTGCAGCATTTTGGATCAGCTGAAGACTTTGAACTGCATTTTGTGGACTTCCTGATAGTAAAGAATTACAATAGTCCAGCCTTGAAGTAACAAATGCATGGATTAGTTTTTCACTTTCCACTTCCACCATGTTGCACATTTTGTCACATTACAGCCCCAACCCTGGATGTATTTTAAGGATTTTAAGTGATTAACCAACAGCAAAGCAGCACATAACTTTGAAGTCAAGGTTTGCTAGAGGACATGATTGAGCAAATAGCATCATCAAGACCGAGAAACACAGCAGAAGGGTCAGAGCAAGGAGAGCATTAATCAGAGAAACAACCGAGCCACTCATGGCGACTCAGGAGGAGCAGCAGGGATCCATACTGTTGGCTGGACAGCTAATAATCGTTCACCTCCACAGATCCGGCCTTTATGGGTGACTTGCAAGTTGAAGTTCCTTCTGGAAAGAAAGCCAACAGCAACAAATCCAATGTTCAGTTTGCCACCGTCCGTGCAGGGGACAGAACTTGAGGAAGAAGTTGATCTGGTCAGAAGTAAACTTTCAGACTCACAAGGAAAACACCATGTGTGGCACAAAACCAACACTGGACATCACTCTGAATGCTAACCCTCTGCCATGAAGTGTGGTGGTGGCGGTGTCATGCTGTGGGGTTTTGGTTTGTGTTTTTTGTTTGTTTTTTTGCCAAGAAATATCTAGAACAGGGGTGTCCAAACTTTTCGGTACATGGGCCAAAATTTTAAATTCAAAAGGAACTCGAGGGCCAAAAGAATTTTTTTAAACCAAAGCAATCATATTAATTTTTCACCTGCTCTACAAAATATGCTCATTTTAAATAAATAAATTAGTCAGTCTTTTGTAGGAAATGAATGTGTAAATTATTGTAGGTCCAAAATTAAAAAAGGGTTTTGTTCATTTGTTGTATTTATCCAGTTTGGAAATTATTTTGAATAATTTAATTTAATAATAATAGGAGTTCAGTAATAAACTGAACTCTTTTTGGTCTAGTAATATAAGAACAGTATTTGGGTCAGTTGTTCTTTGAAAACATTTGCTGTAATTAGCCAATTTAAATAATTGAATTCAACGCAGATTTTAATGCACCAAAGTGTAAGTTTGAGTAATCATTGGATAGATGTTACTATGAAATTAAAGAGAATGTGAAATGTTTGTTTATTAAAGGACAAATACTTTGGGTTATACTTAACATTTTCAATTGTAGGATTTTAACTTTTCTGCAATAATTTTGCCCTAATTAAAAACTAAAATCTTCCATCTGCATCAGCCACTTACGCTGGTGGAACAAATCTTTCTTGAAATGCAGTTGAGGGGCCACACAGAATCAGTACAGGGGCCACAAATGGCCCCCGGGCCGCACTTTGGACATGCCTGATCTAGAAGAAGAAAAATGTTTCAGCTGCCTCCAATTTGGGGGGGATTCCTGCATCAGGTGGAGGAGATTCAGTGTCTTGGGGTTTTCACAAGCGAGGAGAGAACGGAGCAGGAGATCGACAGACGGACCAGTGCGGCCGCCATAGTAATGTACGCTGCACCAATCTGCGGCGGTGAAGAGAGAGCTTTCCCGAAAGGCGAAGCTTTCATTCCACGTTTCTACCCTCACCTGGGTGTCATGAAATCTGGGTCATGACCGAAGGAACGAGATCCGGGATACACACGGCTGAAATGAGCTTCCTCTGGGGTAGAAGCATCTTCCTGTTTGCAGGCGCTTAGATCAGCCGGCCAGCAGCTTCTTGTTGTCCCAAAAACTAGGCATAAATTTAGAAGAGATTCAACCGTTTCCATTTGGGCCTTCCAAACTTTGGAATGTCTGTTTTATATACCTGCTGGATGTCTTTTATTTTTATTTTTTTATTATTATTTTTGGTATGTACTAGTGTTGCCCCAATACCATTTTTTGGCCCTTATACCGATACCCGATACCTGGCTGTGCAGTATTGGCCGATACCGATACCATCTGTTTTAAATTGATGTGTGTGTGTGTGTATATATGAAGAACTGCATACTACTTAGGGTAGTACAACTTTTTATTGCCTACCTGGAATGGGTGACAATAGTTGAACAAACTTTTGGCTCTCAAAGGCCAAGATGGTGCAACATTCGTGAAATTATAACATGTATAATAGTAATGCAACAGTAAGACAGTACAATTACATTAATAATTGAATAATCTCTTTTAAACCCTGAGTTTTGGCTCTCAAATGCCAAAATAGTGCAACTTTCATGAACTTATTTAACATGTATAATACTAGTCGGGAGAGAGAAGGCTGCGTTCAAGTGACATACAAACATCAAAATGGTATCGTGCCTATTTGTTGGTACTCGCCGATACCGATACCACCATTTTAGTGCTGGATCGGCGCCCCGTCTGATACTGGTATCGGTATCTGTGCAACACTAGTATGTACAGCTCTTTGGCAAATCTGCTGTTTTTAAATGTGCTCTATAAATAAATTGGACATGGATTTGTTAGAATGGCCCTGTCATAATCCAGACCTGAAACAGACCAAATCAGAATCTGTGGCAACGCCTGATGTTTTATAGTCACAGACGCTCTTTATCTGATCTGACTGACCTCGGGCTATTTTTGCAAAGAAAGGCAAACATTTCAGGGTTGAGATATGCAAAGCTGCTAGAGAAACAGTAGCTGCAGCAACACGTGCCTGTAAAAAGTATTGACTGGTTGAGGCTGCAGAATCTTATTTGTAAAACCTTTTTTAAAGACAAATATCCTTTCCCTCACATATCACAATGCTCCTCTACTTCATGTTGGTCTGTCAATACATTTTTTTTTTATTTCTTCGGTTGTACATCTTTTCAATTTAACTGTTTTGTTTTTGTTTTTTGCAATGTTTATTGCTTTTATGCCTTTTGTTTTAAACTGACCACAAGTGTTTTGAAAGCACTCTTCAAATAAAATGTTTTTAAGACCATTTCTAAAGCCTCAGTCCATACTAGAGAGTGATTTAATCAAACACGTAAATTCCTTCAGAGTAAAGCTATTAACAGGGAAAAACTAGATGTTTACAGGAAGTCATCATGAATGTTTCCAGTTCTGCGGGGAAACAACAAGCTGTTTTTTTTTGTGTCCACTAATTAAATTGGTTCAAATTAGACGTTCAATTTGTCTAAATGAAAGAGGCTAGGCTGCTGCAGTGAATATTATTTAGTTTATTTTAAGGCGTATTACACAGTTTAACCAGATATGCAAATAAATGTGGAGCCAGCTTCATTTTCCTACAGCTGGCCGTGTTTTTTTAAAGGTTTTCACAAAATGTACAAAATGTGCTTTCGCACTCAACCAGTAGGGGGTGCTGGGCCTTTAAAAATCTTCATTCTCCCTTTGGAAGGAAGTATAGTTCTCTATGGCCTATCTATCTATCTATCTATCTATCTATCTATCTATCTATCTATCTATCTATTTAGTTTATGTATACATTTCTTTGTATGTTTTATTATGCATCATTTGCTTTAAGACATCTTAACCAGCATTTGTTGAAATGACTGACATTCTCCTCCTCTTATCTTTTGTATTTTTTTAGCAACTTATTATTCTGAAACCCATACCTCAAGAGTAGGCCTACTAAAAGTATGTTTAAAATATAGAGCTTTTTCACTGTACTACAAAATATCTACCAAAACATTAAATTTCTGAGTTCTACAATGAAACATAATGCTTTTTCATTATTATTTTGTAATATAAACCTATGTTCCTATAGGAAGGAGAGGCGTCTATTTCCCATAATCCTCCATGGTAGAGCCAGAAAATTAATCATCATCTTTGGGGAAAGACTATATATATATATATATATATATATATATATATATATATATATATATATATATATATATATATATATATATATATATATATATATATATGCTGGTTCTGTGATAGCCAGAACCTCAGGGATCTGGTGACATCACCTCACACTGGTTACGGTTTCTCACTCAGAGAGCCAAGGCGTGGATTCCCATGTGTGTATTTCAGATCAGCTCTTGCTCATTCGAAAAGTTTGACCTTCCAGTAAGAATCGTGATCTCAACTGTTTTAGCTCATCGTTTGCAGATGATGTTGTAATACTAGCGTAAAATTTATTGTGTAACATATATATAGTACAAATAGTATGCCGCTAAAGAAAATGTGGTCTTTTTTAATGAACCTCACGAGGAAAACAATGACAATCACTTTAAAAAAAAAAAAAAAGCTATAAAGCAATTACTCTTTTTTTTTATTTGTTTCCTGAATCATCTTTTCATCTATCGGTTATACTTGATTAACCTTGTCACGGGTAAGCAGGTGTGTAACTGGTCGAGAGGCGGGGTCCACCCTGGACAGATTTACCTTTCAGAAACCACTTAATAGTAATGCTTATAGACTGCTGCACTGCAAAAACTGAATTAAAAATAAGCAAGATTTTCTTAAAATCAGTGTGTTTGTCCTTGATTTGAGCTGGTAAATAAGACTATCTGCCAATGGAATAAGATTTTTGCACTTAAAATAGGAACAACTCATCTCCGTCATATTATTTCAAGTGCAGTTTATTAAATTATCCTATTTTAGGGGTCAAAATACTCATTCCATTGGCAGATCATCTTATTTCCCTGCTCAAATCAAGGACAAATACACACATTTCAAGATATTTTCACTTATTTTTAGTTCCCTTTTTGCAGTGTGGAGGAAGATGAAGGCTGCCACGCAGGGGGGACATGTAAACTCAGTGCAGAGAGACTGATGGTTCAGGCAAGGATTCAAACCCAGGACCTTGGTGCAAGGAGAGAGTGCTACCAGTCGGGCCACTGTGTAGCCTACCCCCAGAATCAGGCTGTTTAATGTCCTTAATGTTCTTTTCTTTTAGTTTGGCTGCTTTTTCATTAATTTTCAGTCTGGTACCCGACCATTTCAAGAGGAGCTCCTAAAGTAAAGGGATTAAAGGTTGGTATGCAGGAGACGATCTGGTCCAGTTTCAGAACTGAAACATAAATCAGTAGATGAGATGCATTCATAAGCCTGAAGCTTATCCTTTCAAATACCTTTTTTTTTAGTATTGAGACCAACACGAAGATTATAGTGAACAGAAACGTTCAAGGACAGGTTTTTATTGACTAATTTTGGTTACAGGGTGAAATGATGTACAACACTCAACTGCAAATAGTAATGGTATTGAATTTGAGAGAGAATGTGAGGAAGGAGGTAAATATTAGGGTGATGGCAAGTATACGCCTTTTACCGTTAATGACTCTATAAAGATAAATCGTCTCAATACCAGATAAAACATGAAAAAAGCCAAGCTGTGAGAATGCCTTGATTGCTTTAATTATTGAGGTTAAATGGTTAAATGAATACACAGATAGATAGATAGATAGATAGATAGATAGATAGATAGATAGATAGATAGATAGATAGATAGATAGATAGATAGATAGATAGATAGATAGATAGATAGATAGATAGATAGATAGATAGATAGATAGATAGATAGATAGATAGATAGATAGATAGATAGATAGATAGATACTCCACATTTCCTCTGATTTGCTCTTCTGGTTCATTTGTCATTCTCCAACTCTCCCTCAGCACAAAAGCTCACTGGTTCTCATTTGTTCATTGTCTTACATTAAAGTGCCACTCCCTGTTTCTCCCACACTGGTCCAATTTCCTGTTGCTTGCTTTGTAAGTCCTTGTTTTTCTTTATTTCTTACCATTTATCTACATGCATTTTGCTCCAAGTAAAAACCACACAAAAAAAACATTAAATTCCAGTCTTCCGTGTATTTTGTTTCTAGTGCAAAAATCTTCGCCTAATATTTGTAATAACCGTGTACAAGAAGACAAAGACTGAAAATTCATAGTTTTCTGCATATTTATTGTAATGTATTGTCTGGGGAAAACGGGTGTGTCTAAAATTTGAGATGTTTCTGCACCAGAACACAAAATAAGACATTTTCTGAAAGTAAACCACCAGCATATATCACAAAATCTGTGCTGCTTACATCTGTAAATTAGGGCCAACCACCTCATCGGTAGATCATCTAAACTTTTAATGCTTTTAATCCATTTAGTGGTGGATTCAGTCGATTCCCAGTTCCTTTAAAATGGGTCGCTTAACTCCACGTGTCCTTGTGGTTTGATCCACTGGAATAACCCTTTCTCCCGTGCACAATCAGTCATCCGCATTGTTTGAGAGGCGGTTTATTTTTGCCCCTTGCTGCTCTGCCTTCAGAGGTCAATCCAGGAAGAGGTGATGTCATGATGGCTATCACTTACAATGCTCCAGCCCGCTCCAGATGTACAGACCGCCACCTCTCCAGAGATATGACATCAGACTGTGAATAAGCGGGGGAACACCTGCTTGGTGACCTCGCCGATCTGTTGCTGGATATTAAATGCGGAATAATTTTTTTGTGTGATTTATGGGTAAATATTTAATATCTAGGAAAAGATGAGAAATAATTCATCTAACCATGTCGAGTTGTTAAATTAATCTTCAGAATTTAAGCTGAGACAACCAAGCAACCAAAGTTTTGTGTTTTGCTTGATTTCTGTCTTTTTTACAGAGCCCTAGAGGGGTCATCGCAAAATGTTTTGCATGTTGAGAGAATGTGCAATCGTTTTACTACATTGTGCGCTCATTTAACTAAATTGTGCTATCATTTAACAATATTGTGCTCTCGTTTTACTATAGTGTGAGCTCATTTTACTAAATTGAGCTCTCACTTTAAGCATAGTAAAACGAGGGCACAATTTATTAAAAGGAGAGCACAATTTAGTGAACATGGTTATAGAACATTGTGTGCACGATCTACTTAAACGTGGTCACAATATGTAAAACGTGCACTCAATACTGTCTTGACACATGTAAACATGAGCACATTATAGTATATTCGAGATATCGATCTACCAAAACGCACCCACGAATAATTAAAACGTGTGCTCGAATAAATAGGCCTACAACGGGATCACATTTTATTAATTCGAGGGCTCAATTAAAAGAAAACGTGCTCACAAATTATCACGACCTGAAAAAAAATATCACTTAAAGTGAGCTCTCCCGGGCTCCGTACTTTTTATTTCTTATTTTCCAAAAACTCAAAGAGAAGGGAGGTTTGCCGCCAGCTGACGACACCTTGACTTTATCAGCATCTGGGCTTTCACATACTGTTTAAAGACATGATCTCAGTGTATGTAAACTTGTGACTCTAAAGAAAGTCATAAAAGTTATCCAAACGTTCAGTTAATTTAATTCTGACAGACCTAAATTTGGTTAGTGATCTGTATGTGAGAGCAAATCTGGTTTCAGTTTCCTCTTTTCTCAATTTATTTGTTGGGCCCAATTATTAGTTTAATTAGTAGGTAGAAACAGGTAGCTTTGATCTGTGCATAGACAGAAAGACAGACAGACATAGATAAAATACACAATCAGGTCCATACATATTGGGACATTGACTCAATTCTTCTCTTTTTGGCTCTTTAAACCATGGCATTAGATTTAAAAAAAAGAAGATGTGCTTAAGCTGCAGATTTTAGCTTTAATTTGAGGGTATTTACATCTAAATCAGGTGCACGGTTTAGGAAAACAGCCGTTTGAATATGTACCTCCCACTTTTTCTATGGAGTGAATTTTGAGCGTAACTTTGGTTTTATTTTTCTCAAAAAAAATTTTTGAAATGTTTTTAGTCTGATTTTATTTTTTCAAGGGACCAAAAGTAATTGGACAATTGGCTGCTCAGCTGTTCCATGGCCAGGTGTGTGCTCTCCCCTCATTATCCCATTAATAAGGAGCAGAATTCATTTCAAGTGTGATATTTTCATTTTGAATACTCCTGCTGTTAATTCTCAATATGAGATCCAAATAGCCATCACAATCAGTGAAGCAAGCCATCATTACGCTGAAACATATAAACAAACCCATCAGATAGACATCAAATGTATTAATCAACAGCTTGGAATATTGTCGTTGTTTTTTTAAAAAAAGAGAGCACACCCAGAAGACAAACGTGGTGGATGGACGAATAATTATTTCCCTGGTGAAGAAAAAGCCCTTCAAAGCAATAGGCCACATTAATAACACTCTATGATGTATGTTTCTCAAAGTCAACAATCAATAGACAACTTCACCAGAGAGAATACAGAGGAATGGGCACAAGACGAAAACCATTGGTGAGCCTCAAAACCAGGAAGGCCAGATAAGAGTTTGCCAAAAGAATCAAGTAAAAGAGCCTTTACAGCTCTGAAACAACATCCTATGGACAGATGAGACAAAGACCAACTTTTACCAGAGTGATGGAAAGAGAAGAATACGGAGAAAGAAAGGATCTGCACATTGGAAGCCGCTTCACAGTATAACTGGACAATAACCCGAAGCACACTGCGAAAGCCACCAAAGAGCTTTTTAAAGATAGTGGGATGTTATTCAATCATCAAGTCAATCACCTGACCTGAAGCCGACTGAGCGTGCACCTCACTTGCTGACAGAACGGAAGGGGAAATGCTTCAAGAACAAGCAGGAACTGAAGACACTTGCAGTAGAGGCCTGGCAGAGCATCACCAGGGATGAAACCCCGTGTCTGGTGATGTCTACGCCTTCTAGGCCTCAGGCTGGGATTGACTGCAATGGATTAGTAATCAAATATTGAAATGTTGGATTTTTAATTGTGACTTTGTCCCACTACTTTTGGTACCTTGAAAAGTGGAATGTACACATTCAAACAGTTGTAAATCCTACACAATTCACCTGATTTGGATGTAAATAACCACAGCTTAAAACCACAGCTATGTTAAGACCCAAGGTCCAAACATAGTCATTTAGACACTTGAAAAAGGGCTGGAAAAAATAATTTATCTTCAAATATATGTTTGAGCCTCTATAAACCTAATTTACAGATCTGTTAGTAAAAATAAAACTTTCTCTGAAGAGAAATTAATAATTTTTAGATATCAAAAAGACTAAAAGACAATGTTTAGACTAAAATTCTCAGGTCTTAAGAGGTGTGTGTGTGTGTTGTAATTGCAGCTGAGCGACATTTTTTTGCCCATTTTACTGGTAAAATGAGGACTTTGATGTAAACAAGGACCTTTTCTTTTTTTGGTCCTCACATTTTTCTGGGCTTGGGGTTAGGTTTAGGACTAAGTCGTTAATTAGGTTTAGGTTAAGGTTAGGTATAAACCCGTAAAGGTCAGGGTTAGGCCATAGAAAGGGTTGAAAATCAATGGAAATCAAGGCACGACCCTGAATATGTACTTTAAGGACAAGTGTGTCTGTGTGTGTATTTTAAGACCTCTGGGCGCATTGTGTGTTTGTTGTGTGCATGAAAAAAAAAAATGCGACAGAATCTGAATAACAAATAAATGTTGAATTTTCCCCATCAAAGCTCCCAAAAAGATAAAAGAGATCTAAAGATAATTTTTTTTCCTACATTATTTTACATTTGTGTATTTGGCAGACCCTTTTATCCAAAGCGACCTGTCAATGAGGATATAACTGTGCAGTCCTGATTTAAAGAGTTTTATCATAAACCCTGACATTATAGCGACAGATAACCCGTTTGGTCAGAGGGCAGGAGACAGGTGACCAACAACAGGTGTAGAGGCCGTTGAAGTTAACATGTCACCCCCCCCCCCTTTGTGCAAAATGAGCCGCAACAACTGCGCTATCGAGGGTTAATTGTCCTAACAAGTGACTGTGGCAGCTGTTGTCAGGCTCTGACTCTCCTGCTCAATAAACCAACGCAGACCTCCTGCCACTCAACGTTTGGGGGATCTGGGAATCCGGGGGAAATGGCCTTTTGCAATGAGGGTTCAAATGAGAACAATTACCAAGGATACAAGCTTAAACATTTAAAAAAAAAAATGAAATTGTGGCTTGCCTTTTATTCAGCCCACACATGTGTGTGCACATAGCCTATAAGTCTGTCCCTCCACAACTAAATAAGGTTTTAGTGAAGTACTGTATTTTCCGGACTATAAGTCGCTCCGGAGTACAAGTCGCACCAGCCATAAAATGCATAATAAAGAAGGAAAAACATATATAAGTCGCACTGGAGTATAAGTCGCATTTTTGGGGGAAATTTATTTGATAATATACAACATCAAGAACAGACATGTCATCTTGAAAGGCAATTTTAAATAAAAATAGAACGGAGGCACCAACAGGCTGAATAATTGTACGGTTAGCTTACGCTACATGACACAACTGAGAACGTGCCTGGTATGTTAACATAACATATTAAAAGCTATTCAGATAACTATAGCATAAATAACATGCGAAGAAGTTAACCAAAGCGCCCGTGTCACTCCAAATAACTTAAATCCAGTGAAATCTTCATCCTCAGTGTCACTTTCAAATAACTCCGTTAACTCCGAACGTAGAAGATGCGGCACTTCCGCTTCTACATCGCTTACGTCTGATTTAACACAGGCCTAGAGCGCCCTCTTGCGGTTTGGTGTGAAAATAACAGGTGTAATGATATACCGGTAAAAATGTGTAATAATTTCACACATAAGTCGCTCCAGAGTATAAGTCGCACCCCCGGCCAAACTATGGAAAAAAAACTGCGACTTATAGTCCGGAAAATACGGTAGTTTTAGATATTTGTATAAACTGGGTGATTTTTGGACCACCCTGTATTTCTACACTGAGTTTCACTCAACAAGTTATAAATACTAAACGTTTTCATAGTTGTTCCAACACTGAGCATCTTAACATTGAATTTTCCTCTGAAATCATCTCCATTTTAAAACATCTTCTGTATATTTACAGGTTTTGTCTCACTTTTTAGGTGTTTTGAATGAATTGGTGGCACTGGATTTTTATATAACATACAAATGCATGCCACACTTTTCAGATGTTGTTTTGTAATAACAAAAAACAATAATCCTTCTGCTTCACAATTATGGACTACTGTCTGTTGTTTTATCAAGTGAAGTCAAGTTTGTGTGTAGCACATTTCAGCAGCAAGGCAGTTCAAAGTGCTTTACATCATGAAAATATAAAAACATCATAAACACATCGAAACGGTCATTGGTTGTGAGACCAGTAACATTTATGAAGTGGAAACATCAATACACATCAGATATATGTTGGTCAGTGTTCCTGTTATTATGGGTCCAAAGCAGCTCTGAACAGGTGGGTTTTCAGTCTTGATTTAAATGGAACTCAGAGTTTCAGCGGTTTTCTGCAAGTTTGTTCCAGATATGTGGAGCAGAGAAGCTGAATGCTGCTTCTCCATATTTGGTTCTGGGTTATGCAGAGTAGACCAGAACCAGAAGATCTGAATGGTCTGGAAAGTTTATGCAGCAGCAACAGGTCTCTAATGTATTTTGGTGCTAAGCCAATGAAATATCAATAAAATGCATAGCATTTATCTTTGTAACTGGACAAAAAAGACGAAAAAATGTTCAAGGGGCATGAAGATTTTTGCCAAGTAGATTACATTGTGCAAAACATAGTTATCATAAACCTCCATGCATGTCACGGCTAAATCTGGAGCACAAAATTAGAGAAACCATTAACCAGGAGGACTGCTGATAACAACACCCTCTGATTGGTGCATTTGCTGTCTCTGTGCAGCAAACGGCCGAGGAGGTAAACCAAGATCCCCCAGAGACAGCATTCAAATTTTACCACCCTCAATATTATTTCTAGAAGGACTCGCAAAGAGGGAGCCAAATGAGCCGCCCATTTGAAATGAGAGCTGGCTTGATGCACTACTGTCATGCTTCGCAATGCCGCAAAAACATTCTGTGCGACTGCCAAGAGCCCTCGGATGACAAAATGAGTAGCATGCCCGAAGGAGTGGCGGCTCCGCTTGTGTGTCAGTCATCGTAAAGCATTTCGATCCACTGCCAATTTATGAACGTCTAATGTTGTAATCGGTCCATTCTTCCACCGGCTGGTCAGAGACAGGCAGTTTGCCAGAGTTTCTAAACGGCTCCGTCGCTGCGTGGACCCTGACCTGATAGAGCTCACTACCAAATCCTGATATCCTGGCTTCCCACTTTACAGGCAGCATGTTGGGGTTGTAGATTTTGGTCTGTTTTGGGCAATGGTAGCAGAGAAGTGCAGTAAACTGGGAAGTAAAAGGAAGCAACATTTTCTTGAAATTAGTGGATTTATCCTTGATTTAAGCAAGCAAGTTTAAATGATCTTCCAATGGAATAAGATTTTTGCAAAACAACTCATCTCCTTATTTCAAGTGCAGTATATCTGTTTATCTTACTTTAGGGGTAAAAACATGTCTTCCATTGGCAGATAATCTTATTTACCTGCTCATATCGACAAATACACTTATTTCAAGAAAATGTTACTTACTTTTAGTTCCCTTTTTTGCAGTGAGATGGTGTTTTTTAGAGGCACAACTCTGTTGAATATGTCCTCTGGGCTCCAATGTTTGATAATGATTTCTGTTTTCAATAACAAAACAGCAATGGACATCTTAAAGTAATGATATTTTAGCAATAGAAAATATATAATAAAAAATATAATAAAACTTTTTAACTAACAGATTACCAAAGTGAGCACGTATTTGATTTGCAAGAAACTTGCCTCACTACAACACTATAGCGTGCATCACAGTCGCCTCTTATGTGGGGTACCTCTTTAAATGTTTCTTTGAAATATTAAATATACGCTTTTGCTTGAAGAGTCGTGCTAGGTGAAAACAATCTTCAAAAACAATTACATTTTTGACGTATGGCCAAGATCATTGCACTTCACAATATTGGAAAGTTTGACTTTTCTCAGTAAGGTTTAAAAGCAACTATGGAAGACTGTGGAACAGAAGCAAATTCAGTCTGGCTTTTAAAAACTAAATTCCACTAATCACAGCATTATGTGGCGTTTCAGGTGATATGATCATTCCTGCAGACTGGAGAGTTAAGAGATCTCGGTTTGCTTGTTTTCACCTCTCCCTTTGATATTGTCGGCTTTAATAAATGGGCTAAGTGAGTTAATTCAATTAAATTTTATATATATAGCGCCAATTCATGGTACATAGCATCTCAAGGCACTTTCCAAAGTCAGACTCCATCAGATCCTCCAGATTGGTCAGAAAGTTTCCTCTCTAAGGAAACCCAGCAGGTTGCATCAAGTCTCTCCAAGCAGCATTCACTCCTCCTGAAAGAGCGTAGAGCCACAGTGGACAGTCGTCTGCATTGTTGATGGCTTTGCAGCAATCCCTCATACTCAGCATGCATTCTCGCCCAATATCTGGCGGGCCAATCAAATCGTCAGGGCGGGCTTTATACGATGATGGACAGATGATCAACAGTAACGTAATCAACCACGTCACCAAAGCGCGCTTGGGTTGAATTCGTTTACAACAACAATGGCTGGCGCTGGAGAGTTGAGGTGTGTAGATTCTGCTATTAGGTCTGTTCTAGAAGATATCGACAGCAAATTAATTTTAAAAGAGGAACAGAGAAACGCGATCAAGGCATTTGTTGAAAAGGAAAGATGTTTTTGGCGTCCTTCCTACGGGATTCGGCAAAAGTTTAATTTATCAGCTGCCTCCGTTGGTCGCTAAGAAGATGGGACACAATGAAAACTTGTTCGTATGTGCATTCGCCTTTATTGTTTTTCTGAAAAATGAGGTTCATGTGTTGAATGACTCCTTGTATCCTTACATTATTTTTGCCAAACACCGGCAAAAATCGTTCACGCTCATCTTCTTATTCTAGGCTACTTCTTTTCCAGCGTGCAGTTGAGTTCTGTTGACAACAACTATGCGTCGCTTAACATACGTCACACACTCCGTTGCTCTTATTGGTTGTAGGTCTATCCAATTGAGTGCAGAGGCATTTTTTTTCCTGGTTTGTTCGAAACGCGTCCCATAATCACAGCTCTATGGAGCAGTATCAGACTCAAATTCTGACTAGAATTGAGTATGACTACGTCAGGCTACATATCTGTTACAGGTCGCCAAGATTTATCTCAGCTTCACGGAGTCCTCAGATCTGAAGCTACAGACCTCTACGGTTAGTTCGTAAATTAAGATGCACTAAAAGTGAGCCTGACGGACGGCGGAGAGGTTGGAAGAAGCCGACCCCTCTGTCTGTCATTTCTAGGTTCTGACTGGTTGGTGCTCTGCTGTGTGATGCTCCATGAGGATCGCCCTTTAATACAATCCCCAGTTCCCTGCTGTCTGAGAACACGAATAAGCAGCAATATGTCCGAATATCTATGAGCACCATGTGCTTTATGTAAATAATAGACCTGAAATGCATCCATAACATCACTTACAGTCTGGTTAAAGGGTTTACAGAGGCGAGCATTTAGGCATATTTCCTCTTGACTCTGACACTGTAAGTAGATCAGCATAGTAAATTAGCAAATGTAATAGATTTTCCCATAATCTCAATCCATGCACGGCATATATTAGGTGAAATGTAATTTGCTTTATGTTAGACGCTCTAAAGACGGAAATGTTTACCAGCATTATACTGAATAAAAAAACTGGGTGACACTCTTCTGCCAAAAAATCTAATTTGCATGCAAATCCTTTAAGCAGCTGCAGCATCCTCTTTCTGCCACTTCTTGCGGTTCCCTGATAAGATACTGCAGGACTGACAGGTTGTCATTACACTTTAGCATTGGATTTAACATCATTTCTAAGAAATATTGATCATTTATCAACATTCTCTGTGATTCCTGCAACAAAAAAGTACCAGAATGCATTTAAACTGCGTTATATTTTTTTTATTTCTTATAGATTACAGATATACAATCCTATAATCATCCATCGCTTTCTTGTGTCTTGCTGCATTATGATGAATGGACAGTCTTCTAAATGGGCAACCTGATGATTAGAAGCACCACAAGGCCCAAAATCTATCATGTGTCTCGTTTGCAAAGCAGTATTGTTATTTTTTATTGATTAATGTTGAAGCTAGCAAACAGTCCAACAACTTTATCAGATACTCTACAGCTAACTGAATGCCACAGACCGGTTGACACAGGTGAGTATTTTCAAGGATCCTCCTCGCTATTTTAGAGCACCTTGAAACTCACAACTGGATTTCACAACAAAAAAGCCATGAAAGCCATGGGAAGTCATTCAGAAAATATGAAGAAAATGTCATTAGTAGAAGGAAACAGAGTTTTTTTAATTAAAAATTACCTGTTTAAAATTAAACTCTGGAAAGAGTTGTAGCAGCATCCGCTGCAGGTCCACCAGGTTCTGCAGCAGCTTTTCCCCTGCAGCCATCAGACTGTTGAACTGCTGAACTCTAAACAGGACTCTGCATCACATTTGCATCTTTATTTGGCACTACCAACATTGCCGGACTTTCATTATCCGTTTAAATAGTACACAACTCAACGTTTACTGCATTTCTGCACATATTATTTGCACTGCACCATGCTTTTGCATACAAATGCCTTTTTGCACCATTATTTTTGCACATAAACAATGGTCGAACAATTCTCTGCACACTGTTCTTGCACACTGGTTTTCTCCTGCACTGTTACATCTGATCACTGCTGCACTTTATATTGTGTTGTAATGCTGCCTTATTCTACCTGAAATCCCATTACACTGTCGTAAGCTGTATGCAACGAAATTTCATTGTGTATGCACTCTGTACATACAAAGTGACAATAAAGTTGTCTAAGTCTAAGTCTGTTTTATCGTACCTCAAAACAATGCCTGTCTGATTTCTACCATATGCACAAGTTCAGATGCATGCTTCATCTGATCGCACTCAGCTGCTCCACATTTCCTCTGATTTGCTCTTCAGGTTCATTTGTCATTCTCCAACCCTCCCTCAGCACAAAAGCTCACTGGTTCTGGTTTGTTCATTGTCTTACATTAAAGTGCCACTCCCTGTTTCTCCCACGCTGGACTAATATCCTCATGCTTGCTTTGTAAGTCCTTGTTTTTCTTTATTTCTAACTATTCATCACTTCACATTTCTGTCTCTGGTTCTACTAAACTCCAGTCTTCCATGTTTTTTGTTTCCCGTGTAAAAATCTTTTCATAATAATTGTAACCACCGTGTACAAGAAGACAAAGACTGAAAATTCATAGTTTTCTGCATATTTATTGTACTCTATCTATTCTGTTTATTTCATTTATATCACAATAATGGTAAAAGAATAAAAGATATTTAGATAAATTACATGCTTGTATCAGCATTAATGTAATTTTAACTGGGGGATCTAAAAGGTTTATCTGAACCACTGTTTTTCAAGCCTGGAATGATTATATCACATGTAAACAGACATACATATGCATACTGTACAATAATGTTAGATTTTTCTCATCTATGTAGGGTAGAAATTATACATAAAGGCTAAAATTATCACACACATCCCTGGTAATATTTATATTACTGTCCCTCAGCAAGTTGCGGAGAATGCAGAAAGTTCTGGCAGCATGAATAATCTCTGTACACATCAGAAATGGTTGAAGTAATTAAAACTGTTTGGTTTCCTGCCATTTAAGAATAGTCGCTAACTTTTCTTTGAGGTGAGGTCATAAAGCCATTGTGGTAGTTTTTAGAGGTTTGTTTAATTTTCCAAAGAGGAGCAGGTTTTACAACAGCATGCACTGAGAGGGTACCGACCAAGAAAACTATATCCTGTTTCAAAGCCGACGCCTTAAAGCTCAACTGAAATTTGCAGATCCCCACAAAAACAAGCCAAACATCATCTGGGGTAAAGTTTGACGAAAACCAAGATTTAGCTGTTTGTTTTGCCAGGAGGAGTCGAGATAAATTCATAAAACCACGCCTAACCAGCTTTGAGCATGGCGGTGGTAGAATCATGCTGTTGAACTGTTTCATCAAATGCAATCTTTAAAACTTGCATTTGATGAGCTTTGGTAAAATATTCAACATCGTAGCGGTCATTTCACTGTTAATGGGTTTTTAAAATTGCTTTTAGCATAGTTAATTCTGAAATATATCTGAAATCCCAGCATGGGGTCTTTCTGCACTCTTGGAGTGCAAAAACATGACCGTTAGGTTAATTGGTGTCTATAAATTGTCATTTATGAGTGGAGGCATGCATGGACGTCTGTCTTGTGTGTCTCTTTGGTGGATTGCCGATCATTACAGGGTCCGGGCACCAGACATTATCTTTATTTTTCATCCTGTCACCTATTTGCTCTGCAGAAACAATACTACGGTGCTGTCAGAAGCAGAAATTATAATCACACGCTGAAGCAGGAAGGGCAGATTCCTTCATCTAAAAAAAGAGCTGCAACTCTTAAAATAGTCAGCAACTTCTGTATTAGCTCGGTCCAGAGCAGCCCAACGACTTTACCTACGGCATGCTGCCTATAAAAGAGTGGCAACAGGACATGAGCATCAACAAGAACCTCCTTCTGGGTGTTTGACTTGGTTGGCCACAGAGTATTCTCCAGAGATTTCATCTCCAGTGTTAAAATGTCAGAGGAACCTTCATCTCAGGCTGAGGAAAAAAATGAGCCAGTTTTGAATCCAACTCCAGCTTCAGCTCTGGTTCTCTAACTGGAACTACCTTCAGTAAAAAAAAAAATAAAAATAAAAATAAAAAAAACTTAAACTGAGACTTTTGCACACAATAAAGGTCAAATTAACCTAATTAGAACGCTACAGGTTTATTACACGGTTATAGTGAGATCAAAATGCCACAAAGTGTGATAGCGTCTGTGTAAACTCAGTGGGTTCCTCTCTGTAATGGGACTGGAAATCTATTTGGTCCAATGAATGTGCAGCTGCCGCCTGCGTGCGTGCGTGTGCGTGCGCGTGTCAGAGGGAAACCTCGAGTTAAAGGTTTTTGGGAAATCTTCCTCCTTTCCACACTCATCATCATAATCATCATCATCATCATCAACATCATCATCATCGTCAACATGATGCCCCCCCCCCGTCCCCCTCCACCCGTTCCGTCTTCCACCCTCTCTACCTTCACGCGCTGTTTTCCCAGATTTATTCACGTGCAGCTCGCGCCCGCCTCACTCACTCAGACATGCTGCCGCCAGAGCCGTGACGTCACGAGCGCCAGCCGCCCCCACCTTTTGGAGCGTAACCCTCCGCGAGATTTCAAGACCAAGTAGTCCCTCTCATCACGGCAGCAGTGAGAGATGTATTTACAAAAACTGCTTTTGTTGGATTTAACAAAAAAAAGTATTATTTTTTAAAATATATTTTATTGTTAAGCTTAGTGATTTATGCACAGATAATTTCGTTAATACACTTTTTTAATCTTTGATATAGTTTCTAAATTATGAATGTTGACATTTCTAAGAATGGATATAGTAACCTAATTCTTTAAACTGTTATAAGTATTGAAGTTAGCCTAAAGATGTCAAACATGTTTGCAGAATTAAACATTTTAAACAAAAAAAGAGCCAAATGAACTCAAATTGTTTTCAAATACGATTGATAAGGTAAGTCACAGTCAATAAATACATAATTGGCTAAAGTTTGATTGAAAAATAACCATGCTTTCAACTTTAATGGTGACAAGTTCTCAGACAAATTTTTCTTCAGACAAGCGGACCACTTTTAGGGCTAACCCTACATGCATTCTCTGCAAACAACCCACATATGCCTTTTCTAAAACCTGAAATTACTGAAAACACAACTGACCTAATCAAGGGAAGATATTCTTGCATTTTGTTTAGATAAAATTTACTGCTGGAGCAACAGTGTGTAAATCAGGGGTTTTGTTCCCATTTGATGCTATCATAATGCAAACTGTACGGTGTATCTAACTGGATTGGGATACAGAGGAAGAACTAAATCGCTATTCTGCTAAATATAACTGGCAAATCTGACAGCAAAAAGTTCTGGAGCAATTGTTTTATGGCCGCATTACTGAAACAAGCATCTTATTCACACGAATTCTTCCCCTTCATGAGAACCTCTATTAAATTAGCGAGAAACTTGCATTGTTTTCACAGTTACATAATAAATGATTTCCCTGCTGTGAGTGAAGATGTTAACGGAGTAAAAAAAAAAAAAAAAAAAAAAGTATGTCCTCTTGAGTGCCGGCGGCGTGATACTGGCGCTCAGTGGAGGGTGAGGCGGCCTGCCGACTCTCTGACGCCAGGTCGGGCTGCAGACTCAACTGAGGCGGTGGGAGCGCTCAGGAGGGGCCCTCATATAGACCCAGTGCTGGGGCGGCAGGGACAGAAAAGGTAGGGTAAAACTTTTATTCATTCTCACTAAAACGTGGACGGAACGTTTCTCCGGCCATATTTCTCCCCCGGTAAACTCTGCGCGGCTTGGTTTGTAAGAAAGTAGATCCCAACGGTCAGCGGCTCTCAGCTGTGTGTCACTTGGAAAGCGTCAAACTTTTTTTTTTTTTGTACTCTCTCACATCATCACGCTAGAGCCAGATTTATCCAGTTTTTAACTACAAGTCTTTTAAAAAAAAGTCTTCTAAAATATATTTTGTGCCGTTTTAATGAAAATATATAACCCTTTATGGCTAATTCCACGGTTATTTGATTTAAATCGATCTTCAGTGTAGTTTAATTGCCACTATTACAAGTACAAGTAACGTGTGAAGCTTTAAAAAGAAAATACAGATGACTTCCGGGTTGTACAAACCCATAATAGGGAATTAATGCCTGTTTAGTTGCAGGATGTAAAGAAATTGGTCTTCCTGTGCCACACATGTTTCTTCTTTGCACTAAAATGACAATTTTGTATCAATAACTTTCAAATATGTGAAAGAATGCCTTTAAATGGGTTGCCAGAGAGGTGGAAATGTTGCATTCTGTGGTTGTTTAAATAGGAGAAAGACTTTGGGAAACTTTGATTATTATGATGAAGGAATCACTGATTCATTCTGAGCTAGGCTTGGGATGACGAGATTATTATGGTATGCTAACCTTGAGTAAAAATATTTCAGGTTATCTTATTTGCACAAATAAGTAAAAAAAAACGTGTATAACAATCATCTAATTGTTATACTCAAAACGTAGAAGCAATACTTGATCCCACTGCTGCTAAAAGAATCAAACATGTTGACTATTGCAGTTATAATTATTTATTGCTGTTTTGATTTTGATTAAAAAAGCAGCAATATAGAATAGTAACTCATTAAGTGTTTATTGTGCAGGATATATGCACTTTTATCTTTCCGATCCCTAACAAGCTAATATTGGCAGGTTAATTAGTAGGGCCTACAGTTGTTTGCCTAACAGATCCACTCTAGCTTACCGACTATAATTTTACAACAGCTTTAACCTTAATAAATTTGATATCTGGTGCTCTGCTCCTTAGATTTTTGTGCTAGGATTGTGTTTTTCTGCAACTGGGAGTATTTCCAGACGACTTAAATTGTCTTTTTAGTGAGCATGGGGACCTTATAGGGGGTTTTCTTTCAGCCAGCTGATTGGCAGTTTGCAGCAACAGGTGGAAGAGGGGCAGTGCTGCGTTACTCTAGGCTCCTAAAAGGGCGTTAAGCAATGGAAATGATGCAGTGAATAATTGTAGCGGTTTACAAAAGAAAATTGTGGTAGATATGTAATGATAGCATAATCGGGATTGGCAGAAATGTCATAATTTGTCCCCTTCTCTAATCTACATACTTCGACTGTGTCTATTTTGAATGGGAAAAAAAAAACGTGTATTAGTGCATTTACTTTATGATGAAGTAATGAAGTGATGAACACCTAGACAAGAAACAGGCAAATGAGGGTCAAATTTCATATTTCCCGTAATGCTATGCAAACAAAAGAAACGCGTCACATTTCCCACAAATATTAAAATAACATGCAAAACACAACAGCCGAGAAACACTCAACAAATGTATTAAAATAAAAAAAAAACACATCAGAATTAAAGCGCAAGCTCAGTCGCATCTTATCTATTTTTAAAGTTTAAAGTTTATCTGTTTTAAAATTAAATTCTGGTCAATGAAAGAAGCAGTTTTGCAACAATAATAACGTGGCTACGTTATTCATTCTTCCAATATATTCCTCCTCTCTTGCACCTCGCGATTTAGAAAATTTCTATTTCGAATAGGGGGGGAGCTGAATAAAAGTAATTGTTTTCCCGTTCTTATTTTCTACATTAAGATGTCCTAAGACCTTTTCGTATATTTGGCTGTCTTGCTCTATCTATGAATTCATGTGTGTGTGTGTGTGTGTGTGTGTGTGTGTGTGTGTGTGTGCCGGAGGACAAAGTGAGAGATCCACAGCAGCTAAGCCTAGATCTGCTGACATTATTGAGGACGACATATCAGATTACCTAAAGGACAGGAATTTGTCCTTGTTCATGCTACAGTTCCAGTTGTGTTGTTGCTCTGCTTTCTCCGGCTCGGCAGCCCTTCCCAGCGCTTTGTGGGACCTGTTTGTGTTACGGATCAGACAGGATCGTTATGTCCTTTGGCTCGCTCGACAATCTTTAATCATCCTTTCAGTTCGTTATATCTGTCCATGGTAGCGTCCATCCACCGTAAAGCCTGCAGAGATCAACGTTAAAGGGATAAGCTGTTGCCCTTCTGACATGAAAGGAATAGGAAGGCAAAAAATAAGCAGTATTACATTTATTTTAAAGGTTTAATTGTTAAATTAGCTTGTTCTGTCTGACATCAGGCTAAATATGGAACGTCAAGAGGCTACATCATACAAAAGACGTTCACTTATTAAAGTTTTATGCAGTATGTCTAATTATCTTATTTTAGGGGTCAAAATACTCGTTCCATTGGCAGATAATCTTATTTACCTGCTCAAATCTAGGACAAAAATACAAATTTTAAGAACATTTTACTTATTTTTAGGTCCATTTTTGCAGTGTATGGACACCATCATCATTACAAAAGATGTTCACTTATTAAAGTATTATTCAGCAAATATGGAACGTCAATAGGCTACATCATCATCATTACAAAAGATGTTCACTTATTAAAGTATTATTCAGCAAATATGGAACGTCAATAAGCTACATCATACAAAAGACGTTGACTTATTAAAGTTTTATGCAGTATGTCTAATTATCTTATTTTAGGGGTCAAAATACTCGTTCCATTGGCAGATAATCTTATTTACCTGCTCAAATCTAGGACAAAAATACAAATTTTAAGAACATCTTACTTATTTTTAGGTCCATTTTTGCAGTGTATGGACACCATCATCATTACAGATGTTCGTTTATTAAAGTATTAATCAGCAGATTATCACTTTAATGTTAAAAACTGTTGTTGTCTGCTGCTCTATAAGGGTAATTATTAAAATCTACTGGTTGAACATTTTTCGGTGAGGATTTGCTCTTGTTTTATAGTTGACATTGTTTAAAAAATATATATTTAATACCATTACAATGAAATATCTATGGAAGTGGTTCAGCGACACTTAATCCGCTGAGAAGATTAACACAAAATGATGCAAAAAAGAATAATAATGTCAAAATGTATGTCTAGTATGTTCAGCTCCATAATTAATAGCATCATTGTAGTTTCCATTGGAACATAAACCTAAAAATCTCATCGTTTTAAAAACGTAGGGATACGAAGGGATGAGCCGTAGCCCTCCTTGTACGCCTGGAGATGTTGGGCTGGATATCACAGGGTGAGGTGTCCTCTCTAGCATAACACTGAGTGCCAAGCGTGTTTGACATGGCAGCTTAAAAACCCCGTGCGTTTGCTCGTTATCTCTGCCGTGGTCACGCATGGACAGCTGCGTCCGCCATGTAAAGAATCTGATTTCGACAACGCAACGAACGTGATTTACCTCCGGACCACGCGGAGAAGCGCTCGGCCGTTTGTTCCTGTACTTCGCCTGAAGCGACATGGTAGCTTTCTCTCATTCTTGCCGACCCCTGGATCTTGTGTTTGTGTTCATGTCTGTCAGGAGGAGTGACCCCGGTGGCTAAAATGAGCCTCCTGGGTGAATGCCATGTCTAGTCAGGGGAGGGCAACACCTCCCGTCTGTCTGTGGTTATTTCTAAGCTCTGCTCTTAGACCGTTGTATTGACTACAGTGGATATGGCAAGAATCTGCATCTGCTACTGCTTGGCTGCTGCGCATTTCTTTTTTTGGTACCAAACGAAGTATGTGTTGTTGAGTCTGCCCCCGTGAATGGATGAATTTTTTTTCTTTTCTTTAAATGTAAACAATTAAACATCTCTTTATTTTTTAACTCTTATCAGATCAAGTTCGCAACTTTTAGCTTTGGTGTCAAGGAATCTGTCTGTACTTTGAGTAGGCGTGTGTATTTACCATCTAACATAGAAAGTTCTCCTGGGTCAATGTGAGCTTCTGTGCTTTCTGTGTCTCTGCTCTGTCTTCTCTAAGCCCCAGTGGGTGGAGGCAGATGAGCGTTCACACTGAGCCTGGTTCTGGTTCTGCTGGAGGTTCTCCTCCCTGTTAAAGGGGAGTTTTCCTCTCCACTGTCGCTTCATGCATGCTCAGTATGAGGGATTGCTGCAAAGCCATCAACAATGCAGACGACTGTCCACTGTGGCTCTACGCTCTTTCAGGAGGAGTGAATGCTGCTTGGAGAGACTTGATGCAACCTGCTGGGTTTCCTTAGAGAGGAAACTTTCTCACCAACCTGGAGGATCTGATCCAATTTGATTTGAGATGACATTTTTCATGAATTGGCGCTAGGGCTGTTAATTATATAGCAATGATAGAAAAAAAGGGTCAATAAAAAGTTCAATAAAATTAAAGTTTTCCTTTCTTTTAAATTTTAGTGATGTAGGGTAACATTACATTACATCCTCCCAATCAATCACAACGCAGACCCAGGAACCAAGCTCCGCCCCCTTCAGAGTTCAGAGAGCATGCGTTCTCTTTTTAAAAAAAAGTTAAACTTGTAGTTTTGGTAAAAAGTTGGTTGAATAAAGGGTTGAGTTTGAATTCAGTGTTTGTGTGTTCTGTATTTAAAAACAGGTCGCTAAGCAACGGCATAACATGGCCAGGGCTGCACTTAAAATGTATGTTTTGAATTATTGATATTTCTATTTCTCATATTTCTGATTTCTATTTTATTGATAACGCACTATATAAATAAAATTGAAGTGAATTCAATTGTATACTCATGCTACGATCTTCACCTTGACTAAAAACTGTACGTTTATTTTTTCCTATATTAAAAGGTACAGTGGACGATTTTTTTCGTAAATGTAGGTAAAAGAAACGGCAAAAGTAACTTTTTTTGAAATAACTGCTCAAGACCGTCCTACTTGCTCTTCCGCTCCTCATAAATTTATTCCCTGAGGCTGCTCTTGATTATTGCATTCATAACAATGTTTTCTATTATATTTATTAGTCAGACTTTGATATAAAGCAGCCCCGTGTAAATTTTGACTCAAGTATTAGCTTAATTTGAGATATATTAGATTAATTTTCAGGTCAATATATAGCTCTAGGTGCGTATAGATGCTAAAATGACACGGTGATGCTTTAAGCAAAAAACATAGAATACTTTTTCAAGTCCTTTTGCCCAGATTATTATACCTTTTTGCAGCAATGCTGTTTATAGACCAATACTAGTGTAATAGCTAATATCAGCTTGTTAAATCAGTCAGGCTGCTGGTTTTAGAAGACTGCAGTTGGCAGATATTCTGCTTTTTAGTTTCCATATCACGTCCATGTTCTGTCTTTCTTCTAAGCGAAGGACAAGTCTAGCAGCGGCCTTCTTTGAACCAGCTGACCAGCAGTGCACAGCACCAAGTGGGGCAGTGTGGAATTTAGGGCTGGACAATAATTCAATCGATATACGTGTATCGATGATAGAAAAAAAAGGGTCAATAAAAAGTTCAATAGAATAACAGTTTTCTTTACTTATGCATTCTAGCCATGTAGATTAATACTACAGTCATTACATCCTCCCAACCAATCACAAACAGACCCAGGAACCAAGCTCCGCCCCCTTCAAAGAGTTCAGAGAGCACACGTTCTTTTTATTTATTTAAAAATTTGCAGTTTTGGTAAAAAGTTGGTTGAATAAAGGGTTGAGTTTAAATTCAGTGTTTCTGTGTTGTGTCCCTAAAAATAGGTCGCTAAATAACAGCATAAAACGCCCAGGGCTGCACCTATAATCTATGTTTTCAATTTGTTGATAATTATCGATATAGATCAATATGATTTCTATTTTATCAACATCGTTTTTTTTCTATATCATCCAGCCCTAAGTGGATGTCTTCATCCTTAGAGGCTGAAAAGCTCAGATCTCCTCTGGGCCTTTCTCTGTAATTGTGGAAAATTCATATAGTTGTTAAAATTGAAAACTTTCTCAAACCTTGGCCATCCCCATGGATGGATGTCAACTGATGCAACATTTAGTGTGTAAATCTAGCCAAGTCAAAAGACATTCCTGTTGTAAGAATAAAAACAAGGCATGGATTCCCTCCGTGTGATGCCTTGAAAGCTAAAACCTCCTTTTCTGCTGTTTTTAAAGCTCAATTGTTGCTTTTTTAGAGCGTCATAAACGAAGCGTCCTCACTAATGAGTTGCAGTTAATCTTGAAGCGCTCCGTCCAGAGACCCGATAAATAGTCGCTCTCCGTCTCTCATCCCTAAGAAACCCGGCCTGCATCTATCAGCCGCACCGCTCTCACTTTCTCCCTCGTTTTCTGCCTCTGCATCATCCCCCCCTTTTTTTTTTCCTCCTCCCTCTTTCTCTTTATCCATCACCCCCTCTCGCTTCCTGCTTTTCTCTGTTTATAGCCGCCGACTCCATTGAGCGGGGGTTAATGGAGGCCCCATGTAGGACCCTGCTGATAAATAATGTAGCTTCTTCATAATGCCCCGTCCCTGGGGAGGGTCCAGAGAGCATCATTACTGCCTCCTCATCCTACACAGCGCAGGCTTAAATTGATTAACAGACACTGGAGCGGTGCAAAGTGATCCATGCGGCTGGCGTAGTGGCGAACAGCTCGCACCAGGTGGGTCAAAGCCTCCGCCTGCCAGTGTCGCGTGATTCCTCTCTGCGCCCCCATTATCCTCCGTCTCTGTCCAGTGGACTAGCTGATGACCATAACATGCTGCCGCTAACCTAATAGGAAAGGCTCCGCGCTCGGGTTCGGCTGTAGGGAATGTCAGGAGGAGGAGGGGGGGGGGAGGTTTTATGGGTGTGTTGTGTAAATGATGGCGAGTGTTTCAGGTTCTGTAGGGAAGAGAGCAGCTCCAAGGCCACCGCTGGCATTTGTTGACTCTTCGTTTTTGCCTTGTGTGAGGTTTAGGACTCTTCAAGGATTGCGTGCAGAAAAACAGTTTTTGCAGAAGTTGATCTTAAGATATCTGTAGTTGATGCAGTGCAGTAAATGGAGTAAGAAGCCAAAAAAAATAAGCAGTAATACATTTATTTTAAAGGCTTAAATGTTAAATTAGCTTGTTTTGTCTGACATCTGGCTAAATACGGAATGTCAATAGGCTACAGGGCCAGCGTTTGTTCGTTACACTGCAAAAACGGAACAAAAAATAAGTAAAATTTTCTTAAAATGAGTGTATCTGTCCTAGATTTGAGCAAGTAAATAAGATGATCTGCCAATGGAATAAGAGTTTTTCACTTAAAATAGGAACAACTCATCTCCATCATCTTATTTCAAGTGCAGTATGTCTAATTATCTTATTTTAAGGGGTCAAAATACTTGTTCCATTGGCAGATAATCTTATTTACCTGCTCAAATCTAGGACAAAAACACATATTTTGAGAACATTTTACTTATTTTTAGGTCCGTGTTTGTACATCATACAAAAGACGTTCACTTATTAAAGTATTAATCAGCAGATGAATAGTTAATAGTATTAAAATCTACTGGTTGAACCTTTTTTGGTGAGGATTTGCTCTTGTTTTATAGCTTTGTTTAAAACAAAGCTCTTAAAGTCATATTTAATGCCATTACAATGAAATATCTATGAAAGGGGCTCATGGAGACAATAGACTTTCAGCTCTCATTTTTTTCCTGTTCATTTTGATTTTACTTGTCTCAAAGTTTAGGTACATTAAATCTCCCTTTGTTACGTGCTGAATATATAAAACAAACCCCTGTTCACTGTTGTTCTTTTGGTGTGAAATCCTACGACAAACGTGTGTAGCTCCTGCTTCTGGTACCTCTGTTTCCAACCAATTTGCATACGAATTTTGAGAGAACCTTTAAAATATCAAGAGAGAAAAAAGTGCATCAGACATGTTTCCATTTACTAGTTTGTAGCAAATGAGCTAAGCCAACGCAAAGCGTAACTTCATCATAGGTTGAAGTTAGCTGTAATAAACAACCGGTTGTTGCTTCCAGCCCTGTTTTTGAGTGTTATCAGAATATCCGGGAAGACGGCGGCAGCAGCAACAGCTCATCAGTCATGTGAGGTAAACGTTTGCCATGTCACAACTAGAGCTGAACAATTAATCACATTTTCAATATAAACGTGATTTAAAAAAACGCAATTTCCAAATCGCAGAGGTCTGCAAGATTTGGCTATGTAACAATTAGTGAATCAGACGCGTCCTTTAGGTGTCAGTAATGTGTTTAAAGTGGGTTTGCCTCCACATGGAAGGGAAGACAGTTGCAGCAGTGAGATAATCTAATTTTATTACTTTATTTAGAGTTTATATAATCATACAAAGCATTAAGTTCTATACTTTATGTTCAACAAGGATTCATGTCCAATTAAATTAAAAGCTGTTCTCTTGAATAATGATATTCTGATTAATAGAAACATTACAAGTTCATATTTAAAATAGTCCTTGTTTACAAACGTCTTTATTTAGAGGCCATTTTTGTTGCTTGTGGTTAACGCAGAGAAAAGTCAAAATTGCAATATTGGTTAAAATACATCATAGGCAGAACGCGATCATTTCTGCTCCGAGTTTAGACGCCGTGGGTCTTTTAGCAACTAATCCACATGGCGAGGAAACAAATTGATTTGTTGTTTGTATATATTTTAAAACACATGATAAATTAAACTGGGAAAAAAATCGCATTAAATCGCAATATTAAGAATTTTTTTTTGCAATTTTCCAAAATCGTTCAGCCCTCGTCAGAACTGATTTAACAAATGTGTTTCTATCTCCTCTTCAGCGCATCTTTACTGCATGTCTCGGTGTGGCACCAAGGTGGTTCTTTGTAGCCTCGTGAGACCATCCTGATCTCGCGAGCTTTCAAGGTTTCACTCGCAGATCAGTCTGGCTACTTTCTGTTAAAGAAAATTTGGAGCCGTTCACCAAACGAACGTCCAATCAGCGTTGGCTTTGAGGCGGGTTGAGGTGTGACGCAACGAGAAGCGTGACAGTTCAGTCTAAAGAACATGGCGGCTTCAGCCGATGAAACTAGCGTTAGCGTGGCTATCGAGCAAGTTTTATCGGAATTACAGAGTATTTCTTCACTGAAAGAAGAGCAAAACACTGCTCTGGAGGCTTTTCTCAATAGAAAAGATGTTTTTGCTTTTCTCCCGACTGGTTTCAGCAAGAGCTTGTGGTTGTGTTTTCGTCGTCGCTGTTAGTACGTCATATGCTTTGTTGATCTGATTGGTTTATTTGGCCCGTCTATCACCAACATAGGCCAATCAGCTAACCAGTATTTTCGCCCCTTCCCAAAATTACTTCAACGGAAGGTTTCCAGATGGATATGCGGAGCAAATCCATCTGGCGGAGTCAGGTTAGGTTCTTTGGTTGTGATGACTAAAACTGGGGGTTTTAATGTAGAACTGGTTCTAGTACCAACCCTGGTTAAGTAGTAAGCTTTCATAGTTCCAGTTTATATTTAAAGAGTTTGAACACGGCGATCTGGAGTCCCTGTTTTGGTCTTAGTGTTTGTATCATGTGTGATGGCCCAGTCGTCATTATTGGCTGGTAAAGGTCTTTACAAATCCATCTGTTGATTGCTAATCACAACCAAAGCAAACCAGCAACCCCCGGCAGGATGGAAAGGAGAGTGTTTGATCAGAGATCTGACATTATTCTGTATAAAACAAATCGTCTTGCAGTCAGTCAGCCAGTAGTTTGGAGATCATTTGGAAAAAGTCCATTAAGTCTAACAATCAGATGTTGGTAGGGTGCCGCACATCGGCGCCTTCATGTTCTGACTATCCCTGGCAGAGCAGTGAGGTAGCATGGTGCTAATGTGCAGCACAGAGCCATATCAGGCTCTTTGAACCAGCCTGTGGTGAGCAGTCAGACGTGATTGACTGTCAGCGATGGAAACATCCAGGAAACATGGCCTCCAGCTGCAGCTGAATCACTGCACCAGATTGTTAGGTCTACTGCAGATGTTGCAGTCCAAACTTTGTAGGAGGCTTCCACATGAGGCGGGGGAATTGTTTTTCACGCAGTTAGTCTTGAATTCCTCTGAGGGTGCATGCTGTTACTGAGAAGACTTCACAGCACGTGTTTGGCTGCTTAAAATAACCTCTTATTATACAACATAAATGGGACATCTGGTTGAATTGTGTGCTTTGTATGTCATGCTTTACTGCTACCTCCGAAAGGGCGTGTTTTCTTTCCTGTGACGTTTTCAAAATCTGCTTCCTCCTCAGAAACTTAACGACACAAAGCAGATTTCTTAGGATTGAGTAATCGCATTAAATGAAGTCAACGTATAAATGTGTTGAAGCACTCAGTCGGCTGCGGGGTTAAAGACACACAGGCTCTTTGTTTTCAAACCATGAGTAATTTGTCAGTTTTAAGGCTGTTTAACTGTGAAATGCCAAAAATGGAAAGAAATCCCGTGATCTTAGTTCTGGCATATTCTCCGATAACACCTGTTGCTGACCAAGCTTACAACAAAGGAAATTTTTCTTCTTTTTTTTGTGAAATTGTTTAGAAAATTGTGGTTTTTTTGGGGGCTTTCCCAATTCCTTTCCTGATGGATGAAGTTGCTTGTCTAATCTCCCTGTTAGTGTTGCTGGTAAAACAAAAACATGTTTATTTTTTGTTTATTTATTTATTTATTTATTTTCCATTGTGATGGTTTCAAATTCAATGTATGAGCACAGCTCTTCTGTGAAGGCAACGCAAGGCAAGGCAAGGCAAATTTATTTATATAGCACAATTCAGTACAGAGACAATGCAAAGTGCTTTACATGATTAAAATATAGGAATAAAAGCAAGTAGGGATAGAATGTAGAAACAAAAAAAGAACATTAAAAACAGTAAAACAGTTTAACTGGAACATTCAAAGGCAAATTTAAACAAATGTTTAACAGACCTCACTGGTCTGTTGGAGAGTGTAAGCGAATAAACAGCTTGCAAAACACTACGTGTGGACGGGGCAAAAACACCACATCACCCTGAACTCACCATCCTCACATTTAAAGATGGCAGTGGCAGCATCATGCTGTGGGAATGTGTTTCATCAGAAGTCATAAGGGAGGCTGGCCAAAAGTTGATGGGAGGATGGATGGAGGGCAAACCTGGATGAAAAACCGTTTATAGAGGCTGCAGAGCACCTGGGACTTTACAGTAAATTTTCTGTTGGAATTTACTGTAAACATAAAGCGAGAGCTAGAATAGGTTGGTTTAGATCAAAGCAAACACATGTGTTAGAATGGCCTAGTCAAAGTCCAGACCTAAATCAAACTGAGAATCTGTGGCAAGGGTTGACGTTTGATGTTTGCTGGTTTTCTCTTTTCAGTCGACCTGAAAGGGCAAAAATGTGTCTTTTAAAACGTGAAACTTTTCGGGGGGAAAGGTGATCCTGCAAAGTAGGGATGTATGATATATCGTCATTAACATCGGTATCAGCCAATGTTAGTCATTTTTTAACATGTCTGTGTCGGTCCGATAAGTAAAACTGGCCCAATATTAACAACCGATGTTTATTTCCTTCTAGTTGCCCTTTGTTACTGTGTTTCAAGGTGGGGAGGGGGTTGGTCATGTGGTTTTTGTTTGGTCATGTGACGGGGATCCATCATGGAGAGGATTGAGTTTTTTTTATATGAACCAGAGATAATAAAAAAAAAAAAAAAAAATCAGTAGTAACTCTAGACTATAACTCATGTTCAAAAATTCAGTTAGAATAGTTTTCAGTCAGTACAAAATTTTACAAAATGTGACCATCACTGACATAAATGTGCAAACACACACACACACACACACACATCGGACACAACATCAATATTGATATTGGATATCGATATCGGTGCATCCCTGCTGCTCAGGAGGTCTGCATAGAATCATCAGATTCTCATTTGTAACAACAGAAAGGCCATTTTTTTCATTTTTCAGCCATTAAAGTTTGTGTTCATTGTATGGAAAATCTGAGAAAGTACCCAGATTATAAATACTTTTGTGAAGCACTGTGACGTTTGCAGTTCAACCAGCAGACTGGACGATAATTAAATAATATATATCGATCGATAGACATATATTGATTATAGAAAAAAAGGGTCAATAAAAACTTCAATAGCATAAAAGTTTTCCTTCCTTTTGCATTCTAGCCTATCATGTAGGTTAATATTACACTCTCCCGACCAATCACAACGCAGACCCAGGAACCAAGCTCCACCCCCTTTCAAAGAGTTCAGAGAGCACGTTTTCTTTTTAATTTTTTTTTAAAAAACTTGCACTTTTGATAAAAAATAAAGGGTTGAGTTTGAATTCAGTGTTTGTCTTTATATAAAAATAGGTCATTAAGCAACAGCATAAAATATCCAGGGCTGCATTCAAAATATATGTTTTGAATTTGTTGATAATTATCAATATGGATCAATATGATTTTATTTTATCGACATGATATTTTTTCTATATTGTCCAGCGCTACTGTCTAGCCTTTGCTCACGTCAGACTCCTCTGCCTCTTCCCCACTAAAACGTGTCTCCCACATGCTGCTGCTGATGACCAAGATAGAAATCACTCTTCATCCCGTAATCTGCAGCAGCAAAAATAACCGCAGAGCAGCCGTGATGATGTCTCTGTTTCCAGAACGCTGCTGGTTGTGCCGTCAGGCCGCGACGCATCCTCACCCACCCGTCAGCCTGGAACAATGCTGCTGAGTTTCTGGACATCTGTTGGTCTGATTCAGGGATTACGCCCCGACGTTTATCCAGAGCCAAACCTCAAATATAACTCAATTTGATCTCCCTAACTGCATTCTGATAGAATAAAGATGAGAAGGTGAAACAGAAAGAGCTCAATGTCCTTTTGTTTCTCGCTTTAAAAGCTAGAAGGTGTGTATCTTCTGGGTACTTGTGGAGCCGACAGCGAATGGGCACATTTACATGTCACTTCCCTTTCATTGTCCTGCAGAAAGCAACATTTATTTTTTGTGTGTGTGTCCTGTCTGGCTGTGTAGCAATAATAATTGTTGTATTAATGCCAAAAAGAGCACAAAAGATTTTACTTTCACAAGTGGAGCCTTACTGCTTTCGCCATAGTGCTCCGCTTGATTTATATATGCAGGAAGCTTGGATAGATTTTATGCTGGGACTATTTCATGTTCAACAGACGCTGAAACGGGAAGGTAGAGGTGGAAAAAAAAGGAGAGAAACAGATGAGAGAAAATGCCAAAAGGGAGAAAAGGTGAAAGAGAAAGAGGAGAGGAAAGGGAGAGAGCAATACAACATCCTCGGAGTCTGCTTCTACACCTGCAAAGAGAGATATAAAAAAAAACAGTAACACCAACAAATAAAGTGTTAGAGGTACAAACAACCAACGCATTGATAATATCAGTGAAAATTACACTGTATGATTTAATATGGGATGTATAAAGCGACAGCTAAAGATAATTATAGGGGTTTTCTGTATAGAAGTGAATCTGTAAGCGCCTGTAGATGTTTGAAAGCAACATTACTGAACAAAAGTTCATTTAAACAGATTTGCAACACTGTAAAAACGGATCTAAATATAAGTAAAATATTCTCTTAAAGTTAATGTATTTGTCCTTGATTTGAGCTGGTACATAAGATTATCTGCCAATGGAATGAGTATTTGTACAACCCCTAAAATAAGATAATTAGACATCCTGCACTTGAAATTAGATGATAGAGATGAATTGTTCCTATTTTAAGGGCAAAACTCTCATTCCATTGGCAAATCATCTTATTTACCTGCTCAAATCAAGGACAAATACATTAACTTTAAGAACATTTTACTTATTTTTAGTTCAGTTTTTGCAGTGAACAGAGAGATATAAAAGAAACAGCAGGCAGGGGTTTTATAACGTCTTAAACAAACTGACTAATCTCTGCATAAAATGAAAAACAAATGAGTAACTCGGTTTACGATTGACTCGATTTTACGTCTCCAGTTACTTGTGGTGTAGAAGTCATCTAAATATGGACGCCCCAGCAGATCTGCGTGGAACATCCACAGCAGGTGCTGAGCACCAAATGCCTTCGCAGCCTCATCCTGCAGGTTGGGGAGGTTTCAGTGCGCAGAGCTCTTCCTGTAAGCGACATTAGTAATTGGTGGTAATGTGACAAGGCACACGGACAGGAAGCCATCTGAAGAATGGCGGGGCGATGTTCGCGGAGCGGTGCCTACACCGACCTCCCTGCCAGCTTCCCAGATCTCATGACTGACCGCCGGAGCCGCAGCAGTGACTCTTGGTCTCCTTTTCCTGCTATAGAAAAGATTATTTGTTGTGTTTTAAGTGACGATAACCTTACTTTAGAACCTTTTCTTTTTCTTGCAGTGACTGTGAGGAGCGCAGAGGACCTTGGAAGCACCTGGAATAAATTTAAATAAATCTAATAATCCCTCCCCCTCTTTTTAATTTTTACTGATTCTGGACCGTCTCCCACCGCTGCTCACGCTTCTTCAGGCGAGTGCAGGAGGGCAAACCCGTGCACCATGAATGTCACCTCGCTCTTCTCCTTCACCAGCCCGGCCGTCAAGCGCCTGCTGGGCTGGAAGCAGGGCGACGAAGAGGAGAAGTGGGCGGAGAAGGCCGTGGACGCTCTGGTGAAGAAGCTGAAGAAGAAGAAGGGAGCCATGGAGGAGCTGGAGAGGGCTCTCAGCTGCCCGGGTCAGCCCAGTAACTGCGTGACAATCCCTCGCTCGCTGGACGGACGGCTGCAGGTGTCCCACAGGAAGGGTCTGCCACATGTCATCTACTGCCGGGTGTGGCGCTGGCCGGACCTGCAGTCGCACCACGAGCTGAAGGCGCTGGAATGCTGCGAGTATCCCTTCGGCTCCAAGCAGAAGGACGTGTGCATCAACCCCTACCACTACAAGAGGGTGGACAGTCCAGGTGAGATTATCACCCTGAAGGCAACGTTTCAATGAAATCACACTGCAAAAACCGACCTAAAAATAAGTAAAATGTTCTTAAAATTTGGGTTTTTCTCCTTGATTTGAGCAGGTAAATGATATTATCTGCCAATGGAACAAGTATTTTGACCCCTAAAATAAGATAATTAGACATCCTGCACTTGAAATAAGATGATGGAGATGATTTGTTCCTATTTTAAGTGCCAAAATCTTATTCCATTGGCTAATAGTCTTATTTACCTGCTCAAATCAAGGATAGATACACTAATTTTAAGAAAATTTAGCTTATTTTTAGTTGCGTTTTTGCAGTGCAGTCAGGGTTTACTGCAAAGAAAGGTTCCAATTTTACTAAATGTATTTATTGTTTCTTTAGTGATTTTTTTTTATTATAACACTGCTACAGTTTACCAGCATATTTTACCTGTTCTAACTGAACACACACGATCACTACTTTAGTTTCTTTTACCTAGAAAACCTAAAGTGTAACTCCCCCCACCCTGATGTAAGGCCTGAACTCCCAGACAGATTTTGAGAAATGCCACCCAGGTGGGCGGGGATGGGCGGTGGGGGTTAAGCGGGGCTGGTTGCGGTCGGGATGAGGGAAAGTGACACGTTGAAACATGGAGTGATCAGGGTGACATCTGGTGGTTGTGACATGGATCTGTCGTTTGAAATGCAGGACTTTTCACCCCCTCGTCACTGGAGATTGAGGTGGGCTCACCTTCATCAGCTGGAGCTGCTGGCTCACACTGCAAAAAGGGAACTAAAAGTGAGTAAAATTGTCTTAAAATTAGTATATTTCCCTTGATGTGAGCAGCTAAGTAAGTATTGCCAGTGGAATGAGTATTTTTGCCCCTAAAATAAGATAAATTAGATGTCATGCACTTGAAATAAGATGATGGAGATGAAATGTTCTTATTTTAAGTGCAAAGCTCTTATTCCATTAACAAATAGTCTTATTTAGCTGCTCAAATCAACGAAAAATACACTCATTTAAAAGACAATTTTACTTACTTTTAGTTCCCTTTTTGCAGTGCAAGGCACTGACTCAGTGATGCCCCACAGCTTGCTAAAGTGATGTTTGTAAACGACTATTTAAAACAAGTAATTTAAATGCTTTTATTAATCAGAATATTATTATTCAACACAAAAGTTTGTTGAATATAAAGTGCAACCAACAAACAAGTCTATGTAATAAATAGTTTGACCGCTACTTAATGCTACGGTGAGATTCCTGAAAGTTTCTGGTAAAAAGTATGAATCTATAAACTCTAAAATTAGATTACACATTACCGACACCTAAAGGACGCGTCTTGTCCATTAATTGTTAGGTAGTCGATAATTGCAGTCCACTGGCATTTGGAAATTGCATTTTTTTTTAAATTGCAATTATATTGCAATTGCGATTACTTTTCCAGCCCTAGTCTGACTTGCTATGGGGGCGAAAGCATTTACCGTTTGAACCAATAGGAAAATTCAGCTGCAGTAGCCACCATTCAACCCTAAGAGGGCAGCACTAAGACGGTTTTCAGACAAAAACTGCAGAACTAAATAAGTTCACATGAAAAAAATCTAAAGAAAATTGCACAGTAACTTTAAAGTAGCATCTTTAGGCACAGTTTGTACATTTTATCAGCTAAGAAGTTGATTTTCGGGTGAATTACACTTTAAGGACAAAAAGAAATCTATGGAAAATGAAACGTCACTGTGAGAAATGCATCACATACTTTTAATAAGTGGAAAAGATTAACTGGTTTTTATTATCACGCTATAGATAAATGTTGACAAAAACACCACTGTGGAAAAATTATCAACAATTTGTTCTTCCTTTGCTTCAACAAACCAAACAGTTTTATTAGCTTAAACGTGAGGCTTAAAATGTTTTATTTGAACTTAGGCTCTTTTTGCCATTATTTTCCATCCAGTACTTGTGTATACCGTATTTTCCGGACTATAAGTCGCAGTTTTTTTCATAGTTTGGCCGGGGGTGCGACTTATACTCTGGAGCGACTTACGTGTGAAATTATTACACATTTTTACCGGTATATCATTACACCTATTATTTTCACACCAAACCGCTAGAGGGCGCTCTAAGGCCTGTAGAAGCGGAAGTGCCGCATCTTCTACGTCCGGAGTTAACTGAGTTATTTGAAAGTGACACCGAGGATGAAGATTTCACTGGATTTTAGTTATTTGGAATGACACGGGCGCTTTGGTTAACTTCTTTGCATGTTATTTATGCTATAGTTATCTGAATAGCTTTTAGTATGTTATGTTAACATACCAGGCACGTTCTCAGTTGTGTCATGTAGCGTAAGCTAACCGTACAATTATTCAGCCTGTTGGTGCCTCCGTTCTATTTTTATGTAAAATTGCCTTTCAAGATGACATGTCTGTTCTTGATGTTGTATATTATCAAATAAATCTCCCCCAAAAATGCGACTTATACTCCAGTGCGACGTATAAATTGTTTTGCCTTCTTTATTATGCATTTTATGGCTGGTGCGACTTGTACTCCGGAGTGACTTATAGTCCGAAAAATACGGTATATAAAAATGACTAAAGTTAACAACAGGAAGACAGAATAAGAACAAATCCGTTCACTGCCACTGTCTGCTAGGAGTGAATCGTACTAATGGTGGGTCCCAGTGTCTTAGTGGAAACAAAGTATAAAGAAGTGGGGGATGATACGTCCATGTGGCCCAATGAATGTGCAGCTGCCACCGTTTTCAGAGCAGGAAATTACACCGAGGCTTTGTTATGGGCCTGCTCCGTTTTGCACTTTTGGACATTTTCTGCACACATTGACCCACAAGGGTGCGCGCACTGTTTTACTTTTACACGGTTAAGAAAGACTCAGCAGATCTCTCTCTCTCTCTCTCTTGCTCGCACACGCTCAGACACACACTTGGTTGCATGGAGGGCTTTTGTGAGGATGGCTGGAACAGGAAGACAGTCGCTCACACACAATGGGAGGAAAGGCTCGCTGCCTGCCGTGCACGCGTTCACTTTTAGCAGCGGGTCGCTCGGGGGATTCAGCTCCACGCCACCTGTCCGTTCACACTTCCCCGTCACCTCACCTCACCTCACACAGTCTGCCTCCCTCCCCCTAACACCGCCGACCTGCAAGCACATATCCTGTCGTTCTCCTTTCACTATCCCAACAGCAAGACTGTCTGCCTGCGCCGCTTTTAACCTTTAAATGCATCAGCCTGTTGCAGGACATAGACTCTTACCTTTACTAATAATTGCCCCAAAGCGTGAGCCTCTTCTAAAATGTCAGCTCCAGCCTTATGTATCTGCTCAGGTATTTATAGACCGAAGCGTAGCAGGTCGTTAGCGTATCTGCGCCACCTGAGATATTTACCCTAAGTGATGAATTCCACAAGAGCGCCTCGCCTCGTTACATCTTTCAGGGCGGAAACCTGAGCGTCTGAGCCAAAAACTGCTGGCTAAGGCCGACAGCCGGGAAGCAGACATCTGAAAAATGCAGCGACATCTGCGCCCAGAATGTTGAATCATGGAGAGCAACAGAAAGACTTCAGGGATTAATGCAATGTTCCAATCCCTGTGGTTGCAAGTGGTGTAAAAAAAAACAACAACAACTTGTCATAGAAACAGATTGTTGGTAAAGAGTAAATCTGGTAACTGTCCATCATCCAGATCTGCTTCACTTCTCAGAGACAGAACAGAGGGAACAACATGCAGATGTGAAGTGCCTTACAAAAGTACAAATCTTAAGTACCGTATTATTTGGAATATACAGTAAGTCGCATCAGTCAAAACAAATGCGTCATAAAGAGGAAAAAAACATATATAAGTCGCGGTCTCTATTTGTAACGAATCAATTATATTTAGTTAATTTACGGTGATCGTTTGGCACTGTCGCTTATTTGACCAAATACCTGAGTCGTGTTATTTATTAGAAAAGCCATGTGTTCAGAAGATTCTTTAAACCAATCCCTCTGAGCAGAGGTGGGATGCTGTTGTGCATGTGAAAATTTGCCACAATACCTTGAAGATAAATCAAATTATGGTCATTAATGTTTTACTTTTATTTTCTTGATCATACAGTTATTTAATTAGTATACTTTCTTTTTTTTTTCTTTTTTTTTTTACAAATGTGAGAAAAAGATATACACATTTCCTGTAATCTGTAAAAAAATTGATTTGTTAATAAATTTTAAAAGGGAAACATAAAAAGGGATATATATATATATATATATATATATATATATATATATATATATATATATATATATATATATATATATATATATATATTAATTTTTCTTAATTACATTGGAAAAACTAGTTTGCATTACTTTTATGTGTCCCTATTACAATAATGGGATGTGTTTTAATGTATTATAGGTATTTGGACAAATAACCGACAGTGCCAAACAGTCACCGTAAATTAACTAAATAAAATTTATTCGTTGATTCGGGCACAATGTAGTTTGTTTGACTGGCGTTGCCATACAGTGACATCATCGGGAGGAGCAGGGCCCCAAGCAGATCTGGTACCTACACCGTAATGCTGAAATTACGCCCAAATCAGACTGTGAATTTAGCAGTGCTACGTGCTAAGCTAACAGTACGACACGGATGTTAACCACCCGGACAACAGAGCTGTAAGCTAATGCTAGCTGTTACTAGCTACACGGACAGCCCAGTAACACGGTTCTGTCACAGGGTGGGCTCTCCCTTCAGGCTGCACCATGTGTGAATGCATACTGGAACAGTGAAACAACATACAAACAGTCTTTGTTGTCTATAAGTTCATGTTTCAATTAATTTTTAAGTGCTACAGTAGCTGCATATACTTTTCATAATCCTAAAGCACCCTCTTGTGGCTATAGATGGTCATGTTTACTACTTGGTTCATGCTGGTCAAGATGAATTACCATTTAAAATGTAAATATAAGTCCCACCTGACTATAAGTCACAGGATCAACCAAACTATGAGAGAAAGTGTGACTTATAGTCCGAAAATTGTGGTATTTTATTTTCTTAGTGTAACCTATGGAGTCGTTTTCTTCTTTCAGTGTTGCCTCCTGTTTTGGTACCAAGGAACAGTGAGTTCAACGCCAAGCACACGATGCTGCCGCGCTTTCGCAACCCCCTTCAGCAGAACGAGCCACACATGCCCCAGAACGCCACGTTCCCAGAATCCTTCACTCAGGCAAACACCGTTCCCTTCCCTCATTCTCCTGGAAACGGCTTCCCAAACTCGCCCGGCAGCGGCAGCAGCGCCACCTTCCCTCACTCGCCGTCCAGCTCTGACCCAGGCAGCCCGTTCCAGATGCCCGGTAGGAGGAGTGAGTGGTGCTTTCCTGTTTCCTCCACACCGCAGTTACTTTTTTTATTTACCTCTGCATCTTTTCTGCTGCAGAGACCCCTCCACCTGCCTACATGCCCCCAGAGGAGCAGATGACGCAGGACTGTCCTCAGCCAATGGACATCAACCTCATGGCTCCGCCTCTGCCTGCAGAGTCGAACAACCGGGCAGGTAACAAAGGCAGCTTCTTAATTTTCCCGCCTTGTGGCGTACAGACTAAGTGTTCTGCACCTGTTTACCCCTCAGAGATATTTAACAAGATAATTGACGTCACAAACAGGATAATATTCCAATAACACAGATAAAACCTGAAGGAAAGCCAACTGGATGTCAACGTCTGGCCATTCCTGAAGTGAAGCTCATGTCAGCGACATAAAACTGCTGACGATAACGTTATTACCTTCACTTTTCACTAATAATTGTCTTTGTGGATATATTTTTTACACAAATTTCGGCAATCATTGTATTCTTTGCTAATTTTGTGAAATTTCCTTTATTATTTAAATTAAAAAAAAAAGAATTTATATTAATAATGACAACTGTAAGCTGTACATTTTAATGCTTGCTAACCCCTACAACTAAAAGTCTAGTTTTTCTATTGCTGGTTCCTTAAGGCCGACTGTAATGCAAGACATATTTGCCTCGCCAGAACAGGAGATGATGGAGACTTTTTTTATTAGAGCAAACAACTCATTTATTTCTTAATAATTATAGATAGATAGACAGACAGACAGACAGACAGACAGACAGACACACACACACACAGACAGTTAGTTAGTTAGTTAGTTAGTTAGTTAGTTAGTTAGTTAGTTAGTTAGTTAGTTAGTTAGTTAGTTAGTTAGTTAGTTAGTTAGTTGTCTTGGTGCCTAAATCTGCATTTTAACTTTGCTTTAGAGAGCAAACATTTTCAAATAAAATCTGTTCTTGTTGCTGAAACTAGAGAAGAATATAAGAATCAGTCTGAAGTGGTTTTGTTATTCAGGGAAAGACCTGATGCAGCTGGGACTCTTCTCTTTGATGTGCGGCTCCAGCAGCAACTCCTCAGGTAACTAGTAACTCAAAAAAAAAAAAAAAGACACAATAATCTGTTGCAAATCACCCACTAAATAAAGTACCGCAGCACGAAAAACTATGTTAACTAAATGTGGGCACTCCAAATAGTCAAAGTACAAAGTCAGGTTAGTCAACCTCAGAAAGGTTTTTCGTGTAAATGTTAATCAAATGTTTCCTGTCCTTTTTTAACAATGTGTGGAAAAACAAAACAGCAAGTTAAACAAAATCATTACGGTCCAGCCGCTGGCCAGAGTGGCCACAGGAGCGGCTGCCGCACCGGACGGATGCTGTTCTCTTTTTCTTTCACTCTTATTTTCATAACCTGTGTTTGCACTGATTGTGAGAGTAATCAGATTTACCATATGTAGCTACTTGCTAACAGCGGGCTCGTAGCTTTTCAGCTCACAAAATTCAAAGCACATAGGTAAAAAAACAAGTAAAGCAGCTCGGTTTTTATATTTGTGAAAACATTTAGGAGTTGTTTTGAATTAACACCATCTCCCCATACACTGGGTGGGTATTCAAACATTTTCCTGAACTTTTATCTCCATTTATGTCCCATAAAGTACAGTATTTGTACTTCTGTGTCATCGTTCACTCTAAGCTCACAGACAGCCCCCTCGTCCGGTTCCAGCAGCAGCAGGAAGAGGCGCTGAACGTTTTGTTAGCTGCTAACGGGAGGTCGGGGAGTGTTAATGTTTTTTTTTTTTTTCTTTTCCACAAGCTGCATCCTGTAGAGGGGAGCAGGTTTCTATTGTAGATCAGCTCTGGGAAGGAGAAAGACAAAACACACCTGCCAGCCAGTGCCACGCTACATAGGAAGTTTGGGAGGGGTTTGTGTCTAGATAAACATGATTTATTCCTCTCTACAAACACGGGAGTTCAGCTTGGATTGGCCCAGAGCTGTAAAGGATCACACACAAGACACAGAGCGCCCCTTTTAGAGTGCATCCACATTCATTTTGGTCTGCAGAAATCTGAAAATAAGTCATCTCTTGAAACATTATGTGTGGAGTAATTATGTGGACGAGAAGCTTCCTTCTGCATGTTCACGGAGCTCGGCTCACTCCTCTGACCTCTTAACATGTTTCCTGGACAGATGTGCAGCCGGTGGCCTATGAGGAACCAAAGCACTGGTGCTCCATTGTTTACTATGAGCTGAACAATCGCGTTGGGGAGGCCTTCCAGGCTTCTTCCACCAGCGTGCTCGTCGACGGCTTCACGGATCCCTCCAACAACCGCAACCGCTTCTGCCTAGGTCTGCTCTCCAACGTCAACCGCAACTCCACCATCGAGAACACCCGGCGGCACATCGGCAAAGGTCAAACGTCTGATCGGTTTTCCAATGGCTGTAGACCAGGGGTGTCAAACATACGGCCCGCAGGCCGGTTCCGCGGGCCGTAAATTATTTTTTTTTTTTTTCCAGTGTCCTGTCTGGCAATGTGGCAATAAATTGTTGTCTTAATGCCAAAAAGAGCTCAACAGATTTGACTTTCATAAGTGGAGCAGTACTGCTTTTGCCATAGTGCTCCGCTTAATTTATGAATGTGAATAGTTTTATTATGATTCATGCTGGGAATATCTCAAATTATATGGACACTACAATGGGAAAGTAGGAGAGGAAACAAAGAAGAACAACAAGAAAAAAAGAAAATGTGAAAGAAAGAGGAGATAAAGGGAAGAGAATGAAAAAACATGTACTTCGCTTAATTGAAAATCTGCAGTTCCTATATTATCCACAAGGGGCGCTGTGTTTTAATCAGCAGATGGCAGCACTGAGCTTCAGATGTGGAAAATTGATTTTAAATAATTTCTTAATTTTTTTTTAATGTATTTTGTCATGCAGGACAGTGTTTTTAAGTTCCAAAAAATGTTAATAAATGTTTTTCAACATTGTACAATCACTGTGATCAGTTCTTATGCATAAGGCACAAGTAAATGTTTAACTGAGAAAAGGTATTGCTGAAACTGCACATACTTTTCTTAAAAACGCTGAGGTTATTCATAATATATTGTGTAAATGTGTAATTCATTTAATATAAAAATCAACAACAAGTCCACGTTTATTAGTTCTATTTAATCTTGCAATGAGTTTACTCGTGTGGCCCTCTTGAGATCAGATTAAGCTGTATGCGGCCCCTAAACCAAAATTAGTTTGACACCCCTGCTGTAGACAGATGATACTACATCAAGAAAGTTGACCTTAACCTTTTTTTTATGGTTTTAGCTCCACCACAGGGATATCAAGCAGCTGTGCTGGTATTCTGGAATAATAACCCCATCATAACTCTTCTGCTACCTCCCAGGTGTCCACCTGTACTACGTTGGCGGCGAGGTGTATGCGGAGTGCCTGAGTGACAGCAGTATCTTCGTCCAGAGTCGTAACTGTAACTACCACCATGGCTTCCACCCCACAACCGTGTGCAAGATTCCCAGTACATGTAGCCTGAAGATCTTCAACAACCAGGAGTTCGCTGAGCTGCTGGCCCAGTCCGTCAATCACGGCTTCGAGGCCGTTTATGAGCTCACCAAAATGTGTACCATCCGGATGAGCTTTGTTAAGGTAATCTGCTGCAGAAGCTCTTTAAAGGATTTCCCTTTTTTTAAAGCACAATAGAGAAAAAGGACAGATGTCTTCAGACCATTTCCAAACATCTCTAAGTTCTAACCTAGCAGCTATACCAGCGAGGGCTGGACAATAATCCAATAACAATATTTATCGATCGATAGACGTGTGGTTCAATAGAAAAAAAAGGGTCAATAAAAAGTTCAATAGAACAGTTTTCCTTCCTTTTGTATTCTAGCCTATCATGTAGGTTAATACTGCCAGCCACTATTACGTCATTCATCTGTTAAACAGCCGTTAAAGCATGTAAAGGGTGTTGCTACCATATTCATAGGCACAAAGACTTGCTATTGTAAAGTGGGAGGAAAATTTACCGGATTTTTTGGACTATAAGTCGCATCAGTCAAAAAATGCGTCATAAAGAGGAAAAAAAACATATATAAGTCGCACTGGATCGCATTTATTTAGAAATGTATTTCACACAATCCAAGACTAAAAGCTGACATTTAATCTGGTAAAGCAGTTTATTAAATCACACAGCTGCATCCACAACTGGCTGAATAATATGGAACATGCCTGGGAGGATGAATGGAGTAAATTAGCACAACAAGCCACTAAATCAAACCGGGAAAGTTCTCGTCATTACGCTAAAATTGGACCGTGAGCGTAACAGTGCTACATGCTAAGCTAACAGTACGACGCGGATGCTTCAGAGCAACATAAAGCTGACGTGCATCAGTGAAGTTGTAAAACGCCCGGACAACAGAGCTGTAAGCTAGCGCTAGCTGTTACTAGCTTTACTGACAGCCCAATAACAGTGTTCTGTTCGAACTGCACCACGCAACGCTCCGCTGTATGAATGCAGACTGAAACAGAGAAACAACATATGTACATGTTTTCAGTCTTTGTTGTTCATAAGTTGATGTTTTAATTAATTTTTAAGTGGAGCAAGAGCAGCATACAGTTTTCACAGGCTTTAGAGCGCCCTCTTGTGGCCATAGACGGTAATGTTTACTACTTGGTTCATCTTGGTCAGTATGATTTACCATTTAAAACGTATATATAAGTCACACCTGACTATAAGTCGCAGGATCGGCCAAACTATGAAGAAAAGTGCGACTTATAGTCTGAAAAATGGTACATAGGTTTCAACATATTTAAATATTTGGGAATTGTAGATGGCATTTTTGTCAACCACCCCTTTACTCCAAAATCTTTAAATAATATCCATTGATACCTCAGTGAACACTGCTCACAACTTTATCCCTGACTCAAAGGTCAGGGATAAGGTTGTGAGTAGGATTGTCACGATACAAAAATATCAAACTTGATATCACTGCCCTGGAAAATATTCGATACTCGATACTATTTTTTAGTTACCATGGGGATGGAAAAGATAATTAAAGGCATAAAATATATTTTACATCATAAAAACTCACCTTTTATTTTAAAATAGTCACCATTCAACCATAAGAGGGCAGCACTGAGGCAGTTTTAAGACAAATATTGCAGAGAAAAACAAGTTCTTATAAAAATGTAGAAAAAAAATGCCGTTAAAGTTTCATCTTTATACCCAGTTTATATAATTTTTCTGCAAAAAAATTTGACTTTGGGGTTAATTACCCTATAAAGACTGATGTTTACAGAAGCTCTTTGCAACCTAACTTGAGCTATTTGGCAAAGAAGACGTGCAAAGCTGGTAGTGAAACCGCCCAAAAGGAAATAAATTATTCAGTCAGGGGGGTAAATACAAATACCAAAAATAAATTCCATTCCACTTCACATTGAAGCAATATTTAGTGTTTGTGATTTAATCCCAAAATGCAGTACCTTGAAGTTTGTTGTAGTAGGGTGACAGAATGAAAAAGCTCAGGGGCTACAAATACTTTTTAGGGACTGTATGAGCAGATCAGCAGCAGAAACCCAAGTCGCACTGAAATGTTAATTTCACATGTTGTACTTTCCTGCATTTCAGGGCTGGGGAGCAGAGTACCACCGCCAAGATGTGACCAGCACACCCTGCTGGATTGAGATCCACCTGCATGGCCCACTGCAGTGGCTGGATAAGGTCCTGACCCAGATGGGTTCCCCCCACAACCCGATATCGTCGGTGTCGTAGGCTTCAGTAACCCCAGGCCTCTCAGCCACGTGGCTGTCCACACCCCAGCATTTTGGTCCAAGTAGTGAGAATAGCAGCTCGCTGGTCCCACACCGGTTTGTAGTTTAGTCCGACGTCTGCAGCTGATTCTGACTGGAAAAAAAAAACAAACAACAAACTGATCTGGGACCTGTGAGGCTGGGTGGGTTGTTACATGGGTGGTTCTACTTGAAGGACATCTGAGTCGAACACATTGACAGATTGGGAGAGGAGAAGGCAAAGCAAGTGTGATGCAACTGGAAGATACTTGATCTTTGTGACCAACTGTAATAATCCGACCATCACACTCACGAGGCAAACAACCTCCAGTATCACCCTGCTACAAGTGCGTTTTTCATTGTTCTTTTAATCTGACTCAAATATAGTTTGCCTTTCGATATTCCCTTAAAATTAAAGCTATATTTGTGTAATTACAACAGCTGTGGGACATTCCAGGTCGTCAAATTCTCAGTTTACGGACGTTTTCTATCTGAATCAATTGAATTGGCATCAAATGTGGAAAGTTAGCGGAGTCGGAGAATGACCCATGTGACAGAATATTCCATCAGTCATCAAGTGCTTAGGAAAGTCTGCTGGTTAGTATTTAAGGTAAATGAACTGATGAAATGCCGTCAGAATTCAGAGTTAATCACACAAGGGCAAAATGAGGGGGTTTAAACGTGTAAAGTGTCTGGTTTTGTGTGGGACGTGGGGCTAAAAAGGCATTTCCACACATTAACGACTGAAACCTTCAATGTCGACTATCTTATGTTACACATTTTGTTTAAAGAAAAAGAAAAAAAGAACACTGTGTAGATATTTTCACCATTAGATCACGTGCTGTCTGAATTTGCAGAGCATATTTTGGTTAGTGTAGTGTTGCACATTTAAGGGTGGTAGCTGAACATAACATGAAGTCGAGACAAAACACAGGAGTTGCTGTTTTACTCTGCAGCAGGGCACTGAGGACGGACACCGTCATTCAAAAGATTTGGAAACATGATCCATTTTTTTTTTCTTCTTCTTTTGTGTGGACTCTTTAAATCCTTTAAATTTCCCCAACCGTGGAGCAATAAAGGATCTTATTATTCTTTTCTACATATGAAGTTCTATCCTGCAGCTTTTCATCCGTCTGGTACTGAGAGCAATTACACAAACACTGTTCATGACTGCTGATGATGGTGTTTCATTTTGCAGCAAATACTTTTATTTCAGACCATAAAAGGTCTTTTTAACTCATCTTTTATTTTTTTGGTTGTAATGCATATTACAGCCTGTACTCCCTCTGCAGCTGATTGGTTACTTTAATATAGTTTACAGATTAATTCCTTGGAATTAAAGATTATTTTTATTTGAACTTTTTGCAATTTCCACTTTACCTTCCAGTGACTTGTCAGAGCTTACAGGGAACTCTCAGGTTACTTTCCTTGAATTTAAAAGTCACTTTTCTGGAACTTACACGTTGCTTTCCTAGAGCTCAGAAAGTATTATTGGAACCTAAAGGTTATGTTCCTGGGACGCGCAAGGTCCTTTCCAGTTACTTTCTGGAACTCACAGGAAAATTCTTCGGGACTTACAGGTTACTTTTAATTACACCGTGGTGTAATCCAGTGAATACTCTGTTCTGATTGGCTGCGTGGTGACAAAAGGTTTTATAGGACGGCTGTAAAAACGAGAGATATTAAATAGTTCTCTCAGCCGCTTCTTGTGAAACACTTACGATTTTAATGGTGAAAAAAAACATTAAAGTACTAATAATTGATTTAATATTCATTTATTTTATAAGTGATCATGGTATAAAGCAGGATAATGCCCTTTAAGGTGTCCATGATCAGAAATGAGTGGACTTCGCTTCCTGTCGGACGGTTCACGCCTCCATATTGTCCATTAATTTCTGATAGTGGACGTTATCCCTTACATAACTTACGGGTATTTTTTCCCAGAGCCCAAAATGTATTTACAGATTATTTATCTGCTGTTTACAGGTTACTTTTTGTAACTTATTCACTTCTCTCGAACTTACGTTCTTATGATCCGAAACATGGAAAAGTAACCTGTAAGTCATGAAAAATTCTTTAAAATTGCCTTTTTTTTTTCTTTTTTTTTTTTTACAAAAAACTCTTTACGTTAAAGCAAAGCAACTTGTAGGTTTTGAAGAGTATCCTGTAAATTCAAAAAAAAAAAAAAAAAGACCTATAAATCATTGCAAAATACAGTGTAAACATTCAGGAAAGTAACGTCTGTGACGTTTGGGAAGCTTCAGGCTTGTGTTGAATTTTGCTTTTAAGTTTTTTATTTTTGTTTGTTTTGTTTTTTGTATCCAGAGTGCCGTTAACCTTCGTAAGATGCTTCACAGGTTGTTGTTTTTTTTGGTTTGTTTGGTGGGGTTGCTCAAGCCTCAGGTTTTACCCGTCCTTTATATCGCTTCCAGTATGTCAACCTCAGATTGAAGGTCACAAAGATTTGCGACCAGTAATTGATTTTACTAAAAATACTGGACGTAATATTATGTCAAGCCCCCACGTGTAATAGCTTTTTATTTAAACTAATGTTTCAAAGCACTCTTTGTCTCCACCCACCTATCAGATGGATTAATCTGGACATAGAATCTCATCCTTTTATGCTATTTGCCAATTTTTTATGTTTTTTTGCCATCCTGCTGGAGGATGGATCCTTGTCCAGACCGAAGACAGACAGGCTCTTTTTAATTAAACTTGTTTGCAGAGAATTTTCTCTATCAATTGAATTCATCAAATTTCAATAAAACCTTTAAAAATTGTTTTTTTATTTTCAAATACTTTTGAAAGGTTGTGTAAATATTCAGTGGCTGCTCATCTTCTTCTTAAAGTGACTGAACAAAGCGTATTAAAAATGTTTAAGGGAAAATGTTGAGCATTCAGATTTTAATCAGTAACTGAAAAAAGATGTCAGTTACTGATGTTGTTTTTTTATTATTAAATGCAGATTTTACCTTTTTTTTTCTTTATTTGCTTTTTTGCCTGTAGCAGTCCTCCTTGTAACTGAGCTGTTTAACTCATAACATTCTTCATTTTTTTAAACGTGTTTTTGGTTTGTCTGCACTTTCACATTTTGCCTCATTGTTTTTTTTTCTTTGTTGTAATTTTTTTTCTTCAGTTTTGCTCTGTAAACCTCCCAGAAAAGCAGTTTTATTCCATGAATATCAAGTCTCTACTGGAAGATTGAATAAAATTGTTTCATTAAACACAAAATCTGCTTGCTTGTGGGTTACTGCCTCAACATTTATCTGTAGCAACTGTTGGGCAAACTTAGGGTCTCTTGGTACCACCAAAAGTTTTCCAAGCCTTCACTTATGCAAATGTCTTTCTCTTTTTTTTTTTTTTTTTAGAAAGGATTTATGGTTGTTTTAGGACAAATGTAAAAAATAAATAATAAAAATCAAGAAGTTTCCTTGAAGCGTTTGAAAACAATCTTGAAAATGCACTGGATTAGTAATGTAAATATAGTCCAATATTTTGGCTTCAAACAAACTTTATTGTTATTAGATAAAAATATAGAAGTTAGCCCTTAACAAGTCTTAGTTTCAAACTATGCAAAACGTCATGAAAACTATCTGTAGTTTGTATAAAAGTTAATTCTGAAGGCATCTAACAGCAGCAAACCAAAATAAATAAATAAATTATCTAATTGCAGTTAACCTCCTGCAAGCTGAAACTCGTGGTATTTGTGCGTTGCCAGGTTACATTGCCTTTTTTTAAGTACTAGGTTAAGAGACATAGGAAAGACTTGAAGGAGAAAACCAAATCAAGAACATTTGACAGATTGGGAGAGGAGAAGGCAAAGCAAAGGAACGCATTGCGGTAAATTGCTACAAAAATAAAAATTATAATTTTTGTTCTGAGATAGGCGATTTACGAAAATAGAGATTCGCGCCAATCTTTTGAAACCTTCCAGAAATGCTTAGCTTTCGGTGCAGTAGATTGTTTGCCTGTGCTCCCATCTAGCGTTTAACATTGTAAATTGCGTCTTTATTTCAATATTTGTCTTTATCTAAAATACAAGGTATGTGTTGAATATGTTATACCAGAAAAATAACATTTGAATAAACACAACATCGCAGAAAGTTAGATTATTTAAAACGAGGCATTTTAACTTTTATGACTTTTCGGAGAACGTAACACGCCGATGACGTCACCGGAAACAGGAAGAGAATGAATCAAACAGGGCCGACATGTAACCCGTTAGCGTCTGAGCGGCTGGTGCGAGGTCAAAGTGAGTGAGGTCTTTGGTCTTTAAGGGTATTTTATCTTTAAAAGAAAACACTGACAGCTTCTGATAACTTCGTTACTGTCAGGCTCGCATTTAGCTGAAACCGTTGCTCTACTATGGGGGTAAAAAAAAAAAACAGTCGTTAGTGACAGTTAACGTCTGGTTATGGAAACTTACGTCGTGTTTGTTGGGTAACATCGCCCAGAAAACGTGATGTTTTTGCGAAAATGTCGGGTTGTTGTGACTCTTTTTTTTTTTTCCTACCTATATTCACCAGACAATGGGGCGGTTCGGTGTTCGTCTCCTCCGCCTCTTCCCCAGTCCTCCGTTCACTGTCCCCGGGTTCGCCAACACCTGTCCCCTCCACCAGGCGGGCTCCACAGGTGCCCTCCCCGGCCACCGTATCACCACACCGGGTCCCAGCTGCCTCCTCCGGAAGGGTCTAAGCGGCACTGCTGTAGGCCAGCACGTCCTGGACCTGAGCGGGCCCGAACAGAGACTGTTGGATAAACTGTACGGAGGACTGATCTCTGGACAGAGGGCCTCCCTGGCCGAGTGCATCACGCTGGTGGAGACGCAGCATCCCAGGAAGAAGGAGCTGGCTCAGGTGCTGCTGCAGAAGGTGCTGGCCTTCAGGAGGCAGCAGGAGAGCAGCAATGGGGGGAAACCGGTGGCCTTCAGAGTAGGTGTGTGCTAGGCTTCTCCTGGCCCAAAACACATTTATTTTTTAGTTTTGCTTCCATGTCTGACCCGAAACCCTTTCCAGCACATAAATTAAAAAAAATTGGTCCAGGTTCTTTTGATAAAGGAAACTGTTTTAATACCAACAAAAATCAAGAAAAAGTTTATCCACATGTTTACATCAAAACATAAGTCTGTAATGTTTAGTTTTGTTATTCCAGCCACAAAAGTAGAACTTCAAATTCAATGAAGTTGATTGGCAGTAGGGCTGAACAATTAATCGCATTTTCAATAAATCGCAATTTAAAAAAAGTGCAATTTCCAGATCGCTAAGGTCTACAGTTTTTGGCTATGTAACAATTAATGGATCAGATGAGTCCTTTAGGTGTCGGTAAAATGTTTAAAGTGGGTTTGCCTCCACATGGACGGGAAGAGAGTTGCAGCAGTGAGAAACTCATTTTATTTGTTTTAGAGTTTATTTAATCAATACTTTTTTTTCACCAGAAATCTCTCCAAAGCATTAAGTAGTGGTCAAACTGTTTAATACATGGAGTTATTTGTTGGTTGCACTTTATGTTCAACAAGGATTGATGTCCAAATCAATTAAAAACTTCTCTTGAATATTGATATTCTGATTAAAAACGGTTAATTTTATTGTTTTAAATGGTCCTCGTTTGCAAGCATCTTTATCTACAGCCTGTTTTTGTTTTTTGTTGCTTGTGGTTAATGCAGAGAAAAGTCACAACTAAATCACAATTATGGTTGAGATATATCAAAATTTTGATTTTTGGTAAACTTGTGCAGCCCTACGGTCAGGTTAAGATGAAAACATGGAGCTGTTAGTTTTCTGCATTTAGTGCAAAGGAAGGTGGGGGGATAAAGGCTGGTTTTCATTGTTTGACGTGCCGATCGCCAGTCAAAGCTGACAGAGAGAACATTAACTACTGGCAATATCTGGACTTTGATTGATAGCTATCTAGTGTGTTAAACAGGCCAGTTTTGGTCTCTGAGCCATAAACTGATCTGCGGTAGGGATTAATTGTGCCTGAAGGTGATTTATTTATTATTGTTTTTAAATAAACATGGAAGTGGAGAGCACACTGGTAGAGGGTCAGTCCACTGGCTACCTTAAAGAAAATCAATTTGGTTTATTTATATACCACAAGCTTCAACACGAACCACCTCCATGTAAAACAAAACTATTATTGACACAGTGTTGGGAAAAATCACTTAAAGTCATTTAATGGTCCCAACTAGGGCGGGGCGATATGGTTTAAAAATAAAATCTCTTAAAAGCTTTTTATTATACCAAATCTGATTAATCACATTTTTTTTTCCTCCTTTTCATTTCATAAAAAGAAATTACAAAAAAAAAAAGAAGCTTGCTTTTATGTCAAGCCCTGAATTCAAAGTGTAACTAAATATAAGCTGTGAAACATGCTTGTAAAACAAGATGGCCGCCCTGCCGTTGTAAACAATGAAAATCTAACAAAATGTTTGCTGCTAGTGGTTTTACACAAGTTAAGAACAGACTTCATTTATGTAACTTCAAACTAAGAAAATATGTTGTCAAAATATTGTAAAGAGAAAACGTTTTGTAAAATAAGACACTTTATTAATTTCCTTTTTAAACATATATTCAGCATTGCTGCTATATTCTTGTCACTGAAGCCCACTAAGTGCAGTGGCAAAATAATGCACTCACTTTTTTTTTTTTTTTTTTTTTTTCAAAAATGAAATCTTCATAAATTGTAACATAAAACCTGCATTCACTCTTCAGTGCCAGGAAGAATCTGTAGCAAAGCTTTACTAAAATGCTTTTTTTTTTTTTGTTTTAGGGCTATCTGGTCCTCCTGGGGCTGGCAAGTCGTCGTTCATTGAGGTAGTGGGAAAAATGTTAACCTCACAGGGACATAAAGTAGCAGTGCTGGCTGTCGACCCCTCCTCCTGCACTACCGGAGGTGACAAATGATGTAAAGGAGTGCGTAAAATGTGCTTCTATAACGTACCATCGGACCGCCCACTAACAGAGTTCTGGTTGCAGGGTCCCTGCTGGGCGACAAGACTCGTATGACCGAGCTCTCAAGAGACATGAACGCCTTCATCAGGCCGTCGCCGGCCTCAGGGACGCTCGGCGGTGTCACCCGCACCACCAACGAGGCCATCGTTCTTTGCGAGGGGGCGGGTTACGACATCGTCCTTGTTGAGACTGTTGGTAAGGCACTTTATTGGAGCCGCATAATAAATCGAAGCTTAATTGTCATTGCAGAATTAATACGGGCGGAAATGCAATCACACAGGACTGCTGGAATACAACGTTTGATAGGTATTACGTTTCAAGTGCATTTTTGGCAAGCGTTCAGACGCGGCGGGCCAGTAATGCAGCATTTGGCCAGACGGATCGAGCCGGCCTGCCCTTGATGGCCACGGGGGAGATAGATTTTAGTGACTCTGATGCTAAAGTTGGAAATGGGGATTATTTGCTGCAGATTAGGAGCGCACAGTGCAAGAAGACTATTAGAATATTAATGGAAAATATTGCTTTGACGATATCGGTAGCAATACGTGTTATTCTCTTCTCTGCTCTCTTTGTCATCTGTGCTGCCATCACTCTGTGGCCTTTAGCATTTGTGGCAATGCCACGTATGTCTGATATGACACTAACTGGCTAAATGTTCCATCAGCATCTAAATTGCAGGTTCGTAACGCTGGGAATGTATCGACTATTAATTATTACACTCCAAACAACCTTTGAGAAATGAATGTTCCACACAACGTTTGGTATTAACGATATATTTGGGGTATATTGTTCAGTCGGGCTGCAGATATAATCACAGCAGTATTAAACAGCATTTGCAGGTTTTCCTAACATCAAACATCCACACTTTCTGGTGCCGACACATTATTAATCCTGAAAAGTACCGACTTTTCCTCTTTGTCTCATCAGGTAAACTTCAGTTTAATATATGTTTAATATTTTTCCACCTATTGACACAAACTGAACAAATCGTTTCTTCAGACCCGAGTCAAGTTAAGCTCCCAGGGTTCTGAGCAAAGTTTAGGCGGTGGTTGTTGTTGTTGTGCTGCAGAACAAAGCCAGGAGTGATGGCCACAGGAAGTATTTGTAACTGTTAAAACCCACTTTTCGGTCTCCAGTGATGCTGTCACAGTTTGGTCACCAGGCCCCTGCTTTGAATATCAAGGCTACAATTTATTCACTGTGAGGAATCTCAAGTTTGTTCGAGTTCATGAATATTCATTTCTGAGCAGCTGAACAATTCCCAAAGAAAAGTGCTTTTTTTTTTTTTTTTTTTTTTTTTTTTTTTTTTTTTTTTTTTTTTTTTTCCTTTTCCTCTACTGGCTTCTTTTGTTTTAGTTAAAGCAAATGCATTTGCAAAAAAGTAACTGTAGGAGGCAGTTTTTTATGACTTTAGTGCTAAATATTGAGACTTTTGGGTGATTTATTCTTTAATTTTTCTTTTTAAATGAACGCTGTGATCTTGCTCTGCAGTAATGGTTGTAATATTCTGCCCTTTCAGGTGTCGGTCAGTCTGAGTTTGCAGTGGCGGACATGGTTGACATGTTTGTGCTTCTGATTCCACCAGCAGGTGGCGACGAACTCCAGGTCAGTGAGGCGCATCAGACGATTTCTTTTTCTGGGGTCTGGAATAAAAAGGTGTTGGCTGGTAACATCTTTCCTGACCTTTAACAATCCCTACATGCTCAGAAGTTGCTTTAACAGTTTTAATATAAAAATGTATAATTTTTTTCTGCTGCTGGAGGCCCGGCATATGAGCCATCCTTTCCCTCTTGCTACAGCATTACCTTAGTTCTCCTGCTGAGTAGCAGAAACATCCACAACGATTTCAGGCTGGAGGAGGAACTCAAACTTAGAAATCTTATTTCAAATTGTCTTTTATTCCATTACTTCTTTCAGGAAGACACAATCAGAAATATTAATCCACTTTGCTTCCATTCTGTAAAATTTTTAGGGGTTAAAAAAAAAACATTTTGCTGCTTTTGTGATGAAGATGAAGAGAGACGTATTTTTCCCGATGCATACCTCCATGCAAATAAAACAATTCACCAGAGGAAGAGTACATTTTTCTGATTTCTTAGCCAGAGGTCACCTGTGGGCAAGAGATGTCCTCAAAATCCATTAGATTTGGAAAGATTTTTCAAGTTGGGTTAGAGAAATATCGCCAATTCAAGGTGTGAGAGACCGCCTCTTACCTTTTTAATATTAAAAACACAACAAAATTAGTTTAAAGGTAATATGTAAAATCCACCTTTTTAGCCCTCAAGTACATTTTACCGACAAATTCAGACCAAAGCATTGCAGTTCCACTTTATGTAGACCAGAACTGAATAATTTAAATGTGAAAAGCATGAACTGTCCCTTTAAGGTTGTGCACACTCAGGCAACCAGGCTGCAGAAACTTCTTGTTTTCAATACTTTCTCCCCAAATAGATATTTTTTATTTCCCTCCTGTTGAGTTGGACAGGATGTCTCACATTAAAGTTAGAAAAAAATGTGATTTATGAGGTTTTGTTTTCTTTTACATCAAATAACCCTTTTTATATTTAGGTGTGTAAACTTTTGTGCTGTAGATCCCAGCAAAGATCTCCAGACGTTCATTTCAACACAGAATAGCTAAAGACGTCTTCTACTTAGTGGTCTAGGTTTGTTTTGTAAAGATGAACATGCTGACAAAAACTATATGCTAATCAGTTTATTAATCAGGCTAATTAGTGGCTTCATTAGCCCATCTCATTATGATTCATATTGTTGTGATTGGGGTTAGACACCAAGGTGAGATGACGCTCGTTCTGATTTTTTTTTTCTGCTCAGGAAACAGTGCAGATAACACTGAAATGGTGTCAGAAAAATGATAAATCATGTTTTTTATTTACCTACGACAAAAGTGAATATTGACTATAGCTGTGCAAGATTCATCTAAGTTAAATGACAGTAACTGTTACGACCTGAGAAGAAATAAAGGATGGGGGAAATAAACTTAAAGAAGCTGTAAGATATTTACTGTAAAGTCAACCTAAATGATTCTCATTTGTGACCCAGGATGGAAGTAACGTCCCCTGTAAACAATCGATCCTCTCCATCAAACCTGGAGGTACGGTCCAGAACTACTTTGGTTCAGAGTGTAGCCCGTGTTTACTTCCTGGTTCCTCAGCCAATCATACGAGAGTTCCTAGGGTTCCCAAAACAGGGCGTAGCATTTGGTATTTTATTTTGGCAAAAGCAGCAGCAGCCTGCAAACATGGACGTCAGGAAGAGAAACGGACCAGAAACAGAACAGAATAAAACAACATGAACATGTCCTGTGGAAGTAAAAATTCAGTGAAGTTGCAGCCGCAGCGATGTTGGTGGGTCTCCGTGAAAGGCATCATGTTTGTGTTCTGATTTTAACCACTAGGCGTCATTATTGCTTATTGTTCCTTTAAAAAAAAGAAATAATGTTATGCTAACGATTAACACAGGATGCTGCGCAGGATCAGAGGTGTTTAACTGGAGCAGAGAGGCAGTGTCAAACGGTGTGGTTTTATTTCACGTGTCAAAAGGGAATGAATGAGATATCGGCTATTATCTGCCATACCGGCGATATTTATACCAGGTATCCATATCGGCCCAAATCTTCACGTCGTTCCTGCTGAAAAGTCTTCTTGTGTTAATCTGCGTGCAGCTCTGTCGGCGTTTATCCGTTGATTCTCACGTTTTCGGCACAGGGCATCAAGAGAGGCATCATCGAGAGAGCGGACTTGGTGGTGGTGACCAAGTCTGACGGAGATCTGGTGGTGCCGGCCCGGCGCATCCAGACCGAATACACCAGCGCCCTGAAACTGCTCAGGAGACAGTCCAAATCCTGGAACCCCAAGGTGCGTGTATCTGCATGTTGGTGCAGCCTGATCAGGCACAGGAAGCGCAACATCGTCACTTTTACGCTAAATCAGGCAGAACCGCCTCACAGATGCAGCGTGAGATCCTCCTGGTGAAGGGAAGGTTTGATGATGAAGAAATAACAGCGCCGTAGTTTCCTTTGTGTAACATCTCATCTCACCCAGCACCGCTGAATGCTCCGAGTTAAATCCTTCATATTCAGACAAAGGCTGCATCGCTTCCTTTGCCATTAATTTTAGCATTTCCCAGACTTTCCCTTTCTTCCCTGCAGTGAACCTGCTGTGCGCCATATTCCCTAATTTGACTCATTGCTTGGATTCTTACTGCCGTCCTGCTTTGCATGGACTAACAAACGGCTCACAGGTGCAAAAAAACAACTATAAAACAAATAAACTAACTTTTTTTCTATTTGTGCATTTTAAATATTTCTGTGTATTTTTGGGATTTAAATGCCTTGCAAATGTATTCATACTTTTTGAACCTTTTCACATTTTGTCACATTTTTTAACTTTTTTTTTTATATATATATTATAGGATGGTGCATAATAGTGGAGTGGAAGGAAGAGAACACGAGTTTTATAAATTAAAATCCAAAGTTTTTTTTGTGCATTTGTGTTCAGCCTCCTCGAGTCCATTCTTTGCAGAAACACCTTTACAGCTGTGAAGCTGCTTGAGGTACGTCTCAAGCGAGCTCAGATTGGATGGAGAGCATCTGGGAGCCGCGATCTTTCAGTCTTGGCACAGATCTTGATGTAGATTTAGGTCTGGACTTTGACTAGGCCATCCTAACACACACGTGTACTTTGATCTGAAGTATTTTACTCCAGCTCTGGCTGCCCTGCTGGCAAACCTCCTCAGTCCAAACTCATTTTCAGCCTCCGATATCTTTCCCTGTCTGCGTTTTCGTGTCTTTGGCTCCGCCCATCAGCTCCTACCAGCCCACCTGTCCACGTTGTGAGGATGTTGTGTTCAGGCTGATGTTCAGAGCTAGTTTCTCCCACACTGAGCGTTTCCAGTTTAAGCCAATAAGGTTCATTCTTTAGCTCTTGTTGCTCCATCCCTGGGGTCAGCTGCAAACAAGGCTTCTCATGGTTCTCTCAGCTGTAGCTGCTCCTCCACAAAGGCCAGACTAAATATTGTCCCATCGACAGATTTCCTCACATGAGCTGTGGATCTCTGCAGCTCCTCCAGAGTTCCCATGGGCGTCTCCACTGTTTCTCTGTGGACGGCCATGTCTGGGAGAGCTCTCTGCGGCGCTCCTTCGTCTTCCCGATGCTGTTTGATCCAGTTTGGGGCGTCAGACTAAAGGCGGCTGAATGCATTTACATCTTCAAAAACAAACCATTTTCCTTCCAATTCACGGCTGTGTGCCATTTTCTGCTGCTTTTTCCACATAAATCCAGATTAAACACACAAACTTGTGTTTTTTTTTAAAGTGTGACAAAACGTGAAAGTATTCAAGAGGTTTGGGCAGATCTGCACGGCTCCTCCAAAACTATCTTCCCCCCCCCCCCCCCCCACCTTCCAAACCCTCTCCTCAGGTGGTGCGCGCCTCTTCCTACACCTCAGAGGGCATCCCAGAAGTCTGGGCCAAGATGGCGGCGTACAGGGACGCCATGTTGAGCAGCGGCGAACTGCAGGGCCGGCGGCGGGCCCAGCAGAAGGTCTGGATGTGGAGTCTGATCCAGGAGAACGTCCTCTGGCACTTCCAGACTCACCCATCCGTCAGAGAGACCCTGCCTGGCCTGGAGCAGAAGGTCACCAGAGGAGTCATCTCTCCAGGACTCGCTGCCGACCTGCTTCTCAAAGCCTTCACAGAGTCGTAGCGTTTGAGGCGCATAATTCCCTCACGGCCTGTCAACGCGGCCGCTGGCGAGGAGAACCGGACCGAGGGAACATCTGTGACTTTTCTGTTTGCACAGAAAGAAACAGGCTTTGTGGTTTTAATCTTTCTATGAAAAGATGAAACATTTTTTATTTCTAAATGATTTAATTTTAGCCTTAAGAGGAGGTGAGCGTGGTCTGTTGCTATGCCTCCTCCTTGGCAATAAGACACATCTGCAGGTGGCTGTGTTCACTTTAACAGTCATCTACAGTTGGATGAATACTGTGGGGGTTTGTAGCAGCTGCTCACAGACATTAAGAAGAAACTGACGGATTTTAAGGATTTTCTCGTGCACAACGTTGGGAGCAGATTTCTCAGAAACTGAAACTTTCAACGTCAGACTTTAAAACGGTTCAAAAACTAAAGGATGCTTCAAATGTAATCATGTCCTTTGCTGCTGATGTTGGAGCTTCCACAGACGTGCTTTAATGTGAAAACCTTTGAGATGTTTTAACCTGATTAAAAATGTCAAATAAAACACAGATTTCAAACTGATTATTTAGGAGTCTGCAGTAGAAATGAGCAACGCTTCATTCTCAGGTTTACCTGTGGAAGAAGGGAAGGGATCAATGTTACCGTCAGGAATATTAGTCTGGAGATTAGTCACACAATCAGTACTCTCCTGCCTGGAGCCAAAAATGCCAGAGTTAGGTTTTCTATTAATATATATCTATATATAGATCTATATTTATATATATATATATATATATATATATATATATCCCCCAGGGCAGCACCTTACAGGAAGGTCTTCTATAAAAAGTCACAAGGTGGAGAAAGGCTTCGTAGATCATCCCCAATGCTGGGTCCCATTTTAGGTTCTCTGTAGGATTTAGGTCTGGGGACTCATGGTGGCGGTACATCGTCGTTTTTTTTTTTGTCTGGTGTGTGGATCTGTTTTTTCACCGTTATCCTGCTGAAGGACCCGGCCGTGAACTAAGCTCAGATTTTTATTTGAAACATCCCGGGGATTGGAAATATTTCATGAAGCCGTTCACCCTAACGGGATCGGCATTGAGTTTAGAAGTGAATCAGACCCGCAGCATCACAGGTCCTCTGCCGTGTTTAAGTGGATTTTTAGGTTCTTTACATAACCTCTTCATCCTTTGTTCTTATCCAGAACCTCCTGGAGTGTATAGATAAAAAATAAATCTTAGTACCACCTGGTGAAAGCATGTGGATCTACTTTATGTCCCACTTGGGTTAGCAAACCCACACATTTAGTTATAGATCATAAATAGTACCATAAATAACCACCATGTAAGTGACCTCATTGCTGTGGTTTTGTTTTTCTCCTGAATAAAATATAAAAATACATCTGTAGTACAATCTGAATCTAATTGAAGGCTTTTTACATCTTTTCCAGGGCTGTATTGTAAAAGAGCAGATACTGTAGATACCAGGGAGTATTTTGGTAAAATCTTAATATTAATCCTGACCTGAACAGAGAATTAACTTCTGGGGAAAAATCTTCCTGCTTTCTCTCGATTTTTTATTTATTTTTCTTCATTTATTGATAAGCTGCAGTATTCTGGACCAACTAGAGCTGTGACAAGGAGATCTTGTTAATGAGAACAAAGAACATTTATGATAAAAATGTTATCTTTGGTCAAAACGTCAGTGTATAAAGCTACTGTGAAAATTACAAAATGAAAATATAGATCCAAAAGTATATATTAAGAACCCATGTTTACTTTAGAACTAATTTCTAAAAATAAAATCACAATATAGTCACTCGTAAATTCTTTGATTATTAAAGGCTCAATGCTACCATTTTTATCTTTTAAGATAACAAACGTTTAGTGGCAACCAAAAAGACAGACAAGGATTGATTTAAAAAAAAAAAAAAAAAGTAATGTTTTGCTTCGGATGTATGTAGATCTAATCTGAGTCGATCCTGAGGAGAAAAACATGGAGCCAGAAATGGAGCCCTGGATTTTTACACATTTTTGCCTGAACAATTAATTAAATACAGCGATTAAAATAAGTGAACACTAAACCATGTTCCAGGGGTGATGAAGTCATTTTAAACGTTTATATTTCTGTTCAAGTCAAGAGCGACTTGTCTGCGATGCAAATGGTAAAAAAGTGGCAGAATTTGTGAAGCAAATGTCTGGTTGGATTGGGATTTAAATCTGAAATGTATCCAAAATTTTTTTTTTTTTTTTTTTTTTTGCTGATGCAAATGACAGATTTTGTATGTTTTCATCGCCTTTTTAACAGAAAACTACCGTGTTCTCAGATTTTCTCTGTGTAGCTCAGAGGATGAAGTACATAAAGCTTTTATGATGGTAAAGAACCAACTGGTGAAGATTCTCAGTCATCCAGGTCATGGTCATTCCAAAAAAAGTAAGAAAACAAAGCAACTGGACTTGTTTTCCGTATTGGAAGACGTTCTCAATTTTAAAAAAAATGCTACCAAAAATCCCCTTTTTTTTTTATTCAGAACGTCTTCAACTACTGAAAACAAGTCCAGTTGCTTTGTTTTTTTTACTTTTAATTGGAATAAAGAACCGACATTTTGGTCTTTTTCTTCTGTAAATAATCACGAGGCTGTTTACGGTTAAATCGTTTAATAACAGCCGGCACCGTGTGTGTAAAACTCCTTTTAACTTTTCACCCACTAGAGGTCTCCCAAACTCCTCTCAGCTCTGGCCTCCTTACCCTAATGAAGGGGGGGGGGGACCTCCCCTTCCCGACGCCCCCGCCTCCTGTCCTCCATCCCTTCTCCAGTGAGGTTGCGCAGGATGCCAGGTCACTCGGGGGTGAAGACATCAACAGCTGCCACTCTCCTGGAGGACAGGCTGTACTGTAGCCCCAGCTCTCAGACGCTCCTCCTCCTCCTCCTCCTCCTCCTCTTCCTCCTCCTGGAAGGAAGCAGGAGTGATTCCTTAAACTGTAGGCTGAGTGTGACGGTCCAGTCTGTGAATGGCCTGCATTTTTTTTTTTTTAAAGAAAAATGATGTGAATTCGGTTATCTGTGCCCGTCCTTGCTGCTGTGCTTACAGATGAATCCAGAACCACTGAATCCACCCCCCCCCCCTTTTCCCCCCCAACAGCTGGACAGACTCCCAGGTCGCTGCTCGTTTGCTCCCGTCTGCGTCCGGGAGGAAGAGTGCCCCCTGAATGCAGATGGATTCATTAGGTCTGAGTAACTCCCTTCTCCTCCATCATGCTGACACACAGGCATACACTCTGTGACTGCTCTGGCTCTGCCACCAGGGAACAGTGAGCTCTGCAGCTCACACACACACACACACACACACACACACACACACACGCAGGTATATACACGTTTACACACAGCTATCTCCAGTGTAAACACCCCCATGCGGTTTCGCCAAGAAAGATTCAATCAAAAAGCCGCCGGCTCGTGTTCTCGGCCATTTTAGCCTAAACACGGAGCCGGCGCACATGTGTTCGTCGTTTCTGCTGGATCTGCTGAACGTAAGCAAAGCGCAGAGACGGGGGCCCCCTTTGATGAGGTTCTTCGTGTTTAACGGGCAGGGATCAGAACGGCGGTGTCAGCAGTCTGTTGGACGAATCTAAACAGTGTCCTCATGCTGTTTTTTTTTTGGGTTTTTTTCTCTCCTCACAGAGCCTCAAAGTGTGGTGAGAGGCCTAAAAATGTCAGAGCTGGCATGTTGTAGAGCCTGGAAACACATCTGTGTTTGTCTTCCTGCTGGCCGTGCTCAGATCAGAGTGTAAAGGGAAGCCTGACATGGAGGGAAATGTCAGAGCTGCAATAGGTGGTTGATTTGGGGGGTGGGGGGGGGGGGGGGGTAGTGACAAACTGGACTGCTGAGCTACTCGGCTTCATCCATTCCTGCTGCTTTGCTCCTGGCACACCTCCATTCCCTCCTCATTCCCTCCTCACACGCCCACAATCAGCCGCTCAGCGATGGCCGTGCACAGGTTGAACACTTCCTGTCAGTCGCCCCTCCCCCAGACCCCCATTCTGTCTTTTTAACCCATTCATCTCATCCCACCGAGAGGCTAAGCTGAATAGTTTGACGTTTGTTTAGTTTAGGAGTGAATGCTGCTTGGAGAGACTCGATTCAACCTGCTGGGTTTCCTTAGAGAGGAAACTTTCTCACCAACCTGGAGGATCTGATGGAATTTGACTTTGGAAAGTGCCTTGAGATGACATGTGTTGGCAATTGGTGCTATATAAATAAAATTTAATTGAATTAAAATCTCTGCATATTTGTAGATTTGAGACAGACCGCCAGGCTGTTTCTTTCCATGCAGACTCAAGAGTTTAGTCGCACAAGGACCTCCTCTACATTCACGGCATCCTGAAGAGAAGTTTGTATTTTTGACCCTAACCCACCATCAGCATACAGTACTTACATGTGTTATACCCCGAAGTGATCGGGGGGGGACGCAAGATGAGATGTCGGAGAATATCCCAGTTTAAAAATAGCAAATGTGTGCTTTTAATCGTGTAAAATGTTACATTTTTCTCACATTTTACGACTTTTAAACATCACAGTTTTTTCTTGCAAATCTATGAAATTTATTTCAAACAGAAATAATAGGTTTTTTTTGTGGCCAATTTATTTTCTTTATTCTACCATGGTCCCAATATGATTTTTTCCCCTGGAAATTATGAGAATAAAGTCATAATATTGTGCACAAGAACAAATAACATTGTAAAAAATAAAGTTGTAACATTATGAGAATAAAACCATAATATTAATAAAATAAAGTCATAATAGTCACAGAATTGTTTGCACAATTGTTTAAAAGTCCTGATAATAATTTGATGCTGATGTGCTAAAAATGTTTTGTATTTTTTTATTTGAAAATCAATACCATTATATAACTTTACAAGTTGCTTAACGTTCCTTATTTTAACGGGGGGGGGGGGGACTTCTTTACGTACTATTTTTCCTTTTATTATTAATTTTTATTCTATTTCTATTGTTCTATTCCTGTTTTTTGTCACTGTGTTCCTTTTTTATAATATGGACCTTGTGTCTGCTATCTATCTATCTATCTATTGTGCTTTATTCAATTTAGTTTTATTTATCCAACACAACACATCATCTCAAGGCTCTTTCCAAAGTCAGACTCCATCAGATCCTCCAGGTTGGTGAGAAAGTTTCCTCTCTAAGGAAACCCAGCAGGTTGCATCAAGTCTCTCCAAGCAGCATTCACTCCTCCTGAAAGAGCGTAGAGCCACAGTGGACAGTCGTCTGCATTGTTGATGGCTTTGCAGCAATCCCTCATACTGAGCATGCATGAAGCGACAGTGGAGAGGAAAACTCCCCTTTAACTGGGAGGAGAACCTCCAGCAGAACCAGAACCAGGGTGAACGGTTGATGTAAGAGTTCTCATAAAAAGCCGCCTAAAAAGGGGGTCCCCAGTGTCTGGCACTCTTTGTTTTGGGGGTCGCCGGCTGATAAGTTTGGGATCCCCACAATAGAGAAGGTGTGAGAAAATGACGAGGGTTGGATGAAGAAAGGTGAGATGGAAGCCGTGGCTGAAACCGACTGGTCCTGATAGAGTCTATAGACTCCACTCCCACTCTGTGGTCTGGTTTGCAGGTTGGAAAACCCAGTAGAGCTCGGTAATTTATGGGGGGGTACCTGCAGCAGTCCAAACTGATGAGTCTCCATTTTATGCATTCAAACAGCAAAGTAACATTGTCATATATGGAGGCTGTACAGTAATGTCAGTTTTTATTTTTTTGTTATAAGTCGTATCAACAGCAGTAATAAATAAGAGATTTACTCATTTCTAAACCAAAGCAGTTGTCTTTAAACTTTTATCTGATTTTAACAAAACTAAAAATCTGCACCAGAGAACATTCTCTCTTTTTAAATAGTTGTGTTACTCAGAAAAGTGATTTTTGGGTGGGGGGAGGGGGGGAAAATTGATATTCCAGCATTTGAGCGTCTGAGTCAATCGATGGAGAATTGGCCACATTCGTTCTCTGGTTGGTAGATCTGCGCTTCCCTAAAAATATTTGTCCTGCTTCTAAGTTTAGCTTCTAACAGGAGGGGGGAAAAAAGCTCACTTTGGTTTTAGCGGTTGACTTCTTCAGAAATCGGAAATCAGAACTGGCCAAGAAATCTCCCCATCAGTGCATCCCAAGCGATTTCCATTTGCAGAAAGCCACCCAACGTTAAAACGGGACAGCTGCCGCGTGGCTCCCCGGTGGATGTGGCGCCTCGCTCGTTACGCGCCTCTGACGGGTCACGGCGCCGCCTCTTTACAAGAAGACCCTGATGGCGACGCGCCTTATTACATCCACCGCAGAGGCGGATGTCATAGCAGGCGTCACGCCGCGCGCTCTCCAGCTGTGGAGCGCGGCGACGCGGCTTGTATTCAGAGTGAAGCTCATTGCGGCCGCTAATTCTGTTTAACCCGGTGAAGTCTGCTGGATGGTTGAGCCGGAGCGGCCCCGGGGGTCCGCTGTGCACCTCCGCTTTATTACACACCTGAGGAGGCCCACTCTCCCACACAGGAACACGGCGCTGTTTGCTGTGTGTAATTTAGCGGGTCGCCTGCGGCCGAGGCCTTCATCTGCAGGAAGGCGCGCGCGCGTGGAGCCTCGGCGCCAGTAATTGGACTTTAGAACAGATTGGGGAACTTGATTGACCCCCGGTAATGGATTTGAGTGAATAATTATTTGTAGTTATGGTGGGAAGATGATATCTGGGGGAGAGAGAGAGACCAATCCCACCAGCGTGACTCAACCCCTGCCGCCAGAGCCGAGCGCTGCCAGCACTCAATTAATGAAATCCAGCTGCTCGGGCTCCCCGCCTGTAGTAGCTGATCAAAAAACACGCGCACTGGGGGGGGGGGGGGGGGGTCTGGTCAGGAGGAGGGTTATCTTTATCCAACCTTTCCCTTTGGCGAGACCGTCTGCCCGTGGCTCATCTCAATGCTGCGTAGAAAAGCTTTTTCCACTCCAGGTACAGGACATTAACGTCGATAATGTCTCCATTATTTTCTAACCGCCCGCGGCCCCCGCTCAGCGCGGCCCTCGGCAGTCGCGTTAATGAGACCCCTCAAGATGGCGGGCAGCGCCTCCTCAGGACACGAAAGGCAATCACTTTTAATCCAGAGCCTTTAATTGCTGGCCGAGTCCCTGTGACTGAGCGGCTCTCTGCAGGCGAGCGGCTGCACAGCGGCTCAGTGTGAAGAGACGCTTTGTCCTGTCAGGAATTAGGTCTATTTTTTATTTTAAGTCTAATGATCATTTGAGACTGAGAGGGATTTAATTTGTGTTGTTTAGCTCGTCGTGGCAGTTCAGTGAAGGGTACCTGCCGTAATTCCTCCTTTTTTCTGCACTTTTATCACCGTTTAGACCGTGATGGATCCACTTCACTCCTACAACATTATTCTCCCTGCATCAAACATTTCTCCTCTCTCATTCGTTTGCCTCCAGGTTTTCAGTCTGGAGAAGTCAGGAAAAAAGAGATTAGGTTAGATTATATTCCTCATCCCGTTGTCCTAAAGACGTTTCTGTCAATCCTTTAGTTTGTCCTTTTCATTCATCCATCCATCCATCCTTTCATCCATTTGTCCGTCCATCCATCATCTATGCATCAATCCATCCATCCGTCCATCCATCCATCCATCCTTTCATCCTTCATCCATGCATCCATCCATCCATCCATCCATCATCCATGCATCAATCCATCCGTCATTAATCCGTTCATCCATTTGTCCATCCATCCATCCATCCATCCATCCATCCGTCCGTCCATCCATCCTTTCATCCTTTATCCATGCATCCATCCATCCATCCATGCATCCGTTCATCCATTTGTCCGTCCATCCATCATCCATGCATCCGTTCATCCATCCATCCATCCATCCATGCATCCGTTCATCCATTTGTCCATCCATCTATGCCATCCATCCATCCATCCTTTCATCCATCATCCAAGCATCCATCCATGCATCCGTTCATCCATTTGTCCATCCATCTATGCCATCCATCCATCCATCCATCCTTTCATCCATCATCCAAGCATCCATCCATGCATCCGTTCATCCATCCATCCATCCGTTCATCCATCCATCCATCTATGCCATCCATCCATCCTTTCATCCATCATCCAAGCATCCATCCATGCATCCGTTCATCCATCCATCCGTTCATCCATCCATCCATCCATCCATCCATGCATCCGTTCATCCATTTGTCCATCCATCCATCCATCCATCCATCCAAGTCTGAACTCTTAAAGAATAACTTCCACAAATTTATGATCGACTTTCATATTTATCCTTTTAAAACTGTGAATTTAACCCTTGACAAGTCTGTAATTCTGACATGGAGTAGAAACCAGAACCGGTGTGTAGAGAGTTCTCCTCCTGTCATATTCCCTGGTCCCCCTCTCCTCCTCCTCCTCCTCCCTCCATCTCTCCCTCCATCTGACCCCTCGTTGCCCTGTTGCCAGTCTCTATTATTTCTGGCTGCCCAGTGGCCTGCTCAGGCTCCTGCTCCGGGGCTCCTGGCAGCCCGTGTTATGACAGGTAACACTGGGCCACACACACTCTGTCCGCTAACACGTGGAGGTCAGCCTGTCATACCTGTCCACAGCTCATCCGTGCACACACCGGTTCATCTCCAAACACACACACACACACACACGGCAGCATGAATCACTGGGTATGGACAGCTGCCAGGCGCTCTGGCTGCAACCTCAGATCCAGCACAGAGCCAAAGAGATGCGCTGCTTCCTGGTTCGCCCCTTTCATTCTTGCATAACGATGTCTTTGTTTCTCTAAAAGGTCTTACATGATCTCTGGCGCTGAGCGAGGCTGCTGTAGTTGTTGGTGTTTAGCACAGATGAGGAGGATTCAGCTGTTAACTACTGCTGGATTCCCCTCTCTCCTGCCACGGCCTGCTCGCCGAGTTAATGACCGCTCACAGTTGCTGCCCCTGAGGGACCCGCAGGACCGAGTCAGCCAGCACAAGACCCTCACCGCCCCTCCTGGACCGTCTGCACTGCAAAAACGGAACTTAAAATAAGTAAAATGTTCTTAAAATTAGTGTATTTGTCCTTGATTTGAGCAGGTAAATAAGATGATTTGCCAATGGAATAAGATTTATGCACTTAAAATAGGAACAATTCATCTCCATCATCTTATTTCAAGTGCAGGATGTCTAATTATCTTACTTTAGGGGTCAAAATACTCATTCCATTGGCAAATAATCTTATTCACCTGCTCAAATCAAGGACAAATACACTAACTTTAAGAACATTTGACTTATTTTAAGATCCATTTTTGCAGTGTGCTCCCCGACAAAAAAACTACAGAATGAAAACACCATGCAGGACACACTGTATCTCTTGGGTTTCGGCTCGAAACGAGATATTCTGATGTAGAAATGGTTCCAGGCATGGCCATTGTCGGTCCTGAATGCGTTTTTATTGTTATCCGCCGGTTCAATAGGCCTTGTGATTAGAAAAGTCGTCCTCCTGCCCAGCAGAACAGGCGGCGTTCACCCCGGACAAGGCGGTCCATCAGCGGTTTGTGTCGCCGTGGCATGTTCCTGGCCCGGCTTCCCGTCTGATGTGGGGCAGCGGCCCACACCGCCTGGCTTGTGAGGTTTGTTACGCCAGGTTGACGTTTTGGGGAGCTTTGCCAGGACGCCGCGGTACGAGTGTTGTGAGAGCAGACGTGTCGACTCGGGCAGATGGGCAGCCGTCAGCGCCAGCTGCACCGGATGGCGTAACGCACTCCTGGCCGACCAGCGAGCAGAACGCAGCACTTCCTGGCACCGAGTGGGAGGGCAGGTTTCTCCAAGGTATTTAAACTTTGACAGGGCAGATAATTTAGCATTTAGCCCTTTGGGGGAAGCAGAAAAAAAATGCACTTTGTTGTGTATTTCTGCAGTTATCTGGGAGAAGTTTAAATAAGTTGTAAACATTTGTTTTTGTAGAACGTACTTAAAGTGGTGATATCCCTCAGTAATCGTCCTCTGACCTCATCGGTCTCACATGATTGTGGAAAACTCCGTGACACCTTCATTATTTTCCTTTTCAGTTCTGCTGTAGGTTTGCTGGGTTCTGGCTCTGCTGACCTCAAGCTGACATGTCAGACTGACTGATCTTCCTGATGCTGCTGGTTCTCTAAAAACCACCTGAGGCCTTCACAGAACATCAGTTTAGACTGAAATTGGATTGGTTGACTCTGTTTACAAATGAGGTGACGTTTTATTTAGAGGCATCAGTGTGAGGGGGGGCTGAAAAGATATGTGAGGCCGTACTGTCCAGATATTTATTTGTAAGCAATTTAGAAAACTTTTTCTTCCACTTTACAATTCTGCACTACTTTAATCACATAAAATACACATGAAATATTGTTGAAAATTATGATCATACGCAGTGGCGCCTCCAGAAATATTTCATAGGGGTGGCCAGATGGAGCCACTTAAACTCTTGGGGTGGCACTGAAACTAAAGGTTGTAATTTCAGGATTTTATTCTACTGTTGTAGCAAAGCTGCATGTAGAAAACAGGCAGAATCAGAAAGACTTAAGTAAACGCCTACTAATATCTTATGGTTTTTAATGGTTTTCTGAATTTTTAATGTTCCTAATGATCTAATGTGCATAGCCCAATGACATTACATTAGGAATAAGGTGTACATTTATTAATTTACTGGAAAACAAAACGGTTACTAAGGGAATAAGATACTGGCAGATACAAATAAAAGTGCGAGAGAAGCCAAGGAAGAGCGTCTGTCTTGCTGGCTGTACATAATAGGATGAAATACTAAACTGACGCTACTACAATAGACACTGGCCAGTGGGGTGGCCAGGACATGACACAGGGGGGGCCATGGCCACCCCTGGCCACCCCCTGGAGGTGCCCCTGATCATACGCAGGAAAATGTGGAAAAGATTGAAAGGGGTGTGAATACTTTTCCAAAGGACTGCATGCAAGTTTATTTTTCAGGTGCTCAACAGAACAATGGATGGCTTTGCTAGATAAATACTTCCGTGTCTTTACCTGTGCTGTCCTTCACCTGTGCCTCTGCAGCAGCGTGGATAGTCGGCGGTTGCTGTGCATCTCAGTTGGCTCTGTTAGGAGAGCCATTAATCTTAGCTAATCAAATAAATCAAGTGCACTTTAGAAAAGAGCTGTCAGTGTAATTGTTGTGATAGCCTTTCTCCTGCAACTCCAGGGGGAGCTCTGTTGAAAGATGTGCCAAGGAACGTACAGTCCGTCTAAAGCGAGCGCCAAAGCAGACCCTGCGTGAACAGATCAGAGCGGGATGAGGCCGAAGTTTGCAGCCGTGTTTCAGCCCCAGATTCGATCGTTGCGGGGTGCTCAGACGGGGCGGTCGCCGTGCAGCGGCCCGTTTGATCTTACCCGTGGTTAAATGTGACCAAACTGGCCCTAATGCTCTGCTCTGCAGCTGGGGGACTGCTGTTAAATTATTTTTGCTGAAAAGAAAAAGGCGCCGCGGCGATAAAACATCAAACCTAATCTCCGGCCCCCCATCCTGCGCGCCTCCACAGAAAGAGCACAGTTTGGTATTTCCCTTTAAGAAAATGCTAAAACCCTTTCATGGACGCCACATTGCTGGGTGAGGGGATGAGACGGAGAAGATAATGGGGATGGAAAGAGCAGCATGTGAAAAGGCTGCGCTGCCCTTGGCTTCACTCTCAACCAATGAGGGTTAAATGACTATCTGGGCACCTTGGCAACCATTTCTGTGCTCCTTCCTCCACTAATTCAACTCTCAACAGGCTAAACAGACTGCCTTCATCAGTCAAACATACCTGAGCGTTCCTCACAACAGCTACAGGTGTAACCACTTCGGTACGCTGACGTTCAGGCTTGATTTAACTAGAAAAAAAAGATGTTTTTTTTTTACCAGCTACTTTGCTGGGCTGTTGATATAAAACATCTTAAGAGAAGGATTTCTCTGCATTCCAGTAGATGGTGCCAGACGGTGTGAGCTGCGTGCAGGAGCGTTCCCGCGAGGCATCGCCTGCATTTGGTGCCGCAGGCGAAACTTTTTCAGGACCGGATCAATATCTGTGAAGTTTAAAAACCACGCAGCGGTCCCAGAAAAACGATGAGAAACGACAAAGCAAGCAGAATAGAGGTTGGAATACGTGAAAGGACAGATGAGAGGACGTAGATGGATGCAAAGTGTTTTAATTTGTTTGACCCGCTCTCTGCACAAACGAGAATGGATGGAGAGATTGCTGATGTCCTGCTCAGAAGATGGATGAGTGTGCAGCTATAGCTTTAATTGATTGAAGACAGGAATTTAGTTTGGGATAATTGAATCACGGAAATCATTAAAAGCTCAAGTGCAGGGGATAATTAGGGGAGCTAACCCGGTTATAATCAACTCTCGTCTGTTAAATGCGGACTAAGAAGCAGCTTGTTACCCTGTTAGACTTCGTGTTTTATGACAGAAGGTGCAGAAAATCAAAGCTCGTTCTTTTTCTGCAAAGAGACACTTTGAAGCCTGCTTTCAGAACTTATTTATTTCTGCGCGACTGCTCTGTTAGTCAATATTTCAGTTTGCTTTTACCTAATTGGTATCCAGGACAGATAGCGGCTACAGATTCCCCCGGTTGGCCGGGGGTCAAGATCTTCTTCATTACCCCATCCAGGGAAATAAGGAGGCTGATTAGTTTGGGCTCGACCTTGGTGCTTATTCTGTAGACTACATCTCTTCGCTTTACACGGCAACAGATCCAGAATCACTAAAATAACCGCAATAAAGAAAAAAACGAACTCCAGTACATGTTGATGCTTTAAAACGAATGTATCTGGGAGCTTTTGTAAGCTGTTGAGAATAAGTGGGTAATTTCTGTAGGTTCAGTGTCACAGTAGATGTGAAGTGCTGTGTCAATTGTTACCAATAGAAACTGAGTAACCTATGGCTGGTGGCTGTCACTGAATGCTATGGTAACAGCAAAGCCTAACAACAGGGAGAACAGCAGGCTTGGTCCTTATCGACTTCAAAGATTTTAATTCAATTCAGTTTACTTGTATCACATGGCGTCTCGAGGCGCTTAAAAAAAAAAAGTCAATACAATCAAAATGTAAGAAGAGATTCCAAGGCAAGTAAACACTTTCCTATTGATCCGATCAAACCATGCAGTCTGGTTCAGTTTATTATTCAGATGAGTTAAACGTTTTCCATCTAAGGAAACCCAGCTGCAGCATTCACCCATGGATGAGCGTGTAGCCACAGTGGGAGTTACTTTGTGTCATCGACTTTACAGCAATCCCTCATACTGAGCATGCATGTAGCGACAGTGGAGAGGAAAACTCCCCTTTAACAGGAAGAAAGCTCCAGCACAACCAGAACCAGGCTCAGTGTGAACGGCCATCTGCTACAACTGACTGGGGGCTAGAGAAGACAGAGCAGAGACACAAAAGGAGCACAGAGGCGCTAAAAGACGAAAACCTTCTAAGTTAAAGAAAAGCAAAAAGCTAATGGCAGCAGTAGCTCCTTTAGTGGTTTCGTCCAGGAGAGAAGCACAGCTAAGCAGAGGAGCTCTGAGCCCGTTTTCAAGTCTAGAGGAAAGAGAGAACAGGTAGTCGCTGTAAAAGCTTTGCTAATAGCTACGTCTAGGAGAGACAAGCGCTGCTTCCAGATTCAGGGGCAGCAATCTCCACATTTTAAGGCAGATTACGTCACAGCGAGGTGACAAAGGCTACCTTTCCTTCCTTTCCCCAGATTCGAAGGATGGGTCCGATGTATCCTTCACGTCCCACGAAGCGGCAGTGGCGAAAGAGAGCAGCTACAACTGATTAAAGTTTGTTACACAAAATTAACTTTTGCAAATTTTTAAGGCAAGAATGTAGCCGTGTGAACCTCAGATATTGGCTCGGTTTTTGCAAGATAACGCTTACCGTTGTGCTAACAGCCAGCCCAACCTTGCCAGCTTTGAGTGTTTAAGGTCTGGTTTATTTCCGTGTTTCATCTGTCAATGAGCAAAGCAATATAGCTGAGATTAAAGTTAAAGGAGCAAATAGGTGGGGACTGAGCTCTGTCTATAGACCAAATATATGTGTATCAAGCCACCCCTCTACCAGCTGTAACCTGGCACACATTTCCCTGGCCCTTCTCACCCATCGCCTCATATTTCCAAAGGATATGTCTAGTGAAGAAGTAACTCATAACCAGGGCTCTCAACTGTCACGCCATCACTGTGAGACACACGCCGCACATGGCATTCCTCACGCAAAAAAATAACAAAGCCCATCTGGGCTGTGGATGATCCGTTCACATCACCGTCTGTTCAGAGCTCAGTTTAAACTCTGCCTTCTGCAGAGCTGTTTCGGCTTCTTTCACAGCATGTGGCCGTCAGTAATTATTCCTGCTGCAGTTCATGTTAACAGACCAGCAGGAAGCGCAATCAGAGTTATAAATAACTTTATTCCGTGATTATTTGTCACATTTGGGGTTTGTCTCATTGGATCCATTCATGCGAGTCTATTTAGAAACAAAATATGTTTCATAAGAATAAAGCAGACAGCTGAATGGACTCAGGAAGGTGAATTTTTGGTTGCAGCAGACAGGATTTCTGGAGATGAGCAACAATCAGAGCAAATTGTATTTTCATCAAAAATCTGGAAACGACCACAGAGCTGTTCACTTGTTGAATAGGTGCAATACTGAGTGTTTATGTTGTGAATGAAATAAAGTGTTGACACTGCTCTTTAACTTCTCAACACAAATAAAACCTCTACATCCATGTCTAGTTGGTTAAAAACAAGACAGAGTTGACTGGATCTGCACTTCTTGACGAATTCGCGCTTCCATTTCAGGTGACTACTTTGGAACGACAACAAATAGCCTTATAATGCTGTTAGCAAGAGAATGTTCTGGTCCACTGGGAGTGCTCTCTGCCACTTTGTGCCTGGTGGTAAGGCAAGGCAAATTCATTTGTATAGCACATTTCAGTACAAAGACAATGCAAAGTGCTTTACATGATTAAAACAGGAAAATAAAAACAGAATAAAAGCAAGTTGGAATCAAATGTAGAAACTAAAAGCAAACTAATAGGGGCTAAGCCTTGTGTGGCAGCTGTTCACGTGCACGTACATGCGGCCGGCCCGGCTTTGTAAACAAGAGACTGGAGAACAACACAGAGATGGTGTGTGACGTCATACCATAGTCCATCTAAAAAGATACCTTTAGCTCCCTACAAAATAATGTTTTAGTTCTATCTAAAATAACAGAATTTTGCTTATTGCTCCTTTAAGGTTCACAATGGGGTAGTTTTATTTAACTTTAAAGTACAGCTCACCCCGTACCAGAGCCTTACTCCGCCCAATCTCATGCTTGTGCCGAGGAGGAGGCAGTGCCCGGCGAACCAGGATACGAGCAGGGGGTGGGGTGATCTGGGCTACTAGTATAAGCTAAATATACTAACTGAATGCTAAGCTAATAAATCGCTAAGCTGAAAAGCAAAGGACCGTAAAACTCACCATTCAAACTCCAACGCGCTACAGAGGCACAGGATGCAGCTGCGTTTATACCCCACATCTGCTAACGTGTCAGTTTCTCCAACACCACAAAACCTTTGAACCAATAGAAATACTGATTCAAAATTCAAGGCAGGGCACACATTGGTTTTAGACACAAAAGCATATATTTCCAACAACTATGCAGTAAATTGTGATAATAATCACCAGGATGTGTAGACGACATAAGACAACCATATGTAACAATTTATTTGCAAAAAAAAAAGTTGATTTTGGGGGTGAGGTCCCCTTTAAACGTAGATCCTCTAATGAAGAATTACCTTTTTCAGATTTATGTAATTTTCACTTAAAGTAGTTTGTTTTACTTATTTATAGATTCTATATTGCAATGGCCTGCCATAGCGAGCTGGTCTCCCGCAGCCCATTACCTTCCTCCTACTTGTCCTTTTCCTTCAACGATGTGTTTGTCATTCAGTTGGAGTGGCCAAGCATCCGCTTTTTGTCTGAGGCGGCAGCCAGCAGGGGGGAATGATCTGTCTCCCCTGCTGATTCGGGCCGCCTAAAGTCTGGATACGCCTGGCCCAGAGACTTGTGGGTAAGCTGCACCCCAAATACCCCCCGCAGGGCCCCCCCCCCCCCCCCCCCCCCCCCCCCAAATCAGATTGCTGTTGACCCCCGCAGAGTGATGTCTCACCCCAGAGACTGGGGAGCGAGCCCAGCAGGGAAGCAGACAGGGACTGACGTTATTTGCCGGGCACTGATAATAACGTATATATGCACGTCCCGTCAAGTGTGCCCAGCCTTTTGTAAATGACACACCAGCCTATCAGACTGTGGGGCTGCCGCTGAACACCTTGGTGTAAATCAGGATATTTTTCCTCTTTTCATGTCCTGTTCTCACCGCGTATTTAACTGCATATGCTCTCTGCAGCTTGGGTGAGCTTCAACAATCTTTTAAAGGTCTGACTACACATTGAATTTCATATTCACCGGGGTTTTTCTCTCCATTTTTTTTCTCCCATTCTCTCTCCAAAGATAAATAGATTTACAAGAATCAACAAGCTGCCTTGGCAGAACCTGTTTTGCGCGCAGTTTTAGCCCCGACTTCAACTCGAACCGAATCGATACCAGAGGTCATTTTCCTTCCCTTCATTTTCTCCTTCCTGTGCTCCACTGGTCCTGCTCTGCAGACCGCACTGAAGGTTATCTGTGGCAAGACTCTCTGTGTTTATTTTCTCTGTTGGGTGGAAAGGTGGGGGGGGGGGGTAGATCTGTCTCCACTTACCAAAGCCTTGGCTCCTTCACAGGCTAAAAACCTTGATGGTAGATGAATAAGCGGCGAAGAGGGCGAGTGTGTTAGGAGTGCTGAGGCTGAGTGAAACATGCATTGAGTTTACAGACAAATGAAGAGTGTGAGGAAGAGGAGAGAGAGAGAGAGAGAGGAGTAAGATAAGATGTACAGTAGAAGATGCTGCGAAGGCAAAAATTGAGTGAGGTGCATGTTATAAAGAGAGGCCAGGCTGCTGGGAGCTCCCACAGACATACACTTCTGTCTAAGCAGCTTTCCTCTCAGGGCAGGGTTGCAGCGGGTCACGGCAGGATTACACTTTTGGCAAACAAGAGGGAGCTCCACTCTCTCAAAGCGTTGCGTGGCTCCCTTGTGACTCTCGGCAGCTGTAATAAAGCCAAGGCAGCCTGAACCTACAAACAAAAAGCTAACATGCTATTGATCGACAGCGGCCAACTTTGGCGAGGTGGTGTCGAGAGGTCGACGCGGTACAGACAACTCGGCCTGCGGTGAAGGGCTTTTATTGGGATGAGGGAAAACTCTGCCGGTCGGTCTCATCTCAGAAATTCCTCACTTAGCGGGCAATTTCACCAAACTGGAGGGAGTCGTTGGGATTCGGCGAATGGCAAAAAAGATCAGTTCCTGTTTGCGGCGCCATATTTCTGTCCAAAAAAAAAAAAAAAAAAAAAAAATCCAAATGAGGTTTTTCAATCCCTCCAATCAATACCCATCCCCTGCAGTGCAGTAATGTCTCTTTAGTTCCTAATCAACACTTCCACTCGTAGGGAGGTCGGCTGAGCAGGCGCGCAGTGCCCCAAGCGCTGCTTTGAACTTAATTAAGCAGCTTTAAACACAGCCGAAAAGATTCATTAATACACAGGCAAGATGAGCAGCTAGATGAGAACATGGCCCCGCAACAGAAGGGATTCAGCGTCCTATGGCTGTTCAACCCGCTCGGGTCAACGGAGATCCCGCAAGTACCACCAAATCCTTCAGATCTGATAAGCGTTCCTCTAAAACTCTCATATCCTCATGTGTAAAGCGCATAGATAAGATGATGTGGGTGTGTGCAGTATGCAGTCCGAGCACAACGGCAGCATGTAGGGGACGACAGAGGAAACGGAGGCAAAGATGGAGGGCGGCGTGTGTCTGGGAGGCTGCAGAGAGCCACTGGCGTGCTGGGAGGCAGCGCCTGTTAGAGGAAGGCTCCAGACCAAGGTGTTCTGTAGCTCCGGGCCTAACGGTGATAAATGAGTCTCTTAATGTCGGCAAACACTTTATCTCTGCTTCATCTGTTTTCATTAGGCAGGGCCAACCTTTGGCTGGGGGAGAACGTGCTGTAACTTTCATTACTGCAACAGAAAGCAGCGGCAGAGGGACCTCCCATCGGTCTAATAAAAACACCAGCACGACACAGTGACAGTTCCTGTTCCTTAGTATTACCGCGGCATGCTGCTATTAGAAATTAAAGAATCTGCGGCTCTTCTGTAACTAGAGCCGCTGTTGAATGATTGAGATGCTCGCGTTGGCCTAAAACAGCTGCTGGCCGAACATTACGTAGGATCTATACTAGTTTGGCGTAATCCCAAAAGCCAAAAATGATGCACGACAAAAAAAACAAATCTATAAAACCATGGGCACGCAATTTCACTTTATAAATCACAACTGTACCTGAACGGTTGTGTGCCTGGTTCTGCCTCATGTTCTGCCCTCCACATGCCCAGATTTAACCATAAATAGGCAGCAATGTATGTTTAAACGAGTCAGCTAATTATTTCATTCCGATTCAAATTTAATTATATTTAAATTCAATTTTATTTATATAGCGCCAATTCATGAAACATGTCATCTCAAGACTCTTTCCAAAGTCAGACTCCATCAGATCCTCCAGGTTGGTCAGAAAGTTTCCTCTCTAAGGAAACCCAGCAGGTTGCATCAAGTCTCTCCAAGCAGCATTCACTCCTCCTGAAAGAGCGTAGAGCCACAGTGGACAGTCGTCTGCATTGTTGATGGCTTTGCAGCAATCCCTCATACTGAGCATGCATGAGGCGACAGTGGAGAGGAAAACTCCCCTTTAACAGGGAGGAGAACCTCCAGCAGAACCAGAACCAGGCTTAGTGTGAACGCTCATCTGCCTCCACCCACTAGGGCTTAGAGAAGTAAGAGCAGAGACACAGAAAGCACAGAAGCACACATTGATCCAGGAGTACTTTCTATGTTAGATGGTAATAGTGGATGAAAACAAAAAAATTGTTTTAAAAGTCACATGACACCCTCTCATGCTCCGGTGTTGAAATTCCTGTCCTGGAGGAGACCGTGTCCAGATCGTCATCCTGCGGAGGTAGGAGGTCTTCCAGCAGCGGCGTCTCCACCACGCAGCTTTACGCTCAAGCATCATTACGGCATTTAAACGTATTTAAACACAGCTTGTTAAGACTTTACGTTTTAGTTTGTGGGACGCGTCCCCCTGGTGATCATCGGTGAGAGGAACGTGGTGGGAGAAAACACTGATGATGAAATGTTAAGCAGACTTTTTTTTTCAGGTCTTTTTTTAATTTTTATTTCTTTGAATGGTCCTTATGTATAGCTATGGCGCACCAGCACAAGAATGACGCTGCGGTTTTTAATGCTTATACATTTTATCTAGTCTAATAGGGAGTGAAATTGAACCTCAAAGAAATCATGATGTAGTTTGGCTGCAATTCACCACTTCACCATCTGTGTCGCCAGTTTCCGCTGTCTCCACGTACGTCTGGGTATGTGAGGGCCGCACTTTCTGACGACGAGTTTTTCTTTTTATCGGTCACTGCCTGTATGTGCATGGAAAGTTTTGTGTGTAGCCATTCTCTATAAATGAGAACCCTGGTCTGTTTGGTCCCACCACATGAGCACCAGAGATGTCAAGTAACTAAGTACAAATATGTTGTTGCCTTACTTAAGTACTAATTTTTGGTTATTGATACTTTACTGGAGTAATAATTTTTTTGCATACTTTTTACTTTTACTTCTTCTTAATTATGCAGTTATCGGTACTTTTTACTCATTTTGTAAAAAGTCTCGTTCCGGCTTGCCAAAACAACAAAAAACAAATCAGATAAATGACGCCATCCGGACAGAGTGACAAAGAAATAAAACGTAGAGGAACTTAGCATCTTTGGGATTGCTAGTTATTTTTATATTCTTGTTTTTATGAATGGACTTGGATTAATCACTCATTTTGACAACACAGTTTTCTGGATATAGACAAACAGGTTGTATTGTCTTAGAAGGGTACGAGGGTAATGCCGTCATTTTCTTGTCCAGTTTTATTATCTGACATCTGTTCCCCTCATCAATTCCTGCAGCTAATCTTGGATGTTCATTTACATTCTAATAAGTAAAAGGTTATTGGTTATATTTCTCCATCTGAAGTTTGACTATTTGCACCAATACTTACAGGCAACCAGACATCAGATTTTCTGCTCCATGAAACCCAGGTTTGTGCTCAGTATTGCAGCTTAAATTACTTTTTCTTTTAGTTTTGAAACCGGTACTTTTATACTTTTACTGGAGTGAAACGCTTGAGTTGATACTTCTACTTCTGCAGAAGTATTTTTAAATCCTAGCATCTATACTTCTACCTGAGTGATAGATGTGAATACTTTTGACACCTCTGATAAACACCCGAAAAGCTTGATCTGTCTGACCCTGACACCAATTCCTGGCTGGACCAGAGGAAGGAACCCCTCCAAGTGGGGATACTGTGCTGCCAAAGCATATTTGCCCTCTTATACATTTCTTCTGGGTTACTTCATTGTCATAGTCAAATGTTTCAGATTATGAAATTAATCTAACCTGAGTGAAAAAAAATCTGTTCAAACTATCCCGGACCTAAGGGAAAAATAAATGCTTCCCTTATTAACTGATGAACCACATTGGCAGATCAGTGATCACTGGCAAACCTGTTGGGTCAAGATCACAAAATAGGCTCAAAGATCTCAAAACCAACACAGCATGCCCCTGGCTAAATAAAAAATAATCAAGGAAACATGAAGAACAAACCAGTTTTAAGGTTTTATTACTAAACCAAAGCAGGAGCTATTTTGAACAAATATGGTAAACACAGAACAGAGGTGAACTTTTTTTAGGTGTGACTGCAACCAAAATTACTCCAAACTCACCCTGAACAACTAAAACACTGCAGGCCTCACTTCTTAGAGTTAAGGTTGGTCTTCATGATTCAAAATTAATAAAAACACGTGGCAAAAATGCCATCCATGTGAGAGTTCCCAGTTAAAACCCCTAATGACCAAAAATGGCCCCAAATAAAAAAATCATCTTGATTTATATCTGGCACAAAATGAACACAGCCTCTCAGAAAAAGAGCATCATCCGGACGGTCCAGCACGGCGGTGGGACCATGATGGTCTGGAGCTGCTTTGCTGTTTCAGAACCATTTCCATTCATTGATAAAACCATTAATTCTTATTTCTAGCAAATCCTGAAGGAGGATGTTGGGGCGGCAGTTTGATCTTTAACTCAGTCGTATGTGGATCACGCAGCAAAACAAGGATCTGAAGAAGACAAGCAAGAATGCTTTCCAATAGTTTCAAAAAATAAAATAAAAAACAAAGTTACCCTTAGGCAAGACACTTCACCTGCTGTGTGCGTGACTGAATGTGGCTTAAAGAGCTTCAGGGGCCTCGGACTTAGAAGTACCATTTATAGTTTCTGGACCAGAAGCGTAAACTACCTATACTGACTACTTCTGACACAGACGTGTAGCGACTGTTCTTTGAGAAACTCCCTGGTTGCTTCTGACTTTATGGCTCCATCTGAACACCCTTAATAACAGATCCAGCTCTTTCATGGGGTCAAAGTAAGAACTCTATTGTGGGGAGGAAAAGAGCCTCGGACTGCTTTACCTCCAAAGTCATTACGTAACGGAAACATGGATGATGCGAGTCAAATCAGGCCTACAGCCTTCTGAATATAAACTAGAAAGTGTGCAATCTCCGCCTTTCCTTTAATTTCCATGAGGGGGCTGTGCTGATAGGTCATGTCACACAAAGGATTGTGGGATTCCTTATAGCTCCTCAGCTCCGGTTAAGGTCTTCACAATGTTCCTAAGTTAAATTAGCCGCGGCAGGAAGCATCCAGGCTCCTTTTCCTCCCTCCTTCCTTACTGACTGCACTATTTGGACAGCCCTTATGATGGCGACCGCTGACACACTTCCACTTTAGCTCCAGGGTTCTGACCCAGTAAAGGTGTTCGGATGGACCCTCTCTCTAAGAGAGTCCAACCCTCCTATGGAGGAGCAGGTTTCTTGTTCTTTCTGAATCCATGTCTTATGACCAGATGTGAGGGTCGGAACGTGTAAAAAAAAAAAACTGGTGAATCGCGTGAGCTTTGCCTTTTTGGCTCTGCACTTTCTTCATTATGACAGACCGGAGCTTTTTGCACATTACTGGCAGACACAGCCCTAATCCCTCCATCAATCTCACACTTCATCCCTTCTTAAACTCAAAGATACTTGAACTGCTCCGCTTTGGGCAGTGAGTGACTCCCGACCTGCAGGGACTAATGTACCGTTACCCAGTTCAGAACCATGCCCTCACACTCAAAGGAGCCCGGGACTGTGTAGCCTGGGGGCTTTGGCTCCTGGTCGGGTCGGGGGAGCAGTTAGACTAAGAGTTATTCCACAACTTTGATGATAGATCAACTGAAAGGCAAACTCACCTGGATCAGGAAGACAGGGAAATCCCCCTGGCACCAGGGGGGAAGGTGGAGGGAGGGTGTAGGGCAAGCCGGGTGGGCCTATGCATACTTATTCCACGCATCATAATCATGTTATGAAAATGAATAGTGTGAAGATCAGTTGGGTAGAAAACCTGTCCTGTTGGCAGAATAATGATGGAAGTGGGGATTTTTTTTTCTTCATTTTAGCAGATTCTACACAAAGCAGCATTAAATTTCAGATGAATTAGATTTTCATAAAAATAAACTCTAATAGTAACATTTGTTTTAGTGCTGAAGATAAACTTCTTGCTGTTGTTATGCTTAATAACCAGTTAATTGGGTAATTTCCAGGTTTGATTACACAATTTCACCATTTTTTATTCTACTAGTTGTGTGGTCATTTCTTTCCCTTTTTAACCAGACTAGTTTTGAGAGATCTTATTATATTCATAAATTATATATATAAAAAAAAAAAAAAAAGGTAGTGAAAAAGCAGTGTGACCTCCACCAATACCTGGCGGCCACAGAATTTTTGGTTGTGTCGGGAAGATTTGTTGCATTGTTGTAGAAACATTGAAACTTAAAATGTGTTTTGCAAACGCTCTGCAGTAATATTAATTAAGTTCCTGTTACATGGCAAGCTGAATATCCTAAACTTTCATTCAGTTCCTCTTAGTCAAAAAGCCTCTTTCCTGAAACACTTCCAGCTTGGATGCATCGTTTTCTGGCAGAATCAAGGCAGGAGGAAGGTTGGACCCAATTAGGCGCTTTGTTGCCTCTGAGGAACCGAGGAAGCAACGGCTCTGTGACGGACAGCTAATGCATTGCTTAGCTAGCTTTGCAGTTTGATGTAGCAAAGACAGAAAGTCTGTGTGACCAGCTAGCCAAGGGATTTAATGTGAAAACACACCTGGGCCGTCTTTACGTGACATTAAATGCACACGTTGGATTGGCTACTCTGAAGTGTACAGAATCCAGATGATGGATGCTTGTGGGGTCAAGGATGTTGCATTTAAACATAATTAAATATTTGTTTTTTCTTACCAATATGTTTTATACTTTAGATCAGAAGTTGTCAACCACAAATTACTGTATTAATCGCCTTGTTGTTCCACAATGCCAGCTTTGGTTATGAAAACTCACATGGCTGCATGAATAGTTTCAGGCGGACAGAATCTTAATAATGCAGCAAACCGCTTTAAAACTGAACATGTCCAGTATTCAGAATGTCATTCTTCCTATCCTCGTTTAAAACGGTTTGCTGTGTAGTAGCAGTAGTAAATTTCCTGCTTTTACGTTGAATTGAAGTGCGAAACGTCTCCAATCATGGAACTGAAGTCCAATCGTTTTAATTTTTTAACCTTTTTTTTGGATCTAAATTTCTTGACCTTCCACTCAGAATACACCGATTTGCCAAAAGTATCCGACCAACTACCTTGACTCGCATATGAACTTCAGAAACATCTCATTCCTAATACACTGGGTCCACCCTTTGCAGCAAGAACAGCTTCAACTCTTCTGGGATGGCGGTCCACAAGGTTCTGGGGTGATTCCGGGGATTTTTGACAATTCTTACAGAAGCGTGTTAGTGAGGTCAGACACTGATGTTGGACGAGAAGGCCTGGCTCTCAGCCGCCGCTCTGGTTCTTCCCAAAGGTGTTAAATCGGGTCGGGGTCAGGACTCTGTGCAGCCAGTCAAGGTCATCCACACCAAACTCTCTCATCCAGGTCTTCATGCGTTGGTGCTCAGTCATGTTGGAAGAGGAAGGGACCATCTCCAAACTGTGCCCACGAAGTTTGGAAGCATTGACGGATGGGTCTGATGAAGCGTTCAGAGCTCCTTCCACTGGAACTAAAGGGCCAAGCCCAGCTTCTGAAAACTAGAACCATCCTCTGCAATCTTTCCACTTGGCACAACGCAGTCAGACAAGCATCGTTCTCCTGGCAGCCACCAAACCCAGACTCTCATCCCTCCATCGCTCTAGAGTCCAGTGGCGGCGTGTTTTACACCACTGCGGCCATGGAGACCCTTTCCATGAAGTTCTCTACCCTCTTGAGCTAATCTGAATGCCACAACAAATCTGGAGGCCATAGAGGTGATCGGAACGCCTGATTTTGATCTTTTGGTTGGGAGATAAAACAATTTTGGCAATATAGCGTGTATATAGATAGGCCTACAAGTTATTTTTTAATATTAGATCATTATCATTGTTTTTACTGTCAAAAATAAAAAGTGAGTGCAATTTTTTTTAAACCAACATTATCTTTATCCTCTCCATTTTCTGGTCCATTATAAAAAAAAAGAATAAACCGTTAGTAGTTCAGCGCAGATCCGGCTCTTTTTCATCGTTAGACCAACAAAACCTTTGCTTGATGTAATCAGCTCTACTTCCTTGGATGGAAAGCTTTATTATATCCAACATTGTACAATCAGTTGTGTTAAATGTGTATTAAATCAAGCAGGATGGCTAAACGACTAGACTGTTTTAGGATAAATAAGTCGGATAAGAACTGGACCCGTTTCCCTTTTAAGGCGTGTTGACAAGACATTTATGAAACGATCCAGTATTAAGAAATTAATTTAAAGAAACATTTAATTAGATGTTACATGTTATAAAAACTTGGGATTACCTTTGAATTTTTGCATAAGTAACGATAGATGTTTAAAACATCGTACGCCAACAACCAAAGAGACGACAAGAAGTGATATCTGATGTAAGCTTTACTTTCAAATCCGGTTACATTTAGATCTGGCAAGTTGAACATAAAATAATGTGAAACAAGAGAAAACAAATACAAACCCAAAAAAGAAAAAAGTACAAATGATCTATTTACCAGTTATCGTCACAACCCTGTACAGCCTTAACAATGGAGTAATAAAAAAAAGCTTTGTACAGCACATATCAATCTTTACCAAGTGCCAAAAGTTTAAGATAGTTGAGCCTTTTTTTTTCTCCTTCTTCTAATCATGACGTACAGCCAAACTTAAAGCTAACCGACTGTAGACAGCGCAGCTAAATGCAAACCCCGGGAGTCGAGCTGGAAACACAATTAAGTGCTAAAAGGACCAGAGAGAAAAACGTGTCATGCATACTTTGAAGTGCTGAGAAGGTAGTGGAGCTTAAAAAAAAGGTCATTGTGCTGCGTACAACTGGGCCAACTCCCCCCCCCACCAATCATAGAAAAACCCAAAAAAACAAGCAGGATAAGTGCTCAGGAGTCTTCATTTGATAAAAAAAAAAAAAATCCAGCCCCATTTTGCCTTTTTAAACATCACACTCAACCTAAAAGGGGGACGGGAGGAAGTGCAAGTCATGATTACGCTGCGATAAAGGCCCGACGTCTGGAAAAGAGCGGACACGTTTCGTTTTCCCTCCCCCTATTCTACTGGACCCTGACAATCAGTTTGACTCATTCTCAGAAGTCTCAGGTGGTTTCCTTCCACCAAGTGGCACTAGAGTATAAAAGATAACGCGGATAGAGAGCGAGTGGATCGAGGGGGGGGGAGACGGCGCTCCCAGGGCGAGACGTGACGGATTCCATCCTAACATCGCGTCCGCCGGCGAGACACAATTTGGTCTGAACGGTTCGAAATCTTTGAAATTTCTAATTAAAAAAAAAAAAAGCTCATTTTAGGAAGATGCATCAACAGTAAAACAGACAAATAATAATAATAATAATAATAAAACAGCATTACAAATAAGGGAATTTGGCTTGAAGAACACTTGGGAACACAAGCGCAATCGGTACATAAAGCCTTTTCAGAAATCAAATACTGGATCTACGCTGCCTGATGTCGCCAGAACAAACCTTTTCTTCAGCATTTTTATGGATAAATACATATTCTCATCATCAAAAAAAGTGCAGCACTGTGCAAAATTGGCCAGAACTATTTAGCCTGGGACCTTTAGTTCCCAGGAGGGGAGCTTGACCTCTACTGTCTAAATCCTGCAATTTGTGTTCATTGACTTTTCTCCGATTTCACAGAGGCGCAGCCTTTTGCACAGTCGGAAATGCGCAGAAACTAAAAGATGGGAGGGGGTGCTGATTGAGTCCCATTATGGAAACGCGGTGGATCCAAGTTTGCTCTTAAAAAGAATAAAATAAAAAGGTTTAAGTGCTTTTGGCTTAAAGAGTAACAATAATGAGTGCAATTAAAACTCAAAGGTTGAGAGGAAGGTGGACAAACGGCAGCGCCTCACAGAAGCCACCGAGCGCAACGCTGTACAAACCCATGGCTTCTCTTCATCACTGCACCCTACAGGAGCTTCTGTTAGTAGAAAATGTTGAATATGATGTAAAAGGCTCAGTAATAAAAAAAAAACTAAATATAAAAACACAAAAACCAACTGAAAAACACATAGAAAGGCCACCAGACACACTGACTTTCCCCCGTATTTAGCAGAACTGTTCACACTCCTCTGTATCGCATCTTTTTTCATGTACATAAACAAAAATACATTCATTCAAGTCATTTTGGAACAGTTTTTTTTTTTTCCTCTTTTGTACACAAAAAAATTACAAAAAGCTCCAAAAAGCACCATTGAATCGGCCTGTGGCGACTCTGGCGGCGGGGTAGCTCGCTAACCCGCAGCAGGTCGCCTCCACAAAACAGTTTTCTCATATATCTCTTCTACATAAGGGCGCGCGACACGTAGGTCTGCATACATGCTGTGCTGATGTCAGCCTGGTCTCAGAAATAATGATGAGATGTGGCAGAGATCCCCAAACGCCAGGCTGCTGCTGAGCTAGCAGCAGAAACCAGATCGGACCACGACGGCGCTGAACCCACCCTTCCTTACAGGAAGCGGTTTCTGACGCAGGACTGGTGGGTTCCCACTGATTACTGAATATACCTGATGAGTTAAAACTATTCCATTCATATGTGGGGCACTGAAGACTTGCAGTACTGTGCAAAACTTTTTAAAGTACCCATAAATTCCTGTATTTTGTTTTCTAAATCAGCCAAGCTGTGCTGATTCCTGACCCTTTTTGGAGGACTTTCAAACGGCTTTTACTCATATTTTCCTTCCAGTTTTTCCACCACGATGGCAAATTCAAATGCTTTTTTTATTAGGAAATGTGGAGTAAAGAAGAAAATAAATTAGACATGTAGGCTCTTAAATGCCATCTGTAGCACAAAGCTTTTAAAGCCGGGTTCACAAAGTGTATAAATTGTTGGCAGTGAGGAACTTAAATTGGTGATTGTTTGCAGGTATGGAGTGATATCTGTATAAAAATAACACAGATTCATTTACACAAAACAAAGTTATCAACCACAACCCGATCTCATCTCTTAAATTACAGTTCCTTTAAATCAAGATTATAAACGCATTTGTTTAAAATTGCCTTTGAATGTTCAAGTTAAACTGTTTTACTGTTTTTGAATGTTTTTTTTTTTGTTTCTACATTCTATCCCTACTTGCTTTTATTCCTATATTTTAATCATGTAAAGCACTTTGCATTGTCTCTGTAATGAATTGTGCTATATAAATAAATTTGCCTTGCCTTAACTAAAACAGAAGAGCAAATTTCCTCCCACTGCTGCCAAAATAACCAGGACTAATTACTGTTAGGCTATCTATAACATTTACTTTGATTCTAAAGCTAAGAAATGTGAATACATTTCTGCTAAACTTAGTAGTTGTTTCACGTTTTACTTGCATGAAATATCTCTGCACGTCATTCTGCTCTCCCCTTATGACAAGTTTCTTCCCGTTAAAGGGGAGTTTTCCTCTCCACTGTCGCTTCATGCATGCTCAGTATGAGGGATTGCTGCAAAGCCATCAACAATGCAGACGACTGTCCACTGTGGCTTCACTTTAGATTAGACTGGTTTGTTCTTCTCTATTTTTATTGCTAATAATTGTGTGTAACAGTGTTTGCCAATTTCTCCATTGCAGGTCAATAAAGAAGTTCTCATCTTCACGTTCATCCAGGAGTGAATGCTGCTGGTCAAAGACTCGCTGCAACCTGCTGGGTTTCCTTAGAAAACATTTTAACCGACCTGTCTGCATGATTTGATAGAATAGACTGCAACGTGCCATGAGACGACGGGCTGTAAACCGGCGCTATATAAATAAACTGAACTGCTTTGATTTGCAGTCGGGTCGGTGACCGGTTCTGCGTCCAGTTCAGCTCAGTTTATTTATATAGAGTTAATCTTAATCACACGTCATCTCAAGGCATTTTACAAAGCCAGTTCTCTCAAATTCATCCAGACAGGTTGGTTAGAATGTTTTCCATCTCAGGAAACCCAGCAGGTCAGGAGCTTTTCTTTTTTTTTTTTTTTTTTAAACACCTTTACATGTAAGTGTTCATTAGTCTAAACCAGGGGTCTGCAACCTGTGGCTCCAGAGCCACATGTGGCTCTTTACACCTTCAGCTTTGGCTCTTAAAAAAACCAAAAATTCGAGAGGAAATAATCGGTCAATGTTTCTAAATGTAAAGGTGATTTAAAATTGCTAGATTTAGGATGCATTTAGTTCTGGAATATATGCATAACATTTCCAGAAGGAAAGAAACTAATGGTGTATGGAATATTTTACAATAGCTAAATTAAGTATCTTCTTGTCAATAGCTTGCAACCGACTTGCTTTTTAATCATTTTGATGCCATTTGCTATAAAATTCAAATGTCCAATTCAAGAAAATGCATCAAACCTTAACATAAAAATACTGTTGGTTAAATAATAACTGTTGATCTTTAATTAAAAAAAATGAAACAAATTTCCTATAATATGCTATAAAAACAAGCTTTTGTTTCGAAGAGAGGTGTAACTTTTGTGGCTCTAAACAAAATTTGTTTAGCTGGAACGTGGGCAAAAATGGCTCTGCGGGTTACAAAGGTTGCCGACCCCTGGTCTAAACCAACGTTTAAATAAGGGATCTGGGTACTGGAAGGAAATTACAAATAAAGGCAGCCAAAGACCTGCAAAAAGCCTGAAAAACCACAGATTAAAGGACAATCTGTCTCCTTGGAAGGAAAAGCTAAACTAAGGGTGACGCCAGTCTTTTGCACAGTCCTGTAAAAGACCCCTGAATCTGAAAGATTTTACTGCTTATTCGCCTGGGAGTGCAAAAGCAAAAACAAAAAACGTGTATTTTATATTTAGGTTCTCTGATAATAAATGCATCTTTCTCCATGATAGTTCAGACTGAACATTTGTTCATATTTACAATATCACAGCTTATTCTCCAAGCTAGCGAACCAGACCTTCGGCTCCCCGTGACCCATTACAGCACATTGATTCTGAGACAGACTTGAGATCAGTCAGCAGCGACGCACGTCACGCCGTCACGCAAAAAGAAAAAAGTTAAAAACAGATGGAAATGGGGGGCGGGGCTACAAAACTATGTACAAGGTTGATAAATAGGTAAGTGCACGGTCTGAGGCGTCGCTTTGGAAAACGGGACCTTTCCAGCTCCTCGCAGCGGTTAACACTTGAGGATATCTGGAGTTCAGCTTCCTAATGACGGCACAGCTAGCTGAAACACAGGAACAGGCATGCCATTTCGATGCATAATAGCAGAGGGACACAAATGCACTAAAATATAGCACTTGCAATGCTTGTTTTGTCTTTTTCCAACCCCCCCCTCAACTTTTTATCTTGTCCAACGACAAAAAGAAAAAATATCTATAAAACCGGGAGACGCAAGTTTCATCAGATAGAGCAACTGGGTCATTCAGTTGCTTACAAACAGAAAAAAAAAAAGGTAATAGAGTGTAGTACTTGTAATAATTCAATTGATAGAACTGATAAGAAAAGCAGCTTTTTGATATAAATGCATTCTAGCATGTACAGCGTTTTTTCCTCTTATAAATGTTTTTTTTTTTTGTCCTTCTTCCTCTAATATGTTTGTCTGGTCCAGCTTATTCTGCTGGTCTGATTGGAAAAGACGTTGCTCCCGCTGCAGTGGTCAAGTGTCATTCGCACCACCGTCCGAGGGAAGGGGGGAGGGGGGTGTTAGGGAGGGGGGGGTGAGGTCAAACAGTTTTGGCCCTCTCCGTCAGTCCCAGGTAGGCCAGGAAGGAGTGTTTGTGGGAGGGGGGGGAGGCGGGCGCCGCGTCGCAGGGGGAGACGAGGGGAGACGTGGCCGGCCGCCATCTGGAGTGGAGGTGCGAGTGGAATGTGAAGCGGCTGTTGTGGGTGAACAGGGCGGTCAGGGGGATCAGGTGGGCCTGCTCGCCGTTCCTGTACTGCTCCAAGACGTGGTGGGAGGAGGGAGGGAAGAGGGAGGGGGGGCTGACGGCGACGCGCAGGCGGGCGGCGGGCTCCGGCTGGCGGGACCGGCCCAGCGTCAGAGACAGAGCGACGGACTGCAGCGCCTGAGACGCCGTCAGACTCATGAGGGGGCTGTTGCTGCCGCTCCCCCCGCTGCTGCCCCCTCCGCCCGACGGGAGGCTCTCCTGGCTCTTCTGCAGCGACGACGACGCCTCCTCCGGCGGCAGCTCCTCCTCGTCCTCTACCCCCCCCCCTCCTGCTGCTGCTCCCCCATCCATCCCCTCCGCGCCTCCCTTCTGGTGTTTCTTGAGGTGGCGGCTGAAGACGAAGGGGTGCGTGGTGGTGAAGGGGCACTCCTGGCACCCGAAAGTCTGGCGCGGCGCGTGCTTCAGCTTCTTGTGCAGGTTGAGGTTGTCCTTGCGCTTGCAGCTGTACGAGCAGCGGTCGCAGTGGAAGGGCCGCTCGCCCGTGTGCACGCGCACGTGCTCGATGAGCTTGTTGGCCGTTTTGGACAGGTAGCCGCACTGCTCGCACTTGTAGTGGTTGCCCAGGCGGTGCCCCCGCATGTGCGCCTCCAGCGAGGCCTGGTCCGGCCACAGTCCCTGGCAGATGCGGCAGCGGTACTCCATCTTACAGTGCGTCTTCAGGTGGCACTCCATGGCCGCTGGACGATTGGTGGAGTAGATGCAAAAAGGGCACCTGGTTAATGCAACGAGAGGGGAGGGAGGGAGGGAGGGAGGGAGGGAGGGAGGACGCCACACACAGAAGCAGAAGACAGCTGAAGGGAAAGTGTACATCCACAAGCATGTAACACAGCTTGACATTGATTAACGGGGAATGATGAAGAGGAGGAGGACGGAGAAAAGAAAACTGTGTGGCATATATGCTCAGGATGGTATGTGTGGAGGAATGGAGGTGAGCTGGGGGGAGAGGGGGAGGAGGGGGGGAAGGTTTGGGTGGGAGGGCTGAGTGACAGGCTGGAGAAAGATGGGAGCAGTAGGACGTGAGGGGAAATGAAGGAATGAGTGGCACTTACATTTAAATAGCACCTTTCATCTGCTCTGGGCCCCAAAGCGCTTCACAAACCCTGCAGAACAGAATCACCTCAGAAACAAACCTCCACATGATCAAGGCCCTCTCTCCCTGTCTGCTTCGTACAGAGAAACACGTCGACGGTACTTCTGTGCACAAACATCTGTCTGCAGCTGTCCGTCGTCTAAGGTCACACGTTTACATACACTCACCGTGGACGCTCTGGGCTTTTATTATTCACCTCAATTTTACAGCAAACCGGTGAAAGAAGTCCAAAAATCCTAAATCCAGACATGGTCAAAAACATTTAAATAGGTTCTCCTGCAGCTTGAAGGTCCAACAGGCCTTAATGTTGTCAACTTGGTTACTGATCATGATTGGGTGCAAGTAGAAGTAGTTGTGAAAACTTTTGCAGCCGTTTCTGAACATCTGCGATGTATAAATTATTCAGATGCCTTAGATGGTTTTAAACCGTTTGGATGCAAAGAAACAACCCGGGAACTGCTGCCACGATGAAGAACGTTTGCTAGCATTCAGTCTGCTAAGGACTGAGAGCCACAAAAATAAGAAATAGGTGTTTGTCCCAAAGTGAAGACGCTTTGAAGGGAAATCTGCTCCAACCTGGAGGGACAAACCAAATGCGTTCATTTATGGGGAGATAGTCAAAGGCTGAGATATTCGGCTAGAATGACAGTAAATATGCTTGGTGGAGACGTTGCGAGGCTTTCAAACCCAAGAACAGCAACTAGGGCTGCACAATTAATCGCATTTGCAATATAATCGTAATTTAAAAAAAAACAATTTTCAAATCTGCAATTTTTGGCTATGTAACAATTAATGGAGCAGATTTTACCGACATTTTAGGTGTCGGTAAAATGTTTAAAGTGGGTTTGCTCCACATGGAAGGGAAGAGAGTTGCATCAGTGAGATAATTTAATTTTATTATTTGTTTTAGAGTTTATATAATTATACTTTTTACCAGAAACTTTCAGGAATCTAACCACAGCATTAAGCAGCGGTCAAACTGTTTAATACATGGATTTGTTTGTTGGTTGCACTTTATGTTCAACAAGGATTAATGTCCAAATCAATTAGAAGTTATTCTCTTAAATAATAATATTCTGATAAATAAAAACAGTTACATTTATTGTTTTAAATAGTCCTTGTTTGCAAACATCTTTATCTACAGGGCGTTTTTGTTGCTTGTGGTTAATGCAGAGAAAAAGTCAAAAATAAATCGCAATTTAGATTTTTTTTGGCAAAGTCGTACAGCCCTACTAACAAGCACGGTGGTGGCAGCATCATGCTGAGTCTTTTTCCACTGCTGGGGGCACTGCTGCACAGCACAAGGCGGATGGAATAACTAAGGAGGGCAACTTTACCCCCAAAAGGGTTTAAACAAATGGCTGTAGTAGTTGAACGGCCGTCCTAAAGCCCAGACTGTCACCCTGGAGCTGATTTATGGAGTTAAAGGTGGGAAATTAGTTTATTTTTACCATTTGTCAAAAGAAACATGTGGCTGAAGCAACAAACCAGGCACTAGTGGGGGGTGTGCGTTTATGTTTTTGTCTATATGTGTAGTTTTGAGCCTGTGTGGATTAAACCTGTGGACCCAAGTCTTTTAAAATTCCTCGCAGCAGGTTAAGTAAGTATTACACTGCAAAAAGAGAACTAAAAGTAAGTAACATTCTCTTGAAATTAGTGTATTTTTCCTTGATTTGAGCAAATAAATAACACTACCTGCCAATGGAACAAGATTTTTGCACTTAAAATAGGAACAATTCATCTCCATCATCTTATTTCAAGTGCAGGATATCTAATTATCTTATTTTAGGGGTAAAAATGCTCATTCTATTGGCAAGTAGACTCATTTATTTGCCCAAATCAAGGAAAAATGCACTAATTTCAAGAAGATTTTATGTACTTTTAGTTCCCTTTTTGCAGTGTACTGTCAAAGATGGTGGCAGCAGCATGACGAGAATCATGCGAGGTGCAGCCGTTGCCAGGAACACAAAGCCAGCTGTGAAGCACGGTAGTGGCAGCATCATGCTTAAATTGATTAAATAATTAAAAACCCAGGATAGCATTCCCCTGATCAGTGTATGTAAACTTCTGACTGAAACTGTGAATCCTGCTTTTGATGGTAAAGTTTAAGTAAAAAAAAAACTAAAAAAACTGAACTGGTTTAGTGCACAAAATTATCCTTTTTCTTCCTTCGATAACCTCAATCAGCTCAGTACAAGTTTGACTTTGCACTGCTAGAAATCATACATACTAAAAACATTTACACCAGACAGAGGAAACATGTCAGATACTCCAAATACGGTCGATCTACCTGCACAACGTTCTAGAGCAGAACTGAGCGGAGACTCCTAGGCTAATGAGGGCCTTCCTGTGCAAAACATGGGTTTCCTAAAACCACAGAGGTTAGCGCTAGCACTTTATGTGCAGCTTCCTGCTCTGCTCCGGTGAAAATGTGACCACTTCCACACGATCAGACGATGTGGAGGACATGCTAACTGCACTGAGGTCTGCACAGAGAAACACATGTTGAACACAGATTCCTGTTCATGGCGTGATGAGGCGGCGATCATAATGACATCTTAATGATTCTGCACATGCACAAGACTAGACAAAAAACAAAAACATGGCTCATGATGCTTGTGTCGTTAAGTCTGGAAACGCGACTTTTTAAAAAAACTTGCCTTTCAGTGAATGTTGGTGATCAGATTCAATCTCAAAGTGGACGGACTTTGTTGTGCTGAAGAGACCGAAGTGGTACAAAATTTGGAGATGGACGCTAGATTATTTCTATATCTATATATATATATATATATATATATATATATATATATATATATATAGACCACTAAGAATGTAAATAAGACATCACATGCCCATTCCTATTTCCTTTTTTGTATTTTTTGGTATTCTTTCTGATCCATTGTATATATGAAGATTCACTGTATATAACTGAATGCACCTTCCCTACTCTGCACCTTCTTGTATGAGCCGATGTGACGAGTGAATTTCTCCATTGTGAGATCAATAAAGACTATCTTATCTTATCTTATCTTATCAAATGTGCGTAAAGGGTCTCTGATAACTCTGAGTGAAAGCAACATTTTTAACAGCTCCTACAGTAGGAACTGAGATATCTTCGCTGATAAAGTGTGTGAACTCGTCTGAATATCTTTCCGGGGTGCGCCAACAGATTTTATATAATCAGGCCCCTGCTATCCCTGTCCAAGCGCCTGCATTTCTGCTGGAATGCAGATTTCAGCAGATATTTTTCTTTGGCATGGCTGTTAGCTGTGGGCAGAGAAACAACAGACCCTGAGGGGAAGCCCATTTCCAGCTCCTTTTCCACTCTCCCTTCTGCTCAGAACAGCCACTGCAGACCCACAGACCACTGTCTAATAAGTTGCACTTGCCAAGGGAAGCTGTCAAGCAGCAAAACTACAGCTTGCATCGTTTGGTTTTCTGGCAGCGGATAATGAGCAGAGGAGTGAGGTTAACTGACTCGAGCCACATGGCTGAAATCGTCCTCAAATTGACCGTGCATCTGCGTTTCTGCCGTTTACAGGTGTCATCTGTGCGGCTCTTGCGGTTCGCCTCTTTATTTTTCGGGCGTTATGCGATCCCTGCCGTTTGTCTCCTTGATCACGAAGCTGGCGGAGAGATGGAGTCGTGCCAAATGAGGAAGCCGTTTGAGGCAGACGCAGAGCGCCGATTTAGTACAGGAGGGTTTAGTTTGAAATAGCGTTCTTTAACCCAAATGAGGTAAAAATGTATCTAGATTAACTTGATTTTTTGCAGCTGCCCACATGAAAAAGCCACAACGCCCTGTGGGGAAAAGTTTCAAAGCTAAACGGGACAAAAAGTGGCTAAACTTTAGCTATCTGCAAAGAAGTCTCAAGGCGTTGAGTCTCAATACGACTGTATCAGCTGTCAAGCATGGAGGAGGCAGCATAATCCTGCGGGTCTGTTTTGCTGCTAGTGGCACTGCCGCACTACAAAAGTGGAAGGAAGGAAGGGGCTTCAGACAGGCTAACGTTGGCTAGGAATGAAGAAGCAGGCTAGCGTTAAGCTTTGAGAACGGTCTTAACAGAACATTTTATTTAAATTTAGATTGGGATCTAGATCAGGGTGTCCAAAGTGGGGCTCGGGGCCAGTTGTGGCCCTCTGAATGATTTTGTATATATGAAATGATGTAGAAGGAGCTTTTTTTTTTATCTTTTAGGAAGGAATCTGCACTAACAAATAAAATCCTATAACAATAAAAAAATTTTTTTTAGGTATAAACCAATTATTCGTCTTTATTTTGTAGTACATAGAACCACAAACATCCAGCAAGTTTTACACTGTAGAAAACTTAGGCATTACCAAAGCAGGGTTCGCACACCTTGGTGAACATCAAATTCAAGAACCTTTCAAGGACTTTTAAGGACCAATTTCCTCAAATTCAAGGACCGCACGTGGCGGCATTTACCTACTGTGACCGCTGAATAGGTTATCATATTTTAATACAATGCAAATTCAATAAAAGACTAAACGGCATAGAAGTTGTTGGGTCAGAAGCAATGCAAGAAAGTGGACTTAATTTATAGCCTACATTGATATTGATCAAATTCATAGCCTACATTTATATCCACAGTACATGGCTATGCCATACTACATTACATATAAGATGTACATTAGTCTACCGTTTCATGGAATTTTATGGAAAAAAGTGCAGCATTGAGATGTTCAGAATTATATCAATTTGTTCAATTTCATCTTTGATTAAGGTAGTTTTTGACTTTGACTCTGAAAAGTCGCTAAATATAGCGACAAAGTCGCTGAGTTGGCAACACTGCGTGAATGTAACCTATTGGACGCACGTAGGGCTAAACCGTAGCCTAGCAACTAACGAAGAAGAGCAAACGTACTTTTGCAAATTAAAAGTCTGCGGAATCAATATAATTTTAAAAGATCGTGTGGTAGTAAAATAATGACACACGAGTCGTCATCCGTGTGAACTTTCAACCCCACAAAAAAATTCAAGGACTTTCAAGGACAATGTGTTTTTTTGGCTGTTTTCAAGAACTTTTAAGGGCCTTGATTTTATTTTTTCAGATTCATCAACTTTTAAGGATTTCAAGGACCCGTGGGAACCCTGCCAAAGCCTACCAAAAAATACAGAAACATTATACTAAACCGCCTTTTTATGTTTTGGTCCTCATGAACTAAAGTTTGGACGCCACTGATCTACATGAAATGAAGCTTTCAGCTGCCCTCAAAGAAAATGTTTCACCAACTGTGTAGCACGGTGAAGGCAGCATCATGCTGTGGTGCATATCTTACTGCCAGTAGCCTGGGTGTATTTTACACAATGTGGAAAAAAATAACCATGATAGAGGACCATCTCCAAATTCTTCAACTTCACCACTAGATGTTTAAAAGTCGTTCACAGTTTGGCGCCCCCCACAGGGTGATGTTAACTGGAAAGGCCTGTCCAGAACCCTGTTGAAAATGTGTAAACCTTGGCTAGAAGCCAGGGAGTTTTATTTTGAAATACTCGTTTGTCATAATCTAGCTGGCACACCTCTGGCAGGGCTGTAAATCTGCGCCTTTCTGGGTTTTTGTATGTAGTGAATTGAAACGACGATGGAGAGGAAGGACTGGTGGAGTTAGGAACCTGTGTCTGTACTTGCTTTCCTTACTTGAGCCCTCCGGAGGGGACGGTGTGGCACTTCTTGTGCTCCAGCAGCTGCTCGGGGGTCTTGAGGAACTTGTGGCAAACGTCGCACTCAAACATCCGCGTGATGAGGTGGATCTGGAGGTGCCGTTCGTACATGCTGCGCGTCTTGCACACGAAGTTGCAGAAAACGCACTCGAAACCTAAAGGGAAAAAATAAAAAAAACGGAACAAAATAAGTGAAGAACAAGGAGAAAATCCTAGTCTGATTAGTTTCTGAACCTGGTCTGGACTAAAACTTCTTGATCAAGAACAAGAACCTGCAAATCATATCTATAATTCTGACACGTAAAAACCTGCTTGGCTTGTGAATAAATAAAATGCCTTAATTTTTAAACAATTATTTTAATATTAAATTGTATTCTTGAGGGTTGATTTATTTATTTATTCAATTTTTGACACGCCGAAGCCTGGAAACCAATATGGCCGACAAGCGGGCACTGAAAAAAAGAGACGCAGACGGAAAGTATCGTTCGATTGGACTTAAAACGATTTACAGCACAATTAGCTGGTTCTAAATTTAAAAACAGGATCTATTTCTGATCAACCATAAATAAATGCAAACAGTTTCTAGTGTGGAAGTCACCACTAAACGTTTAAAAATTAAGTTGGTGGAAGAAGTTATTTTCTACACATTTGTGTGATTCGTTCAGGTTGTGATAGAAAGCAAGAAGCAGCTAGAGACGGGATTTCCAGCTCTGAAGGGAGATCTGTGCCTTTCCAAAAGCCGATTTAAAACACCGGCTCATATTTAAATTAATTTAGCAGAACGCCAGCTTGGGTTACTTATTTTATCCTGGAAATAATCACAGGAGGGAATGAGGTATATACTCCAGAGTCTGACTTTTAATTATCCTGAAATATAGTTTAATTTAGCATGCGTGGATTGGATTTTAAAAGGATTTTCTGTAACTTTCTTTACGAAACAAAAGGGAGGACAACAATTTTTAGATTAATTGGATTTGGTAAAATAAAACCAGAGATTTTATTTTTAAGCCAGCCCTACTTCCAGGAGCAGATCATTGTTTAGATGAGTGGCTGCAAGGAGAAATGCAACAATTTGGACAAATGTGAATGAGTACCTTTTAATAATTACTTCTTTTTTTAGTATTTATTATATTGCGATATAGATTATTTTGACAAGTTAGTCCCATGTATTACTGTTTGCATGGACTAAGAACTCATGTGAACGATTTATGATGTCATTAGATACCTGAATGTTAAATAAACACAGCGTATGTACACTGCCTCGTCCCTCCCCCTGTGCCTGTTCTCGGTCTCACTCAATGACGTGTCTAAAAAAAAACTGAACTGCTCCTATCCAGGTCTGTTGTTACGTTACCTTTGCAGTCACAACTCAGAAATCCTGGCCTCCGATCAGGAGAATAAACAAAATTTTCAATACATTAAATAATACTAAATAATACGTATTAAATAATACTGTATATTCTTAAGTGATGGTATCAAGGCGTTGGTTGTTTGTACCTCTAATACCTTATTGGCTGGTTCTGCTCTTCTTTTTGTATCTCTTTGCAGGTGTAGAAGCAGACAGAGGATGTTATATTGCTCTCCCCCTTTTCTCTCTTTTAGCATTTTGTCTCATATGTTTCTGTCCTTTTTTCTTCTCCTACCTTCCTGTTTCTGAGTCTATTGAACATGAAATAGTTCCAGAATAAAATCTAATAGAGCTTCTTGCATGTATAAATCAAGCGGAGCACTATGGCTAAAGCAGTAAGGCTCCACTTGTAAAAGTAAAATCTGTTGGGCTCTTTTTGGCATTAAGACAATTATTATTGCCACATTGCCAGACAGGATAAAGGCAGATTAGCTTATCCAAAATGGCAGCTCCTCGCATCAACGACAGTAAACTGTGGTAAAATACGTTTGTTTTACAGGACGCAGTTGTAAGAGTGCGTCTAAACTTAATGTTACATTTAGTGGCTGCCACTCTGAACCAAACAAATTAAAAGTGATGTTTGCAGGTAGAAAATACAGCTTTAAAGGACGTTTAACTAGCTTTCTTGGCCGTCGTCATATTGAAATCCTAAGCTTTTTATTTAGTTGTTATTTTAGAAACCCAACTTCTCTGACAGGGTTAACAGGAACGCCTTTTACTCGGGTTTACACCGTTCCCAGCTCCTATTCATGATTTACCAGGCAAATGTACTGGAACATAAGTTTCCATCGTACGTTTTAATGAACCGGTCAATAGATTTGGTTTGCTCCTCAACACCACATCTCTGAACTCTCAACAGGCAGGCTGAACATATTACAGCAAATTTACGCTGGAACATATTTGGAAATATTCACAGCCTTTTAGGGAAATCCCAGGTAAAGAACTAAATTCGCCTAAAATAAACAAATATTGCTGTTGTTGAAATGGAGGCTGGGCTGACCACTAGCAAAGGATGGACAGTTGAATATGTCACCTCTGATCATTGTCTTTATTTAAAAATATAAGTAAAACCCTGTTTTAAAGTGAATGTGCTCACTCTCTTGAACAAGGGGTGTAAATCCAGTCTTTGACAGCTACTATACTCCAATTTTTAGATGCATCCCTTCTCTAAAAGGATCTAAATGCTGATGAAGGAATTCAGGCATTTGATTAAGGTGTGATGGTGAGTCTGAAAAGATTCTGTGTTTTAACTGTAATTCAATTAAATTTCATTTATATGGCGCCAATTGCTGGTGAAGATTCTCAGTCATCCAGGTCATGGCCATTCCAAAAAAAAGTAAAAAACAACTGGTACTCCACATTACTCCAGACTTTTTGAATTGAGAAAGCTTCCTGGAGATGAAGCGAAACATCTTCAACTACGGAAAACAAGTCCAGTTGCTTTGTTTTTTACTTTTTTTGGTATTGCGCCAATTCACAACATAACACCTCAAAGCACTTCTGATAAAAAAAAGTCGTGTAGTGGGGACAATTGAGAGCAAAGCTGCTCCACACAGTCCTCATAACATAGATTAAATTGGTTTTAAAGGTTAAACAATCAATAAATAATATTTGATTGAATGAAAAACTAAATAAAATAATGGATGATGCCAAGATTTTATGGACTATAAAACGACAAAGTGCATCTGGTTGCCAGCAGTTCCTCGCCTTTGTCCGACTTGTCCTCGGCTCCTGATCCCGAGTGACTTCCGGAGCTGGCCTGGCTGCCCGCGGAGGAGGGCGGGGCCAGCAGGTTCTTCAGCTCCTCGTTACCGTGGGCGACATCTCCGCCTTCAGAGCTGTTGAGCGAATCGCTGAGGGCCGACAGAGACGACGAGGTGCTCTTGGTTTCGCTGAGGGGGCTTCTTGAATTCAGACCTGGACACAAGGAGGGAGGAAGCAAGTTAGGTTGAGCACCATCTGAGCTGCTGAGAAACATTAAAAAAAAAAAAAAAAAAAACATACCCAAAAATAAATCTGTGGGGCTGCCTGCTGTGCAGAAAAATCTATTTCTGGTCACCACCGCCATTGTTATCTACACGCATACACACATGCAGAATGAAAAGCAGGCAGCCTGAACCGAGAGCCCTGCTGCCAGTCCAATCAAGATGCAGTGTGCTTTTATTGATCTTCTTCTCTAAGTCCACAATTCAGCAAGAAGAGAGGGGGAATTAGAAGGAGACGGGGAGGCAGCAGGGAGGGCCGAGGAGCACGGGTCATGGCCGAAGGATCTAAGATGGAGGGAGCATCTCGGGGCACAGCTCAACAAAGGGCATTCACTCAGGAGGGAGTGAATGGAGGGAGGAAGAAGCCTGCGTGGGTCTCGAAATGGTTGACCTCTCTTTTTAATACAGGCACACACGAACGCACAAACGCAGCGGGCATGCTCTTTCAGACAGGGAAATTATTCTGGGATGGAGGATGAATGATTACCTTCGATCAAATCTATATATAGCGGGTCATTACAGCGTGGTCTTTGCAGCATTTTTAATAAACTGAAGCAGCCTTCCAGCTCCTTTACTGTGGGGGTTTATCATCTGCTTACCTTCTCTCACACACTCAGGTTCATCCACCAGAAAACTAATCCAGTTTTTACCAGCTTCTAAAAATCAGTTAAATCTGACCTAAAGTGTACCAAAATTCCAAAATGTCATTGTTTTACAAATAAAGAAGAACCAGAACTAAATACAACCCATGATTAATCGGCTTCCAGGAGTTGTTTTAGTCTGTGTTTCTCAGTGGAGGAAGACATTCTCTTCTTCATCCACATCATTTCAATCACATCTGGACTTTGACTAGGCCATTAAAGTAAGGCAAGTTTATTTATTTAGCACTTTTCAGTAACAAGACGATTCAAAGTGCTGTACATAAGTAGAAAAACATTACACACATAGAAAAATTAAGGAATAAGATAAATAAATCCTTGACTAGACTTCTTTCATACATTAACAAACATACAGAAAGACATGATTGTTTAAATTAATAAGAAGAACCTCAGTATATTCATGGGGAATTTTGGATCTAAAGTTTTTTTGTCCAACCTTTCCAAAGCTATAGAAAAACTTAATTGTTTCTATTCATACATTCCTCAGAGCTACAGCTTAAGGTCTCTGATCTGACCTTTCTAAACCACAGATAAAATGGGAGAATTGTTTCTATTCAGGATAAAGTTTCCTGAATAGAAACAACTGTAAGAAGGTAACTGTAAGAACCAACATGCAAAAACTAATGTGCAATTCTATTTAATACACTGTGCAATAATCCTGAAAGTAGTGACTTCTGCTGCTACTACACCCGAATATATGTCAATACACACACGTATAAGCAACAGTGAATGTACAGAAGACATCCTCTGCCTTATTTCTTTTTGTATTTTTTTTTCTTTTTCTTACCTACTCCTTTTGATCCTGATTACTGAGCCGATGTGACATGTGAATTTCTCCAATGTGAGATCAATAAAGCCTATCTTATCTTATCTTTCACTGAAACGAGCTTCATCACTAAAAAGAATCTAAGAAAGTTACAGCTTGAGGTTTCTGATCTGACCTTTCTGACACTACGGCTAAACAACAACTTGACTCTTTTTTTCTCAGTTTACAGAATTTTACTTCAAGGTAAGGCTGTGAAACGAGCCCAAATCATCACCCCCCCACTACCATGCTTGGTCATAGGTATGAGGTGTTTGTGCTGAAATATGGTTTTCTCTAAATGCAGTACTTTGGTCTCATCTGTCCAGGGGGCAATGTTCCAGGGGTTCTTCATGTGGGTGAACTGGTGTGAGCTTTTATTTTCATTTGACTTTTATTATTGTATCGGTGGAAAACAATCGGGCAACTGCAGCTCAGCTAAAATGCAGTTGATGGATCATCTTGCACCAAATCTTACATCACTGCACCGGTTCTATGTTTGGAAAAGGATGGACTTTAAAATCCCGGTATTGGTCAAAAAAGCACTAAGATGGTCTTAAAATAAATTTCTGAGTTACTTGTCAAATATGAACCCTGTAGACCCATCAGGGCATCAGAGAGCTGCTTGCTCTGTGTTCCCGCACTGCAAAAACAAAACTGAAAAGTAACATTTTCTCTAAATGAGTGTATTTGTCCTTGATTTGAGCAGGGAAATAAGTAGTTAGAATAAGATTTTTGCACTTAAAATAGGAACAACTAATCTCCATGATCTTATTTCAAGTGCAGTGTGTCTAATTATCTTGTTTCAGGGGTCAGATTACTCATTCCATTGGCAGAAAATCTTACTTACCTGCTCAAATCAAGGATAAGTAGAGAAACTTTTATTTATTTTTAGTTCCGTTTTTGCAGCACAGGACCAGAACCGAACCGGTTAAGGCAGCATTTAGTTGTTACTCAGGTCTGAATCAATCCTGAAAGCCTGAGATGTGCAGAAATGGTTTGCTCCGTTAAATCAGGATAAAAACATTATTGCTTACAGCCTCTTTTGATCAGAGTCTCACTAATGAACTTGTTGCCTGATCACTGAGGGAATGAAACACGGGATTGACAATTATATTTGATTTTAACATTTTTTTCGTGCAATGTTTTTCAAAGCTTAGGATTTTGAATTTTAGAAGTTTTTCCTTTGATTTTCTGTGAATTCGGCATCACGTAAATAAACCCGCCTTGACTTCATACAGACGTCGCTTTGGAAACCTAAATCAAGCTGCCACATTAAAGGTGGAGAGAAGTGGTTTTTATCGTTTAACATTTCCACACAAGAAAAGGCCAATTAGTTCACTATTCTTCTAATTTTCCTGTCATGAACTTTAACATTTACCATCCAAACTGAGTCCAGCAGCATCTGAGATGGAGCTGTTGGGTTTTAACACATTTACAGTGTAAGGTTGGGGGTTAATTTGCCGGGGAGATTAGCAGCGCTCTTAAATGTTTCCCCACTTATGAATCATGTTTCTCTCTGTTGAATGATGGACTTTAAATTGTTTGGAAATGGCCTTTTAACCCTTTCAGGCTCCTTGGCAGAGATAACTGCTTCTCTCGGGTTCTTGCTTATGTCTTTCCTGCTTGGCGTTGGGCTAAAACAACGACATGTTTTATGAAAGGCAGCAAACTCCTGCGTTTATACAGGTGACCACACAGTTAATAAAATCCATTAGCAGTTCCTGGGTGCTACTACCCCCCTTATATTCTGTAGAAACAACAAGGGTGCACTTAGTTTTTCCACACGCAGCTTTTTGAACTTGGCTTCTTCTCTACGTATTAAAAAATAAAAATGTGATCTCTGATGTGTGTGTTACTTACTGTTTAGTTTAACAAAATAATCTTATTATATCCAAATATTAAACCTCCTATAATTGAAAGACGTACTCTATTTTTATTATGATTGAGTTTGCTAAAGAGCTAAAGTAAAAGGAAAAAAAACACAAAAAGCTAATAAAATAAGCTATAAAGGTCCCTGTAAACCCCCGGGTTGCTTTAAACAAGGCAACATTTTGGGTTTGTGTCTTAGTCTCTATAAGGATATTAAACGTGCAGCATTTGCATTTTAAGCGTGCTAAACTCAGCTAAACGCCGACAGATGTTTGTTGGTGCAGTTTAAGGTAATTAAACGTTTTGGACATATAGCGTTGGTGTCCATCTCGTGGGAGATAAAGATAAATGCCACACCAGGCTGAGAGGCTTAAAAGTTGTCCCCAGAGTGGCGTCGTAAACTCTGCCCGTCTCCGAAGGACCCGGGGCCTATTGATTTCTTCCTCTCCCCTCAGGCACGATAAGGGCCAGCCTTCTCAGATAAACTAGGCCACCGCGGACTACGGAGGACCCCTCATCTGTCTGGACTGGACACTCCCACCCACCAACACCATCACCCCACAACAAGGAGCCGGGGGTAAAAAAAAAAAAAAAAAGAGGAAAAAACATCAGCAATAAAACAAACAAAGCGGTTTCAGACAAAAGAAAACTCATATCGACAACCTGGGACTCAGCTCTGAAAGTCTGAGGACGGTCGATCCTTGCTGTCCTCTGAACTGACCTCTGACTCTGTGCATTGCACCGTTTCTGTCTGTGTCTCTCTCACAGAAATGAAAAACATGTTTTCTGACGGATGTTTAAAGCATCCAGCCCTGCTGAACTTGTTCACATATCGTCACGTTGCGACCGTAAAGCTCAGGTGAATTCTCTGGGATTTTATGGGACAGGCCGACACAAAGCAGCGCACAGGATTTAAGTTTAGACTTTGACTAGGCCATTCCAACACACTGAGTTTCTCAACAAGTTTCCCACGGGGATTGTTCTGGATAGTAGTAGTAGTAACTTTTATTTGTCCCAAAATGGGCAATTTTTGTGCAGAAGTAATAATAAACATTCACACTTCACACATAAAAACACAAGAAACACATAAAATATAAAAGTAGGTGAATAAATATATATAAATATGTGCAGCGCAGAGAATGAATAAAGCGAAGGCCTATATGTATGCAACGTGTGACTATCTGCTTTTCCTGGTAGCGTTTAGCAGCTGGACAGCAGAGGGAAGAAAAGAATGTTTGTATCTATTTGTCCGGGCTGGTGGATATTTAAAACGGGAACCAGAGGGTAGAAACTGAAATTGGTTGTGTAAGGGATGGGTGTAATTATCCAAGATGGACTCTGCCTTCCTAATTACCTGCTCTTTGTATATTTCAGTCATGTTTTTCTGTTGGACGCCTGTGATATTACTACATACCTTAATAATCTTGGATATGGCATTTTTATTCTTTACGTTAAGAAGAGCAAACGAGCAGATTGGCAGAGAAAGTGAGTATGGACTCTATAAAGGATCTGTAGAACATGGTCATCAGAGTCTTGTTCTGGATCCATCTTCCCATCAACACCAACCAGCTTCCCTGTAACATGCTCAGAAAAGCCCCTCACCACAGCATGATGCTGCCAACGCCATGTTTTACCAAGGAGACGGTGTTTCCACTTGACCTGCAGTTTTAGCTTTCCTCCACACACGTCTTACAAGCAGGGCAGATATGTCCATCTTTTCCTTCAGCCAATCAGGACAGAATGATGGCTGTGCTGTGGGATCTCCAGTGTCACCGATTGTGGTCAATCTTTATATGGAAGAAATGAAAAAGAGAGCTTTGGACTCTTTCAGAGGAACACCACCAGGTTCATATATCTGGACGACACATCAGCTCAGTGGAAACAATATCAAGTTCACCAGAGAGGACGCCAACGACAACAAGCTAACTTTTTCTGGACTGCTTGGTGAGCATGGAACGAGATTAAAGCCTCAACATTGAAGTCTACAGGAAAGCTGCTCACACAGACCAATTATCTTCTTTTTGATTCTCACCATCCACTGGAGCACAAACTTTCTGACACCATGGAGCCGAACATGTCCCCACCAGGACAGACGGGAAGAACAAGGAACAGAAACACGTCAAAGACGCTCTCCAGACCCGTGGGTACCCCAACTGGGCTTTTGTCAAATCAGCAAGAAAATCCAAAAGAAGCCGCAGAACACAACGTGGAGAAGAACAAGCGCAGAAACATTGTTAACCCAGATGTTGCTGGAGTCTCTGAAAAACTCAGGAGGATTTTGTCCAAACAAAATCACAGGACATTTCAAACCCAACAGGACCTTCAGACAGAGGCTGGTCCATCCTGAGGACAAAACCCCCCAAACCTAAGATGAGCGGAGTGGTGTATGCAGGTCAGTGCAGTGAGGAATGATCTGATCTTTATATTGGAGAAACCAAACAACCTCTCCACAGACGCATGGCTCAACACAGGAGAGCTTCCTCCTCAGGACACGACTCTGCTGTCCACCTACACCTTGAGGACAAAGGACACTCTTTGAGGACCAACATGTTCACATTCTGGACAGAGAAGACAGATGGTTTGAGAGATGGGTGAAGGAAGACATTTAAGTAAAGCAAAAAAAAACAACTTTGAACAGAGGAGGAGGACTCAGGTTTCACCTTTAAAAAAAACTTACAACACAGCTATGGGTTGATTCCTGATAAGTTTCACACCAACTCACATCTCCATGCCAGGCTAACGAGGAGCCTAACGACTCTCCATTGTTGGGGCGACCATTTCCAGGTGAATCTACAGGTGAATCTAAACTCTAACGAGGCCTGCAGGTCTATAAAACTTGGAACTTCTCACTACTGCAGACATTTTGAACTGAGAAAGCTTCAAGGACGGGAAGCAAAACGTCTTCAGCTTCAGAATAGAAGTCCAGTTTTATTCATTTTTTTAAATCTTTTTATTTTAGACCTTCTTCCACATGTTTGCGGTGTCCCTTAAAGGGGGTTGTAAACAAATTTATTATGGCTTTCTGTCAAAAATGGCTTCTTATTTCCTTTTTTTGTGAAATGCACACCTCTCCCTAACGGAGAAAAACATACTCATAATATTAACCATACCTCATATGAATTCGGGTTGTAAAAAATGTTTAATATTTCAGAAATAGGAAACAAAAAGAAAGCTTAAATATTGTTTTATCTGACGTCTGACAGGGTAACTAAAGACCTGATCCTGGAGCCGGAGCTGTGATTACCTGCGTGTCCGGTACCGATGTGGCTCTTCATGTCGCTCTCCTCCATACAGACGTAGTCGCAGACGCTGCAGCAGAGTGAGAACATCCACTGCTCCTTGTCCACATGAAGCGACATGTGGCTGACAAACTGGGCATTCAGCTCCGTCTGGAAACCGCACACATGGCAGCTGGACGGGGAACAGACAGCAGACGGGGGGGCAAAAAAAAAAAAGAAAAAAAAGGAAAAATGGTGAGAATGAGAAGAGGGAGACAGTCAGCTTTAGTGTTACATTTGCCTGCATAAATTACCAAATGTATGCCGTCTCTGCATTCATTTCAGTTTGAATACAATTATCTAAAAAGGAGCTTTAACTGTGATGTGAGAGTGGTTAGAATAACTGGATTCTAATGTTGAACCCCAGCGTTACAAAGATCAGTCCAGGCGGAGTTTCTGATAAAATGCTGAAGCCAGATGGGAATTGGTTCAGTTTTACACGAGACACCAACCAGGTCCTGAAAAAACGGCAAAAAAAAAAACAAAAACTGACAGATTATCTATGAGTCTTAGAACAATTGTCAGGATCTGCAGCATATTTCGTGGAGAAAAGCCTTAGAAACGGCACCAGTCAGTTTATATCCACTCATGACGTGCGACAATGTCAGTAGTTATGCAATATTTCATGCATTTTAAAAACTATACCTTATTTTTTCACAGATCAAAATAGAAACTCAGAATACATCAATAGAATAAAAAAAAATAAATGTGATGGAGTGTGACAAAAACCCCATAGGGCTTATACCAAAGGTCACACCCCTAAAACAACAAAACATCAGGCAGCTCACATTATTTCATTCAAGAGAGAAAAACAGAATAGACATTTACAGTAACAATATTTTTACATTTTAGCTTTCAGATTTCCGGGAGTCAATATTTGTAAAATCATACATCACTGTCTTTTTTGGATAACAGTATTTTTTTCAAAGACTTTCTACCATTTATTTCTGAAGATTCCAAATATTTTCCATATTCATTCCATAGTTTTGCACCAGGATGTCGAAAAGAAAATTGCACTTGAGTTTTAATACTTAATGGTAAATGAAAAGACAAAGCTTGTCTAGTATTATAAGAGTGCAATTGGCAGTTCTTAACAAAATAATTCTTGAAACTATCAGGAGACTTACCTTGTTTTATCATAAAAACAAAAGGTACATGTTTGATAAATATTAATTTAAAAAATATTCAACAGCTGTAATTTGGAGAAAAGAGGAGCACTAGCTGCATCAACTTTAGAAAATGTTGCTTAGCGAACAAAAGCTTTTTGTAAAAGTAGTATTTTTTTTTAGATAGCTAGGAAATGTGCTTGCCCAAACAATATTGCAGTATGACAGGTATGGATAGATTAATTAATATTATAGAGTTAACATCACTTTATTGTGAACAACATTTCCAATCCTTCTCAAAATACCTAGAGATTTAGTGATTTTTTTTGCAGACTACCAATTTGTACACGCACATTAAAAATCACATTATTGTGATTTTTAATGCGCTCAGGGACAACCAAGAAGCTTCTCAAGCCCAACATGAAGCAGAAACTGCTGCAGCAGCGGCGCCACAGTGAAGCCAGCTGTAGGTGTCCAAACCTCTTCTGGAGACGTTTTAGAGACAAAGATCGAGCCGTTTGGCCACAGCGACGAGACAAACGTTTGGAGGAGTCAGAGTGAGGCTTTCAAACCTCAGAGGACCACACCGACTGGCACGCCAGCTAGCAGCGGCGTCGGGTCGAGGGACTCGGCC